>NC_066370.1:7571052-7878684 GCF_013377495.2 Cygnus atratus
ATTTAACCTAATGCAGTGGAATTTAGAGAAATGCTGTGAGCTTTACGTTAAATCTTCAAGGGAAAATTCTGTTGGCAGAATGCTGGGCAGGTACCAGGCATCGATGGAAAATGCTTCTTTGGTGTAGCCTGTGCTGACCTTAATAACGCAGAGAACGTGGCTTAGTGGCTTTTTGCGCGGTCATAGAGGCTGTGCGCTGTGGTGCAGGGCTGTGGTGCACCCGCTTCCTTCTCCAGCAACCACTTAGAGCCTTTGAAATCCTCCCTTACCCTTTTCCAACAGTGTCATAACATCGCTGTTTTAAAAACCTCTTGAATTTATACCAAGTATTTAATGGCAAAATCACAATTTTTTATTCCACTTAGCAATTTGGCAGTGGAAAGGCCCTACTGTGTTCTTTCTTTGAAGTCTGAAAAAAATCTGGCCTAGGTTTGTTACTTGGGGAAAAGAGATTTGCCTTGTGTAACAATTATTCTCCTAATGCCAGGGGACACTTGGGGGTGCACTGTGTTTTCCTAATACAAACATTTAGCTCTGATGAGACTTGCAGAGTTAGGGAAGAAAACCAAAGTACCTTCTAGTAAGAGTCATCTTGTCATTAGACCAATTGATTTTCCAAAAGATTTTGCTTTGTGTAATGCATTATAATTATGTGACAGGAGAACAGTGGAGAATATGGCATAGCATTTCCCATAGGTTTCCTTTCTGAGATAAGAAAGATAAACATTCTGCTTTGCTTCTCCAAGAAGAAGGAAAAAAAAAAACCTCCCTCTGCGGTTTCCTGAGAGGCAGTTGGATGCGGGATGATTTCTATAGCTGAGGCTTTTTGCTTCCAGACAATGATCCGTGCCGAGTGGGGAAACCGGGTGTACAAAGTGAGGAAGCCCCCTGGACTGAGGTGTGCGTCCTCGGCTTCCTGAGAAGGCGGCTTATCGCCCGCAGGTCCCTGCGCACTCGCTCTGCGCTCTGGGCAGCTCCCGGGGGATGGGGGCTGTTTGTTTTCGCAGGGCGCGCTCAGCTCTGGGGGAACCGGGAGGCCTTTAATTGGATCTCGCTTTTGTTCCTGGGTTGCTGCTGCTTCGACTAAATCAGGAGGAGCAGGAGCAGCACCGAGGTCTGGTTTAGGGTATGCGCAGCTTGACTCAAAATGACCCACCTCTGTTTCAGCCGTGACACCCAGGCCAGGGAAATATTTTGCTTAGACTGGCTTGCCTAAAGCAGGGAGGGAATCTCTAGTTACAGAGCTAAGCGAGCAGCAGCGGTGCCTTTCCCTCTGTTCCACCCTACAGCACTGCTATGCTCTGAATTGTGCAAAAGGGGGGGAGAACTACCCAGGTATCACTCTCCCCTGCTAGCTGGAAAGAGTGTGCTGCCATTCCCAAAAAACCTGGGGGGGTAAAAGCCTAAGAAGGGTTCAACAGGAGAAACTGTGAAAATCGCAGTAATGCTCTGTTAGTGGTCGGCAGGGTAGTGTCAACCTCTGAGGGATGACCCCCTCGATGGCTTCAGAGCTTTGCAGTTCCCTGCATTTTTGCTTCCGTGTTTAACTCTCATTTGTAACTTCTTTTATTATTCGCAAACCAAGTTTTGTAATGCACTGACATCTGCTGTGTGCTTGACTAATGCAACCACTAAAGGACTGAAATAAACCTTGCTGCCTACGCATAACAGGACTCTAGAAATAAAATCTAAGAAAGGGGGGAAGAAGAGGAGATGAACCTATTAGGTTATTATTTGTACAAGGAGGTAAGAAGGAGCAGCCACCCTGCCCTGCATCTTACAGCACAGTTGTTTTGTTGGAAGGACCAGCACAGAAGTGTGCTGATTTCAGTCATGCACACAGCAGTCCTGTCGATTGGTTTTGGTCGCTGCAGTTCAGAAAGAGTTACATTTGCCCATTTTTTCCTTCGTTTGGTCTCATCAGGAAAGAAGTCCTGGCAATGGCCCTGACATGATGGACGTGTGATCCTGATAAATAGCTTTTCTGCCAATTTTCAGAAACACTGAAAAGTCAAAATTCGGAGGAAGGGAAACAACCAGTGTGACTGAGTAACCTCACTGCCTGCGCAGGAAGCACAGCAGCTGCGAGATGGGAGCAGCCTCTAACCCAGCAGAAAGTATTGGTAGGTGTTATAGCAGGAGCCGCCGCACAGCGACATCACTGTTAAAATACTGGGCCAAACTGCCAGAAGGATCTTCCAGGTAGATAGCACTGACATCTACTGTTGAGCTAAAGCCCCGCTGAGACACGTTCTCTGATGGCTGAGTCCCACTCCGTGGCAGCGAGGGACAGCCCTGTGCTCCTGCCCACCACACGTTTCAACCTGGGGCAGTGCTCATCAGGAGTCTGTTACTGAAACACCGACATGAGAAACTGACCTACGTCTAAAGGAACAGCAGGGCGGTTTTGCTTTTTGTCAAAAAACGATGGGATTTCTGATGGAAGTCTGGAAGCAAACTGGGATTTTTGATTATACTGTTTCTGAAAATAGTTGAGTAGTTTATTTCAAAAAAAAAAAAACAACTTTTTTTTTCACAACAAAGGTGTTTTAATAGCTTCAAGGAAGAATTGCTTGTAGAACAAAGATTCAAAACCTCACAGTCTCTCTGGAAAGGGGGAAGCCTCCTAACAAATGATTTCTCAAAACACAGGCTTATACCAGCTCCATGAGTCACAAGTCAATGAGGTTTGCGATTGTCCCTCACCTCAGTCCTTGCACAGGTAACATTAAGGTGCTTGCTGTGCCTCTGATCTAGTAGGCAAGACCCTATAGATCCTCAAGCAAGGAAGATAAATGCCCATTCTTTTTTTTTTCTTTTTAACTCCGAAGCTGGCTGTAAAAAAACATTTGTAAATGTATAGCTCACTAGAAAAAATAAGTTTCAAATGTGCAATAAAATGTAGTTTCTTCTTTTGTTAATTCCCAGCAAATGTGTGAGATGGCTGCAAGGCCACGGCAGTGCTGGCTTAACACCTCACCCAACAAGAAGGACTGAAACAGAAAATATCTTTTCATTATGAAGAGTCTTAAACAGTAGGGGAAACCCTGCTCCTCTTGAGATCAACAGGGAAATTCCTTTTTAGCTTTAAAAGAACCAAAATTTAACTTCCTATTATTCTGAAGGCCTGTTAAAAAGCCCTGGCATTTCTGTCATTTCGCAATCTTCCCACAAGCAGGGAGAAGATACCTCTCTTACACAGGGTTGCATCTCTTTACATCTTGACAGCAGTTTTACACGTCAGTACAGGTGGTGGTCAAGAACATTTTTTTCAGGGGCGTTAAATGATTGCTGACTTTCTCTCTTTCTTTTTCTGCTTTCAGTGGGAGCGGTGGCTTCCTTGAAGGCCTATACCAGAGTGCCTTCAATCTTGATTTTCAAAGCCTCCAATGGCCAAGCTCTAAATACTACATTTTCAAACCAAACATAAGCAATCATGACCACTATTTAGACACACAAATTCACGGCTACACTTAATGATATTGTGTATTGCCTAATTCTGAAAAAATACGTGGAAAAGTGTGAGATTAAATGACTAGTGGAGGATCCGATAGCAAGTAAAATTCTGCTCCTTGCCTTCCAGCAACAACGCTCTTTGTAACATACTTGAAGTGCCCAAAATGTGACTTGCTGTCTAAAAGCCACGTGTTATTCCAGTTCATAGCATCAACTAGCAGAGACTCATGCTTTAAGCAGAGTTGTAATCATTAATGAATTAATTTATCACATCAAGCTAAGCCTATTTTTCCTCATCAGATTGTAAGCCACGTATAAGGCTGCATTTATTCTTTGATAGGCACTGCACATTTTCAGTGCTGCTCTCTGTAAGGATGCTAGCATACACAAAGCACTAAAAACTAACAGATCACTGAAGGGAAAAAAAATAAAAACTAAAAAAAAAAACACAGCCAAACCCCTTCATTTCCTCTGCTATTTATTTAAGTCAGATAAAATCAAGGTTAAAAAAATCCAGCCTTTCACCCTGCCCATTAAAAAGGAACCACAGGAGGAAAAAAGAAAAAAAAAAAGTTTTAATTTTTTGGAACTTGAAAATGATTCCAAATATCTGCTGAATATTTTAGCATACATTCAGTGCAGTGCATGCTTCTGTAGTGGGCATTGTGAGGACATGAGGCCACTGAGCAGAAGTGGCTCAATGTTCAGTCACGTGGCACACTGCCTGGTGGATTTCTTATGCAAATAATATTATTTCATGCTTAATATTAGCCCCCTGAGGCACCAGGAAGGTGTAGATGAATGGTATGGAGCTAGCTAAGTACCAAACAGGATGTGTAAGAAGTGAGAAAGAGATTTACTTCGGCAGTAGTTGCATTTTGTTGTTAAATAACGCAAGTGACATTTATACTCTGCCCCCCCCTGCAGGCACTGCAGTGATTCCTATAAGCACTGAGGGCTGCCCTCCCCCGGGGCACCCAGTGGCCAGCTCCTGCTCAAGCGGCTATGGCAAAGGAGCCGGGCTGAGCCTTTCAAACTCCCCCTCCCCGGTCAGCGTCGTCCCTGGGCGCCTCGACAGCCAGCCCCGCACCTCAGCACACCGCTGGAAAGGGGTCAGGGGCACGTGCCCTGCCTGCTGTGCCCAGCTTCACCGTTGGCCCAGCCTGTGCTGCCTTCGGCAGGACCTCTGGCCTGAACTCACGGGTCATGGGCTGGAATTACCTGTGCTTCGTATAGGCTGGACTCGCCTGTGGGGCTTAGCAGCTTCTGAGAGGTATTCCTATAATGGCTGCATCTCCTTTATTTGTTGCAAGGGATAGCTACAAAATCAGTGAAGAAAGGAGAATAAGTTAAAATGAAATTATAAGTAAGTAAACAAACTGTAATAAAATGAACAGGGTGAACTTTTATCTATGTCTCAGACCGGATTTGAACCAAGCCCCTTCTGAAATTCTAAGAAAGTTTGGGGTTTTGTTGTTGTTGTTGTTTGGTCTGCTCTGCATTTCCTTGCTCTCGCTGTGACCAAGAGTGGAAACGCCGGAAAACTGCAAGCAAGTTCGATATGCTGATGTTTCTGGCTAGGCCCAAAGTAGAACAGGCTGGAAATGTCATGCATGCTCCCTTATTTGGTAGATTTCCAGTTCAGGTTTACAAACTCCAAAGGTTGGACTAAGATTGAGATAAAAAAAAGGACCTCAGGGTGATTGCACAGACAAAACTCTATTTCCAGAACTGAGGTGGCTGAGCTTAAGCTGAAATATTCAGCTTCTTCAAGGTTTCTGTTCTTGCTGTCAAGGAAATGTTAATGTTTTGGGATTGGTTTGTGCTTGCAAGGCCACTGGTTGGCTGGGGCAACGCAGGAGCTTTACAGGTGTCCAAGGGTCAGACCTGCCATCCGCTGACACCACGACCTGTGTTTCCAATGATAGCGTGCTTTAAAGTTATGCATTCAAGTTTGGAGGGAACTGTATGTAATCTGAAGTTGACTTTGGCCAAAGCTTAACTCCTTTCCTCCAGAAGGAAGAAAATCACTTCCACCACATCACTTTTAACCTGATTCTCTAGAGATTGTATGTGGTTTGATCCAACAAAACAGATTTGTTCACAGATCAAACCTATTTATGTAATTTCAAAACTTATAATCTTTTAGTAGCATAATAGTTACATTTAAAAGGAAACAAACTTGTGCTTCTGATTGTTTTAAAGGGTAGCATGCGCTCAGCAGGGCACAGCTAGAGCCTGGGGCTGGAGGTTGTCAAGTGCACCAGTTCCGACCAGGGAGCAGAGAAAGCAGAAATGGCTTCAGGGCTCCGGTTCCTGCAGGCTGCTTGTACATCAGCGTGGCAGCGCCACGTATTGCTCCCAAGCGTGGGCTGCGTGTAAGACGTCCAGTTTTTAAGAGGAAGTAATTGCAGCCAGGTGCGTGGTAGTCCTCTCACTGCTGCTCTGCCCTCTGCATCTAGCGAGATAATCTCCGAGTGCTTCAGCTGGGGCTGCTGTTCAATAAGAAGCTTGTGTGTTTGTGGACTTATTCACAAGTTCATAATGTAGGTAACACATACATAAATGTCAGTTGTGAGCAGTCTGATTTTAAAACCAGGCACCCTGTTCCTGGCTAGCCTAGCCCATTCTACAAACTCCGGAAGAGCTTGGGGCATCACTGCTTAGCTTTACTGTGTCCAATTGCTTCTGGTGGCTCAGAAATGGAAAAGGAACATGAATAGCATGGTCATAGTAATATAGATGGTAAAATTGGAGTGTACAAGCAGGCTGTACAGCATATTGGCATATCTGTACATACAGCTTTGCTCCCAGGGCAGCACTTCCCCTGCAGGAGCCTGCACAAAGTGGGCAGAGAGCTCTGAGTGTGCCCCATCCACGTTCTCAAGAAGCTGCTAAAAAGAAAACTTGAATTCTCAGCACACAGGTATGGTGCCCGAATTCAGCAGCACAAATGAGTCATTGTGAGCAACTCTCTCATACTAAAATTAGCGTAGCTGCAAGCATGAGAAAGCATGTCCCCATCCGGCCAGGTCTGTTGTAGGAGCGGGAACCCCCCGGCACAAGCCTGAGAACGGCTATCCCCGCGTACCGCAGCAGCAAACCCTCCCGGCGTGGCCGCGGCCGAGGCTGCCAGCTGCTATTGCTTGTTGCAGCCTCAGGCTCGCGAGAGGCAAACAGCTCTGCCAGTGCGGCCGTGCGTTTAAGAGAGCTTTTGTCAGCAAAGGTTTATCAGGTGAGGGAGGGACTGCTCCTCTCCCAGCAACCAGCATCGCAGTCGTGTTGTTATGTTGCAGAGCTCTGCCTCCTAAATTTAGGAGCTTCAGCTTGCCACCTGAATGACGTTTCAGATGGCATTTCCTCAGAGCAGTAACATCCGAGGCTCGGGGTGAAAACAGGCTTGAGTAGGTTACATGGGTTCAGAGAGGAATCATGGCTGTAGCTGGGGACCCGCGTGCTCCGAAAAATAATGGAAGGCACAAATTCTCTTTGATGTCCCTAGGTTGTTTGGAAGATTTTTCCCTGAAGCCTCCTTTTTCAAATAATCTGAAATTTGTACCATTTTCCCTAGTTCGATCTTTATCAAACACTGCAATTTTTGAAACAGTCTAAACAAGCGTGAAGATTTTTGATTGCCTAAAAGAAGTGGTCTGTTAAACAGTGTGTCTCTGTAGTAACAGTGGGAGAAGGCTGACTTGGCTTTAATTTTGTTGTACGATACTATTAATTTGCAACTTCGGGGTGATCTGGACAGAAGAGGACTTGTATTATTCTTTTCCTTTTTTTTTTTCACCCGTGCTTTGCAGAAAAACAAGCATCGATTTCTAAGTGCTAGAAAGAGCAGCTTGCTTTGGAAGTTGTCAGCCTGATACAAACGATCTTTGCTTCGAGCTTCCTAAAGAGACATAATTTCTACTTTGTCTGAAAAGAGGAGGCTGGCTTGTTTGTTTTTGTTTGCAGCATTCGGCAGCATTGCTGTAGGCCACTGACTGCAGGATGGCAGTAACACAGGATTATCCTGCAGAGCCGTAACTAGTGAATCCATAACAGCCAACCTGAACTCTGCTGCGGGCTGCCATTTAATACCACGGGAAACTGTTTGCATTTCATCATGTAACCGGTTGTGTGAATTCAAGAACTTTCCCTGGATCAGGCTGTGTTTTCGGATGAAAGAGAGAAACTACCAAATGGCAGAGTGAAATACATAGCTTGTTTTCCTGTGGGCCTGTCCTCTAAGCATAAACAAATACACCGGAGTGACGGCTGCGGCTCAGGCTGCAGGGAAGGAAAGTGGGGAGAGAAGGGGCAGAAAGAAGGAATGTAAGGGGGGAAAGGTTGAAGGCTCCTTTCTAACGAGATAGATTTCTTTGATATCCAGGCAGTAGGAACAGGCTCGAAATGAAACGGACAGTGCAAAGTATCTCCGCGGTGTCAGCTGAAGGGTAAAACCCACTCTGCTGATCTTCAGACCCTTCCTGCTAAAATTCCCGTTGGAAGCAGTGCAGAATTGAGCCCGTTTGTGACTTTTCCCCCAGGCCCTGTTAGATCGGCTTTTATTCAATGTGATTGCAGTCCGGATCATAATAAAGTTATTCTGTTCCTCATGAAGCTCACATTATGGATGTGCAGCCATCATGGTCTATGGACTGCCTAACTTTTCCTGTAAAAACAGAAAGCTTTCTACGGCTGGGAGCTTGTAAAAACAAGCCCGAAGCTACCCGAATTTTTAGCTTTGCACTACAAACGAGAAACTCAATTCTCCACTGCAGAACATGTATGCACCTACACACGCTCGAGCGTTTGACAATGAGACTCATTCATGCAGAAGACGACCCTCCCCAGGTGAATGTCCCCTTGTCCCGGCGCCACACGCCTCCGAGGAGCGGCCGGGGGACGCGGGGAGAGGGGCCGCGCTGCCGGGAGCGCCGGGGAGGGCGAGCAGCGAGGGCAGGGGCAGCCGCCGGGCTCCGAACGAAAGCTGCGGCCGGCACAACGGCTCCGCCAAGGAAACCGCCTCCCCCGGCCGGGATCCGGCCCCTGGGCCAGGTGCCGCCGCCGGGGGCTCGGCAGGCCGGGGCCGAGCGGGCGGCGGCGGAGCGGGGCGCGTCCCGCTGCGCTCCCGTGGCCGCGCTCCGCAGCGCCGGGTGCGGGACCGGGAGGCGCCGTGCCCTCGTTTTACACGGTTGGTGCGGGAGTAAAGAGTCAGCGATCTTAAGGGCTTTGGGAGAAGAACAAGGGGAAAAGAAAAGAAAAAGAAAAAAGAAAAAAAAAGGGAAAGGGAAGAAGGCAGAAATGTTTGCGACGGTGTCACGGTAACTCCCCTTTCCCGGATGCTCCGGCAGCAGCCGCGCCGAGGAAGCGGCCGGGTCCCGGGGCTCGGGGCTCGGGGCTCGGGGCTGGGGCCCACCCGCGGCCGTGCCCCCGCCACGGGAGCCCGGTGAGCCCGGCCGAGCCCCGCTACTGCCGCCGCGGCGGTGCCGAAAGGGGCCGGGGCTCGGGGCTGGGGCTCGGCGCTGCGCGGAAACGGAGCCCAGCGGGCGGCAGGAGGGGCCCTGCCCCGGGACCCGCTCGGGGGAGTTCCCCGCCGGAGGCTCTCTTGCTCTCCAGGAGGGAAGGAAAAAAAAAAAACAGAAAAGAAGGAAACTGTTCGGGGCACAGTCTGCCACGTTTCCGACCCAACCAACCTCAAACCTTCCAGGTAGCGATCGGCTCCGCTGCCCGCACCGGGTGAGTAGAAACGCGGGGAGGGGCTGCTGGGGTCTCCCCGGGCTGCCGGGACCAGCCGCGGGGCGCCGGGCCCGCTGCCCCCGCCGTGCTGCCCGGTGCCCGCCCGCCGCCGCGGGGCTGGGGCAGGGGCAGGGGTGGCCGGGCCGCGGGGCTCTCGCCGCGCTCCCCGCCGCCTCCCGAGCCTCGCTCCGGACTCGGCACCGGCTCTGGGGGCACAGCGGAGGGGCCGATCGGGAAGGGGGGCCCGGCCCGGCTCCGTACCGGAGGAGGAGGGCGAAACCCCGGCGCGCAGCCCCCCCTCGGGGGCCGTCTTAGCGGCGGTGCGCGGCCGGGGCTGAGCCGCGCTCTGTCCGCCGCCGTCCCCGCCGTGCTGCACTGGGAAGGGGCTGCTCGGCCCCGGTGGGAAGGCAGCGGGAGCTCTGTTCCCGCTGCCTCGTAGGGACCCCCGCTGGGCTCTGCCCCTCGCCGCAGCGGGGCGGGCACCGGGCGCCAGCGCCGTGGCCCCCGCTCCGCCGCTCGCCCCCCCTCGTCCTCCCCGCGCCCCGAGGGCAGCTCCGCCGCCGCCTCTTGCACTCCGTTAGCCCGGCTTTGCGGGCGCCCCGGCACCGTTACCGGCATCGTTACCGGCACCGTTACCGGCGGGCAGCCCGCGGGGACCTTCCCACCCCATCACCGGGCCAGTGCCCGCCGCCCCCCGCCCCCCTGCTGCTTGCAGTGCTCCCGCTGCCACATTTCTGGGGGCCGAGGAGGCCCCAGCGCCCCGCTCAGCCGCAGCAAAACCCACTCCGGACCGGGCTCTAGCGGCGCTGCTGCGGCGGGGCCCCAGGCGGGTGAGCGAGCAGCGGGGCGGCCCGGGGGGGCCCGACGGCATCGCCTGGCGCCGAGCTCCCGTTCATCTAGCGTGCCCCTCCGTGGGGCTGTCGAAAAGGGAAAAAAAAAATTAAAAAGAGAGGGAAAAAAAAAAGCCCCTTGAATGTCAAATGTCCTGTGTGAGCGAGCAGGCCCTGCAGAGGAGCTGCGCGCCCGGTTTGGGAGCGCGGAGGGAGGTCGGAGCCGCTTGGAGGAGGTGATGACACATGCGGCCGTGCTGTTGCACCTGCCCCGGCTCTCGCCGCGGAAATGCCTGCGAGGAGGCCGCCGAGAGCAGCTTGGGTGGCCGGCAGCGGGGAGCTCGGCCGGCCCTGGGGAGCTCGGCGGGCCCGGCACGGCCCGGCCCGGCACGGCACGGCTCGGCACAGCTGGCCCCGGCTGCCCTGCGCGGGGCTCGCCGCCGGGGGCCGGGCAGAGAGCCGAGGAGGGCGGCCTCGTCCCGGCCTCGTCCCGGCCTCCCCCGGCCGCTCGGGCTCTGCCCGGGGTCGCCGAGGGGGCTTCGTGCGCCCGTCCCGGCCCTGCGCGCCTCGCTGCCGTGGCCACCCGCACGGAGTTCGTTTTTTGGGTACGCGTTTCTCGGCCGCCGTGAGGCAAGCCATCAGCCTACACGGCCGCAGGCGAAGATGCGGAAAGGTGTTTTAACCGAGACTGTAACAGCGCCCGCGAAGGGCTGCCGCACGGCTCCGTTAAAATAGGCTCGGGCACCGTGGGCTGCCTTCGCCCCGAGCGGCCTCTCCCGACAGGGGCCCGGGGGAGCGGACAAAGCCCCTGCGCGCTCCGTCGGGAGCCGCCGACTGCACCGGGCACGGCGCTGGCGAGCCGCCATCCCTCCGGGCTTGGCTGTGGTTACGAAAACCGATGCGGGACGCTAAGTCGGCGGGGCGGGGAAAAGCGCTGCGCTGCCATCCTCGCTCCCGAAAGCCAGAAGCGGGGCTGGGGGCCGGGACCCGGCGGCCGCAGCCACCGAGGCCGTGCCAGGGGCTCCCCAGGGTGCACTCGGCCGAGCGGGGAGACGGGGCCGGGCTGCGGGCGGGTCCCGGGGCAGGGCAGGGCCGGGCAGGGCAGAGCAGGGCCCCGAGGGCTGCCCGGCGCCGGGCGCAGGTGGCCCCGGCTCTGCGGGGCTCGGCCCGGCTGCCGGCCGTGCCCGTCGGCGGGGCAGCAGGGATTTCGGCCCCCTCGTCCAGCACCCTCGGGCCCGCCCGCCCGCTTTGCCGCGGCGGGCAGAGCCGCCCCGTTAACGACTTCTCGACAGGGGACACCGTTCGTGCCCGGCCCGGTTGGCGCTGCCTCTCTGCGGCTCGGGGGGCGCTACCCGCGGGCGGAGGAGGGCAGCGGGAGGGCGATGTGGCCGCGGCGCTGCGGGAACCGCGCCGACAAGCGGCAGCGCGGCGGGGGCCGGCCGGGCGCTGTGGGTCCAGGCGGCGCCCCCGCGAGCACGGGCGGCGGGGCCCGGCGGCGGGCAGCGCTAGCGGCCGCCCTCGGCTCCCCGGGCGCGCTCGGGCGGCGGGGCCCGCGGCCGGGACGTATAAAGGCGGCGGCGTGTGCGGCTGGCCCCTGACAGCCCCGGGGCAGGGGCAGGGGCGAGCGCCGCGTCTCCCCGCCGCCCCCCCGCGGCGGCCCCCCCGCGGGCCCCGCCGGGCTCCCCGGGAGGCAGAGGGCGGGCGGCGGCGGCGGGGCTCGCTCGGCGGCCCCCGGCCCCCCCCCCCGGCGGCGAGGCAGGGCCGGGCCGGGCCGGGCCGGGGCGGTTCCGCTCCGCTCCGCTCCGCAGCGCTCGGCGGGGCCACGTCGGGCCGCGTGTGCGCGGGGCTGAGCGCGGCGCCGTGACTGCGGAGTGAACTCGGCCGTGCCCAGCGGCTCGGCGGCGATAGGGGAGCGGGCTCCTGACGAAAGCGGAACTCGGCCGGGCCCATACAAATCAGAAAAGAGCCCGGCCGCCGCGGCAGAGGGGAGCGGAGCCCGCGGGGGCAGGGACGCCGCCGCCGCCGCGCTGCACGGAGCAGCGGCGCCGCGAGAGGCGCCTCCCGATCTCCATCCCGGCCCCGGCTCCGGCTCCGGCCCCGGCTCCGGCCCCGGTCCCGGCGAGCCCCGGACGGGACGGCCGCCAGCAGCGGGCTCGGCGCAGCGCGCACCGGCAGCGCTCGGCACCGCGCAGCGCTGCGCGCCCCGGGCGGCGGGCGCGGAGCACCATGATGAGCAGCTACCCGGACGCCGAGGAGGACGCGGTGGCGCTGCTGGCTCATGACAGCGGCGGCAGCAAGGAGCCGGAGCGGGGCAAGGAGGAGCTGGGCGCCGACAAGGGCCCCGAGAAGCCGGACCCCTCGCAGAAGCCCCCCTACTCCTACGTGGCCCTGATCGCCATGGCCATCCGGGAGAGCGCGGAGAAGAGGCTCACGCTGTCCGGGATCTACCAGTACATCATCAGCAAGTTCCCTTTCTACGAGAAGAACAAGAAGGGCTGGCAGAACAGCATCCGCCACAACCTCAGCCTCAACGAGTGCTTCATCAAGGTGCCCCGGGAGGGCGGCGGCGAGCGCAAGGGCAACTACTGGACGCTGGACCCCGCCTGCGAGGACATGTTCGAGAAGGGCAACTACCGCCGGAGGCGGAGGATGAAGCGGCCTTTCCGGCCGCCCCCGACCCACTTCCAGCCCGGCAAGACCCTCTTCAGCCCCGACAGCTACGGCTACCTCTCCCCGCCCAAGTACCTGCAGTCCACCTTCATGAACAACTCGTGGCCGCTGGCGCAGCCCCCCGCGCCCATGCCCTACGCCTCCTGCCAGATGTCTGGCGGGAACGTCAGCCCCGTCAATGTGAAAGGACTCTCGGGCCCGGCCTCCTACAGCCCCTACTCGCGGGTGCAGAGCATGGCGCTGCCCGGCATGGTGAACTCCTACAACGGCATGGGCCACCACCACCACCCGCACGCCCACCACCCGCAGCAGCTCAGCCCCGCCAGCCCCGCGCCGCCCGCCGCCCCGGCCGCCAACGGGGCCGGCCTGCAGTTCGCCTGCGCCCGCCAGCCCGCCGAGCTGTCCATGATGCACTGTTCCTACTGGGAGCACGACAGCAAACACAGCGCCCTGCACTCCCGCATAGACATCTAGGGAGGCTCCGACCGGCCGCCGCCGCAGAGTGCCCCGGCCCCGGCCCCGCTCCGCTCCCGCCGCGTTCCGTGCGCTGTCGTGTGCCTCCTCCTCCTCCTCTTCCTCCCTCTCCTCTCTAGCTGCGGATTCTCCTCTCTCTGTGCCCAAAGCGTGGCGGTGGGGAAAAGCCCCCCCTGCTCCGCGTCTGCTCGCAGGCAGCCTAAGCGCGGAGCCCGGGCGGGCTGCTCCCCGCTCTGTCTGTCTGTCTGTCTGTCTGTCGCTCTGTCCGTCCGTGTGTTCGTTCGTTCCTCGGGGCCTGGGGCTTGTTTTCTCGGTGCTTTTGGGGAGGGGGGGCGCAACGACAAGCAGGCCGGCTACCCCTCAACGCTCTGCCCCGTTAGAAGCCGGCCTCGCTGTTCTCGGGCTCGGCCCCGGGGAGCGCCGCGGGGCTGTGGCGGTCCCGAGGCCGGGGCCTAGGCGCTGCCGTGCGCCGCCGAGCTCGGCCTCCTCCTCCCCTTCGGCTTCTCTTTCTGCTTCCTCGGCCTGCAAAACACTGCGCTTCTTCCGAGCTGTGCCTTTTCTTCGAAATAGTGCTGATGGGGGGACTGTCGTAGCCGCAGGAGAAGTGCGATGTCGCTGGTTGTTAGAAGCCAACAAACAAAACCCGCCAGGGTCACTCGTGAAACGTTTCGGCAGCGGTAGATGTATTTTTAAAGGAGACAATGTCCTCTGAGGTCTTAAAAGTAATTTTATACAGGTCTAAAAAAATATTTTGATGTTATAAAAAGAAAAAAAAAAAAGACGGTTTCCTACGAAATTGGAATATTTTTCCGAGCGCATATTATTATTAATAATGAAAGTTTAAACTATCTTCGTATTTTTCGACCCCAAATCTGGCCCAAAATGGATTTTCGGTAGGTTCTGCTTTTGAATGCTTGCCCTTTTTCTTGAAACGTTTTGATCCTTCGATTTTACATAGATTAATGTGAAAAGAAATAGCGTTTATAATACAGGGGCCAGTTCATAGCGATTTTATAAGTGTTTATGTAAGCTGATAGATGCTGTGGCATAGTACCATTTTGGGACCAACTTTTCTAGAGCGATCTAGCACTTTTATTGTACTTTCTAGCATTGTAAAGTCTCCAATAAAACGCTTTTCTTTCTCTCGATATCGTTGTCTTTCACTCCGCTCCCCCGCGCCGCTGTTCCGTCGGGAGGCGGCGGAGCTCCGCGCTCCCGGAGCCGCTCCCGGAGCCGTCCCGGGGCCGCGGCAGGCGCGGGCCGGGCTCGGGATGCGGAGCGGGGCCGCTCGGAGCCGGCCGGGGCCGCTGCCAGGCGGCGGAGCGCGGCGGGACGGCGCTGCCCGGGGCCCCGGCGCTGCCGCGGCGCGGCTCCGGGCTCCGCTTTCGTTTCGGCCCCGCTTGCTCGGGGCCGCGGAGCCGCGCCGCGCTCTCCCGGCCCGGGCCCGGCCCCGTCGCCTGCCCGCGTACGCGGGGGCCCTCCCTCGGGCGCCGGGCCGGGCCGGGGCCGCTTGCCCGCGGCCGGCGCGGGGATGCGGGGGTCCCGCTGGGCGCGGGTCGCTAGCACCCCGGGGACCCCCCCCGGCGCTCGCCCTCCCGCCCAGGGCCTTCTGCAGCCTCCCTGCTCGGAGGACCGGGGCAGCCCCAGCACGGGCTCCGAAGCCGCAGCGTCCCGCACGGCGGGCACGGCCGGCGGAGCAGCGCTGGGCTGCCCGGCCTCGCTGCCGCCGGGGGCTTCGAGGTGCCGCCGGCCCCGGGCCCAGGGACGGCGCCGGGAGCGGTGTCGTGCCGTGCCGTGCCGTGCCGTGCCCAGGCGGTGACCCCGCAGGGACAGAGCCCGGCCCGGCACTGCGTGGCCCGGCAGCCGGCTGTGCCCATAGCAAGAGCCAGGGAGCAGCGCTTTGAAGCGGCGGTGGGCGATGGGCGCCCCGGGCAGCACGGCCTGCTTTCCCCAGGGCTCCCGGGCCGGGAGCGGGGAGCGGCGGGGAGCGGGCCAGGGAGGCCCCGGGCTGCCTTCTCCCGGGCTGCCCTCCCCCGGGTGCCGGGGGGGGCCGGGCAGCGGCGGCCCGTCCCGCCGGGGCCCTGCTCTCTTCGCCCGAGCTCCCCGGCCCCGGCGCGGCCCCCGCTCAGCCGGTGCCGCCGTCGCGCCCGTGGGATGTTTCTGCGATCTTTCTCCGTGTGTTATAAACAAAGGCAAGGCTGGATGTGAACTCGCGTGGTTTATTAAGCAGCCACCGTGTCCTGGGCACGGCCGCGGCTCCGCCGCCTCCATCTTTGCCTCCCCCCAGTGCGCACACAGCAGGCCGGGGTCGGCGGGACTCGGGCCGCGTCCTCGGCAGCGCCGCCGCAGCGGGGACGGGGAAAGCAGCGCCGGAGCCCCGCCGGGAGCCGAACGGGAGCCCCGCCGCCCCCGGGCCGGGCTGCCCGCTCTCGCCGGGTGCCGTCGGGCGGTAGAGCGGTGCCCGGCTCGTCCTGCAGCTCCCGGAGCGTCCGCGGCTCCCGTTCGGCTCCCGGCGGGACCTCTCCGGCCTGGGGCAGCCACGGTGCTGCGCGGGATCGGGCCCCAGCAGAGCCGTAACCGGCCCCGGTGCCGAGCAGCCTCGTGGCCACGAACGGGCCGGCCCGGGCCGGGTTTGCCGCCGGGGCTTTGCTCGGCGCGGGGCGGGGACGGCTGCGGCTCGACGGCGTCTCCTCGCCCCGGGGCCCTTACGAAAGAAAGCGGCCGAGCGCCGGCCTGACGGCAGGAGCCGGCTCTGCGCGCAGGGCGAGGCCCGGGCCCCGTTACGCGACGGCCGCGGGCGGGCGGCAGCCACACGCCGGGGGCCGGGGGGCTCGGGGCCGCCGGCCCGGCCGAGCCGCCCGCCCTGTCGGAGCGGCCCCGGGTTTGCGCAGCGCTGGCGAGAGATGAAAGCAGAGGAGCGGGGACTGTTTTCTCCCTGCACGGAGCGGGCGTGGAAAGAGCCTCCCCGAGGCTCCCACCGGCCCCCGGCCTCCCCAGGGGCAGTGCCGGGCCCGGGGCGCTGCTGTGCGGCCGCCGCTTCTCCTTCCCCGCCGCTCCTTGGCGCAGCCGTCGAGCCCTGCCGGTGCTCGGCGGGTGGCACAGCTCTGGGAGCCGGGAGCGCTCTCGGCACGGCCCGGCACGGCCCGGCACGGCTGCCCTCTGCCTGCGGCCCGGCGGGAGAGCCGGGGCAGCCGCCGTCGCGGGGCGCTGAGGAGGACCCCCGGGAGCGGCGGTGGCCCGGGGCGCCCCGGCTCCTGTCGCCGTGGCCGGGCCGGGTGGGCGCTGGGGCGGGGACGGCGGGGCCGGGGCCGGGCTCCGGGGGGGGGAGGGGGCACGCAGCCGGCTCTCACCTTGCGGCCCCCTCCCGCCCCGGCCGCTGCGGCTGTTTGATACCGCCTGATTCCTGGTATTCTTGTCCGTGTTTTAAGTCGTGAAAAAGTCATTTCCAGTCCCATGGTCCGCGTTTCACCCTGAACTCATTGAAAAGAGAGTGCGGGGTCAGGACTGTTTATTATACAACCAATTAAAACAGGAAAATATGCAAAGGCTTCATTCAGCGAGATCCGGCTATTGTTAAGCCGAAAACGATATTTTGGTTTCAGAAATAAAAAAGTACGTTTGTTACTTAAAAAAATCTCCGCTCTGCGTGTGTGACGGCCGCGGGGACGAGCTGGCAGCGCCGCCAGCCCCGGTGCGCCCCGCCCGGCCGCCGCTCGGGGCCCCGACGGGCGATGCCCGGGGCCGGCCTCAGGGCGCTCCGCAGCCCCAGCGGCGGCCGCAGCCCCGCGGTTCGGAGCCGGGGGGAGCCGGGGGGCGGCCGCCAGGTGCCCGCTGCCCCCCGCGCATCCTCCTTGCCGGGGTGCGCGGCCCCCCCGGGCTGGGCTCCCAGCGCCGGGAGCGGGCGGGGGGGGTCCGACGGGGGCTCGGCGCCCGCCCCAGGTAGCCCCCGGGGCTGCGCTCAGCAGCGGGCCTGGGAAGCGCTCCCCGAAACAATCGCTCGGGCTGGCCTAACCCGATGAGTTTATTTTAGTCCCCGAGCTGTATTGAAAACATCAGCTCTGCTTCTTGTGGTTGTTTACAGCGTGTTGGTCCCGGCACCACGGCCGCCCTTCTGGAGGAGTCTCGCAGAACTGAGGTGGAGGGAAACCAACACAGAAGTGGCTCGAAAAGCGTGATGGCAAATGATTAATCAAATCCGAGCCAGGAAGGCGGAGGTAATCAATGAGTTTTCACTTATAGTTTACTCGGATGGACATCTTTCTCCTTTTTCTGCCTCTGAGTTCGGAAACCACACGGGGGTTCATTAGCCAAACAAGCAGCTGCAGGGCTCGCTGGGCTGGTGGGAACTCCTTCCAAATGGGCTCCGTGCTTCTGAAGCGGAGCCCGGCTGTCGATAAAACCGCGTGCTCGCCGCAGCCCCGGCACACGCAGCCTCGGCGGGCACCGAGGCCGGGCTGCGCCCCAAAAAGCCGAGCCCCGGCCCGGTCCCCCGGGGCTGCCGGCGAGCACACGGAGCCCGAGCGCACGGCGCAGGGGAGCGCGCCCGGACGGCCCCAGGCGTTGCAGGGCGAACGCCGGGCTCCTTTCGGGAAGCCAGCTCGGCTGGGACCTCGAGGTGCGGCACTGGCTCCGCCGGCCCCGCTTTCGGGGCTGGAGCCGCCCGTGCCGGCCCGGGGAGCCGCGAGGTGCCCGCACACCGCCCGCCCCGGGGCGCCCCGAGGGCGCAGCCTCCTCCCGCCACCGGCGGAGGCTCGGGGTGCCGGAGCGGATCCGTGTAAACGCCACAGCCCTGCTGGCACGTGGGTTTGTCACCTACCTTCGTTTAAGTGACTTCTCTCTCGGATTTTTTTTCGCACGCAACGCGAATAGCTCGTTCGGAGCGGTCACACGGTAACGGAGCGGAACGTCCCGTTTCCCTTTTAACACCGTTTTCGATTAAATTGGGCAGCCCGGCGTTGACGCCGCCAGGAAAGCGAAGCGGCGCAAGGCACCGCAACCTGCGCTCCGGCCCCCGGCAGAGCATCTCCCAACAAATGCGGGCACCTCTGGCTCGCGGCGGGGGCGGCGGGGGCACCGAGAGCCGTGCAGCAACGGGAAATTGTCCGTGGGAGACGGCGGGGAGCCGGTCCCTGATTTCGAGGCTGCCGGGGGAGCTTTCAGCTCGCTGGGAAAGCGACGCTCGCCGAGAGCCTGCCTTCGGGTCCCGCTGCCGGCTCAGCCCAACAGCCAAGTTAGCGCCGCGCTGTTGGAGATACGGCGCCTGTTTACCCGCGTTTCCCAACGATAACCGTGATTTTTCAGCCCCTTTTTTCTTGCCATCGTTATGTTCCGTGAAAACCCAAACAAGCAATAAAGGACGGGGGGAAGCCGAGCACAACTTGTGGGGTAATGCCCTGAATTATCAAAAGGGGGGAAAAAAACAGAAAGGAGTCACTTGCTAGGCATCATCTTTTTTTTTTTTTTTTTTTTTTTTTTTTCAGGTGTTGCTTTTAACAAAATATTCGGGGAAAAAAAAAGAAAAAAACAAACAGGAGGCAGACTTGGTGATGATGTGCTCGGCTCCCTCTGCTCCCCGCTCCGGGAGGCGATGTCCCCCGCGCGGGGACAACCAAGTGCCCCTCTCCGAGCCGGGCTCAACGCCAGAAACCGGCGGCACCGGGCGAGGCTGGGAAGGGCTCCGGGGAGCGCCGGGCTTCAGGAGCCTGGGGGCTGGCAGCCCCAGCCCTGCCTCCGTTCGTTTGCAGCGAGGTGTCGCAGCGGTTTTCAGAGGCTTTTCCCGGCGGTGCTGGCTCCTTGTCCCCCGCCGTGCCGGGGAGGATGGCGGCAGCCCCCGGCCAGCCCCGCTCCTTCCCGGGGCTCCCGGCTCGGACCTCGCAGCCTGCCGGGCAGCTCTGCCGGGGGAGCAGAAATGGGAACCACTTGTTTAAACATGCCAAAACATGCCAAGGTCCCCAAATCTCTGCGAGCCATCGCAGAAGGGTTTTTTCCCTTCCCGGAGTGGGAAGGGAGTCAGGGGATTACAGGCAGGAATGTCTGCTCAGGCTGCTGCAAGCACCGCAAGAGCTCGCCTTGCCTTTTTCTTTTCCCCATCAGTTTTTCCATTCCTAGAGGAGAATTTTTCAGTATCTGAATCAAAGCGCAGTATTCCAACTTTTGCTGTTGTTGTTTTGTTTTATCTCAGCCCCTTTTCATGTTTCCAGTTAAAAAGTGACAGATTCGGTGGAGCTCTCGGCTGTTTCCCATTAGAGGCGGGGAGTTCACCGGGGTGCCGGCCCGATGCTCCGCAGCCCAGAGCACCAACAGGGCCGGGGAGCCGCGGGGGCCCGGGGGCGAGCCTGAGGCGGCAGCGAAAGGAGCAGGGGTCGGGAAGGAGCCTGCGGCGGTCCCGGTCACCTCGCCCGGCTCGGCCCGGCTCGGCCCGCACGGCTCGGCACGGCTCGGCGAGGTTCGGCCCGGCTCTGCGCAGCTCTGCACAGCTTGGCACGGCTCGGCCCGGCTCTGCACGGCCCGGCACGGCTCTGCACGGCCCGGCACGGCTCTGCACGGCTTGGCACGGCTCTGCACGGCTCGGCACGGCTCGGCACGGCCCGGCACGGCTCGGCACGGCTCTGCGCGGCCCGGCACGGCTCTGCACGGCTCTGCATGGCTTGGCACGGCTCTGCGCGGCCCGGCCCGGCTCTGCACGGCCCGGCACGGCTCTGCACGGCTTGGCACGGCTCTGCGCGGCCCGGTCCGGCCCGGTGCTGCCCCCTGGCGGAGCCGCCGCCCCGCGCAGCGCTGCTCTCCCGGCCGCCGCCGCTGTCCCCCCGCGGGCTGCGGGCAGCAGGCCCGGCCCGTGCCGTGCACCCCCAGGGGTCCCCTCCGCGCACCGGGGCCTTGCGAGCCCCGCAGGTCGGGAGGGCCGGCGAGCGGGGCGCAGAGCAGCGCCTGACGCGAGCGGGACGAGGTGTCGCGTCACCTGCAGGGCCACATGCACCTCCAAACGCATGCCGGATACAACGCACCTTCATAAACCCCCTCCTTCTGCAACTGAGTCCTGAGCACTGTAGTTCAGGTTTAGGAACCGTTTTGTGCTCGTGTGCTGAAGTTTTAGGTGATAAATCTTCATTTCCTACCCTTAGAGCAGGAAAATCCGCGTGCGGTCTGTTGATCTTGAGCTAAGGAGCAAGTTTGCGATTGCAAAATGTGCAAATAGAATAAAAGAGCCCAGGCTACAGAAACACCCCCTTCCCCACGCTCGTTCGCTAATGCCCAGACACAGGAGGGCTGCCTGCTGCCAGCAGCACCGGGTGCTGGGGGTCCTAGCACAGCTGGAGGTGCTCACACCTCATTAGCTCCCACGTGGATGCTCACGCTATTTGATCAGCTGTCGCCTTGTAGTTGAAAAGGAGCTGCATATTCGTAAAGTATTTGAAGAAGCAGTTTGCTACAGAAAATCCAGCGGGGAGGGTTCCAGAGCAAGCCCACCCCTCTAGCACGTGCCTGGCAGAGGGAGAGCACAGGGGTGGTGCTGGTCCTTGTGCCTCTGCTGGCATCCCCGCTGCAGGACGAGCCATGGTGGTGGCACCTCCACTGCCAGCACAGAGGCACGGGTGGCAGCTGAATCCCCTGAGCCTTTGACTGCCCAGATTTGGCAGCTTCACAAGGCCACCGCCCCTTTCTGTGCTGCCACCTGAATGCCACATACCACGTTGCAGAGTGTTATTTTGCAATGGAAAGGCCTCAGTGAGGGGAGCATCATATGGTGAGCAAGGAGACATGCCTAAGTTTTCTAGGGCTGTTTTTCCTTTCGCTCTTTCATCTTCTGAGTGATGAATAAAGGGGAGAGCAGAGCCAAATTGTGGAGCACCCACAGCTTGAAGCAGGGAGTGGGTGCTGGATGCTCCTGAGTGAAGGCTCTCACTTCACATCGGGAATTCCAGAAGGAGTGGGAAATTTTGTTGCGGTTTATCTTTATAGCTACTGTTATATTTGTTTACAGTTCGAGCAAGATTGGGGTGTTGCTGCAATACCACAGCATGCAAAGCAGCCCCAGCTTCTGGGAGCCTCTATATTTCTGTAGTGGTTTCAGGCTGTTGCCCACCCCAGATGAAGGAGAGCCTCGCTCATGAAGAACTTGCCAGGACTGCAAGCGCTGCACCTTCACTGGTGCAAATCAGTGCAGAAGTAACAAAGTCAGCTCAGCTTCGTTGTACGAGGTGAGGATTCCTACCACTATTGGCACATTCGCTTAATAGTACTTCTTTCTTAACAGTACTTCTTTTTTATTATGTAGTGCTTTGTGTCACCATGCTGCAGAGCAGAACAACTGTCACAAGTTAACTTTTGTCCTTTTTTTCCCGGAGAGCTGAAAGAAATGGATCATTTTCTGGCCACCACTTGCTGTTTTCTGGCTAGAAGTCAGGGAGAAGGCTCACCTGCTTGAAAGCCAGGTGGAGCAGGAGAGGGACAGAAAAGATGAAGCTCTGTGCGTGGCTTTGTTCTCAGCCTACTTGGAGGAGGGTGCCTGTGGATTCGGCACCAGTGGATCTGACACAACGTGAGAAGTGTTTTTCTGTATCACTTACATTGTAGCTGAAATGTGAAATGAGCCCCATGTGGCAGCAGCCAAAGGAAAGAAAAAGGGAGAGGGGAAAAAAGAAGCACTCTCCAAAAGTTTCAGTTATCCCTCGAAGCTATATTACAACATATACTCCCCTAATTGAATCAGTGTGAGAACTTTTCCCCTCCACTTAGATCAGCGCTAGTCTCTGTCCACTTCTCCCTGGAGACGCACACATTTGATACAAAGATGTGCAGGGGACACCCGCACCTAGGGTAGGATTTTAACATTTGGTTTGTGCTTTAACATCTGGAAAAGGAAATGTCAATTCCGACGTGCCTTTTCCACAATCCATTATGATTTTCTCCCTCTTTCCTTCCCTTCTTTGCAGACTTTGCGCCAGGGTGCGATGCAGGAAAGTTGTGTCTGAGTAAAAATTATTGGATCTGCCCTGAGAAGGCAACAGATTTATAGATCATTTCCCATGGGTTTGTTGGGAGGAATCAATAAAGCTTAGAAATACTGGTGGTGTCTGTGAAGAGCTGTTAGCGTGGCTGTGGGCTCACTGCTGCTCTAGCCCTGCCACCCTGTGATTCTCGATGGGGAGTTGCCAGCGAGTGCTTCCTTTTCACTTGTGAAGGACCAGGCAACGCTCGTGAACCTTGTGAGCCCTCAGCCATTCAATTTGCAGGGCATTTTGAGAAGAATGGAGAAAATCTGCACCTCTCAAAGCATCCGAGGTATTACATAGCACAAAATTAATTGACAGCTCAGAAAGCACAAGCGACTGATACCCGAGGACATGTCTGTTCTCTAAGTATTCACATGTGCGAAACAATACGTGATCGCCCCAAACATATGGCTCTTGTATCAAGTACATGGAATCAAGTTGAATTACGGAGACTTTGAAAAGGTCCTCTGCTTAAATGTACACGTCTCTCTGAAATGTCCAGCTCAGTTTAGTGCAACAATTAAAAACAGATAGATTGTCAGGAGGCATAGACTGGGGTTAGAGTTAATTCAGTATGAAAGAACTGAGTGACTGGGAATGAGGGAGAGGAGCACAAGCAGCAGGAAAGAAGCAGGAGTGAGTGGAGGGATGAAATGCTAATCGGGGGGGTAGGGAGAGCCAGAAATAGAAGGTGTTGAAGGAAAGAAGTGAAAACAATAATAGGAAAAAATGAAGAAAGGATATGAGATTGGAAAGAGAGGGAGAGTAGAGAGAAAAAAATGTCAATTTTCTTGTGTAATCTGACAGCTTTCACTTTAGGCGTGCAAAGGATGAGAGCAGACCTAAAGGCTACTACTTACATATGAAAAGTATGTGGGAGGGTCTTCTTTTGATGGTTAGATATTTATACACATGCAATTATATAAATGAAACTACATATTCATTGCAGCTTCTCTGAGGATCCTGCACGGTCCCCTGGAACCAGTTTTCCCCACGCTGTGTGTCTGGCAGCACTAACTCCTTCCCGCGTGCCATGCCGTGAGCCAGGGCTTTCTGCTTCACCTCGCCGTTGGTTTCTGTCTCGCTTTCGCAGCTCTGGAGGCTGTTTCTCACCTCCCTGCTCCATGGTTCCCGGTGAGCTGACAGCCCCTCCGACCTCAGGGCCGTCTGCCGAGGTACTGCCGTTGCTGGCAGTTGCTGTTTCCTGACGTTGATATTCATGGCAATATTTTCATTACACGCTGGCTGTTCCCACTTTTGTCAAATGTTTTATTGTTGAATCAGTTGGGAAATTTTATTCCATTTCTCTGTCTGCAACCTGCTGGTAACATTGGCATTCATTTTCAAAGGTGTTTGTTTTCTTTTACTAAAAAGTCACTGAGTTATAATTTAATCTAAGGCAATGCTGTCTGATAGTTTAACAGTAGTAAATACTGATCAGAATCTACCTCTGCCTCCTCTAAAACAGGCCCTTTGTTGTTTTAACGCCATCTCCCATCTTTGGCTTGGGGGCTACTGAGCCCATGGGTTGCATACCTTTGACTAAGAGTCTTTCTACTTGTGCCCAGGAAGCTGTGGTCTGTGGTTGTATGAAGAATAACAGATGCAAAAACGGATTTGACACGATCATCCACCTAGCTTCAGGAAGGCTGTCCCAGGGAGCTTCTGCCTCCAGCAGGTTGGTGTGACGCCCACGTCCCTAAGAGAGCTGAGCATCCTCAGGAACTCCTGGAGCCTGCTGGCGCTCCCTGCTGCCCACCTGCCCGCACACCGGGCTGGCTCTTCTCAGCAAACCAAATAGACGTTTTCTGGGTTTTCCTAGCTGATCACAAGATTTGTTTCAAAGCTGCCCAGGGGCCCTGAATGTGATCCCGTGCTTCAGGTCAAACTATCACATCCATTGACCTCAATGTCATCAAAATTTAGTTGTGCTTTCTGCTGAACTACCCACTGCAAGGGCAGTCTGCACGCATGCACGCAGACGGGCTGTGGGTTTTAAGCCTATTTGCCAGATTGCTGCTAACACAAATAACAGAAAAATATTTGGCATCAGCCATCTCTCCACAGACAGTGTGTTGTGGATAGCAGAAAATTCCCTTGTCTTGCACATTCAGGGATTTGTTGCTGGGTGTCTACCTGGGTGAGCGTTCCCCTCCAGTTGGCTCCCAGGCTTGCACTTGTTCCCAGTTTTCTGTGAGCCATTCCAGCTCCATTTTGTCTTGCTTTAGAGGTTCTGCGCAGGGTGTGAGGGCGGTCATTTTCTTTCATAAACTGTGGAGAGCTTTCTCTTCTCCAAAGGCAACTTCAGATCTTTCTCTGATTGCACAGGTCCGTTGTCCCTCCAGGGAGGGCACCCTTTCGAGGAGTCCAAGGGATCAGCATGCTTGGTGATGGAAACTTTATTTCCTGGTGCTGTTAGAAATGGCGTCTTTGCTTTTTGTTAGTGACCTGCATGCTTAGTTCATGTGCCCAGTTATAGCTGACATTGTTCAAAGCACTTTTACTGAGGTACAAGGTTTTCTAGCAAAAGCGTGGCTTACAGATTTGTTAAACATTATATCGTTACTTTCTATTTTTTTTCTGGGGAAAAAAAAAAGCTTCCAACCATTTTTGGACTGTTTCTGAATGTCTCCTCTGCTGTTTTACATAAAAATATGAGTGGAATTTTACCATTTTCGCCCAGCTTTCAACCCATTTTTCATAATTCTAACAGTTCTGTTATTTTGTAAGAAAAGAAACAGAAACCTGGATGTTTAATATTTAACAATGCCTTATTGTCTCATTGCTCTTGGAAAAGGGAATGGAAGAGGAAAAACCTCCCATGCAGCTATAAACAAAGCAGAAGGAAGTGAGTTCACTATCCACGGGAAAGCACAGCTCTCCCATGAAGGAGATTTTTATTTCATTTGAGGGGAAATGCACCACTGCTCCATTATGAGCGCTTCTTTCCATTAGGCTGCAATAATGAAAGTCTCATCAGGAAACCCCAAATCTGCCCTTTACATACCCTGTGCACCTTGGTAGTATTTCTGATGAAGCTAGTGATGAAAATGGCTCATAGTTTACAAAGGTCGAAGTCAATGATAAAATTCTTATTGAATTCAGCGATGCAAACTTAGACTTGCTAGGGAGAAAGAAATACTGTATTCTTCCTTTCCAGAGGTGTCACTTTTAGTGTCTGCTCAAATCCCACCCCTGCTCTTCAGAGCACCCTCCTCCCTCATCCAGCCTTGGGTATCCCTTTACCTTGTCCTCATCTTTGACCTGCCTCTGGGCATTATAATGACCTAGACACCCTTGATCATAGGCATCAGCAAGCCACTGGAGGTCAGGGTTGTTACCACTAAATATAGTTTAAAAAAAAAAAAAAAAAAAAGTAAGTTAAAGCTTTTGAGGAAATTAAAGGGACAGCATAAAAATAACCCCAATGTTTTAATAAAATGAGCGAGAAATAGAGACAGAACAGAACA
Source organism: Cygnus atratus (assembly GCF_013377495.2). Lineage (NCBI taxonomy): Eukaryota > Metazoa > Chordata > Aves > Anseriformes > Anatidae > Cygnus > Cygnus atratus. The sequence goes on from NC_066370.1 coordinate 7,596,673, forward strand.
AATCAACCAGATAAAAGCTTCTTCTAGAGTCAGGCTGAACCAAAAGACCATTGGAGAATGGGGTCAAAATGGTTAAAAAAAAAAAAAAATAGCAGAAAAATGGCAAACAGCTAAATAAAGTACAGAGTTATGGTCATGGCTACATAATGCAGAAATTAGTCATATCCTCAGTTTTAGAGCCTTAAGTGAGTAAGAGGAGTGTGTGTAACACATCGCAGCATGAGCTTTTTTGGGGATACGTGCAACATCTGGTTCAGCATGACTAGAGAAAGAGGCTGTGGTAGCTTATTTAATGTCTCAGGTTTGATAAAGCACACATAAAACTGAGAATCCTAATTTTATTCCCTTTCTTCAGTGCTCAAGGGCTCTCTGTGCTGTACTCCATTTTCAGGTCACCACTTGTCTAATGCTCCAGATGGAAGAGCTGGCCCCAAACCCACTGAAATAAGTCTTTCTCCGGAGCACCCAGGTAAAGCAGCATTTTGTGCCAGGGGGGCACAGCGTGCCAGGCAGCAAAAGGGGCTGCTCGGATGCAGCTGCCACGTACAAGGCATTGCAGTCAGCACAGGTCACGCATTTCCCTTTGCAGGGGGGGAAATTGTTAGTGACATCTCCACGGAGACCAGCACCAGAAATACAGGTGCAAGAAGTTTAAATTTTGTACTCAGAATATGAAAGACCTGAATGGCAGCGCTTGTTAGTGTTTGTAGTATCAGAGACCTTATACTGAAGAAAAATCCCTTGAGACTCACTCCTGGAGCACCGAAGAGGTCAGTTCCCACTTACATGGATTATATTGTGGATAGGACAGGGTGGAGAACTTGCATTCACAGAGGAACCTTAAAAAGAAGAAAGAAAGAATATATGACAAATATATTGAGAGAAACATCAGATTAAGTACCAATTTGGCAACAAGAATTTCTTTTCCTGCTCTGCAAGGAACTCTAGAAAAAGGAAAGAAATATTACTAATAAAATCAGAAAAGATACAAAATAGTCTTTTCTTTCTCGTATACTTAGTTTATTTTGTTCCTGTATTTAGCTGCTCTGGCAGTTTATAATTTCAACATCAGGAAAATGTGAGAGTATTTGAGTAAAGTGATATGCTGAAGTCAAGAGGCTTCCTGCCAGCAGAGAAGAACTGAGGGCTTCTTGTTTAAAGGATGCTCTGAGGTGGTTCAGCTTAACCTGGTGCTTATCCCACAGCGAAGTTCAAATTTGACTCCAAGCAAATTTGTCCTTGCAGTTTTCTCAGCCTGAGGATTTCCACAGCTGCTGTAGCTGCCCGACCAATGTACAGAGTGGATTTGTGCCCATGGCCTTGTAGGGAAGGGAGCAATGGGCCAGTCTGGGGGGCTGTACAGACCCCTTGTGAAAGCCTGCATGTCAACAACCCGTGATAACGCCGCATCAACCCATGGCAGATATTCCCTCTCTGAAAGCTCCTCCAAGAGGAGGTAGGTGATGTCACTTATGGGGCAGAACTAAAGGTAGTATGAGGACATGCCAGCTCCCAGACAAGCTCCTTTTACACTGAGTTTTGGTTTTGGAGAAGATGCTGCCCTTCAGACACACATTTTCTCCTTTGGACAGTATTCAACATCTCAGTCCCATTGCTTAAGGCCCATGGTAAGGTAGTGATTATATCTTCTGTCATGAGAAAATGTTCGGGTCACAGTTGACTTCTTCAAGGTCATATCCTTATTATTCAAGTCGAATGGGAAATGTTAACAAAGTGATTCCCTGGCCCTTCACTTCCTGAGAAAATGCAAATTTATCGGAACAAACGCTTGATTTAATTATTTATTTATTTAATTTTCACATTGAAGATTCTCAGTATGTCAAAATATTCTATTTCCCATCCAGGAGGAGAAAAGGAAGTGTTGATATCTCAAAAATTTGGGTTGAGTTGGGTTTTGTGGTGATATAAACATGCAGAAGGAATATGGCCAACCGGCCATGTCTAGAAGTGTGAGAAACAGTACCAACCACAGGGAGTGACCCTGCACTGCTTTGGTTGGAGTGACTCAGCACTACTGACTGTCAAGAACTGACCCTGGGCAGGTTGGCCGAGCCTTGCGACTGCTGCTGCGCTCGTTCAGCCACACCAGCTGCGTCACTGATGGTTTCCCTAGCCATAAGCCAGAGGAAGCAGGCAGACAATAGCTGCAGTGGTAGGAAGCTTTCCAGCCTCACCCCTGCTTCCTCCCTGCAGGAGGGGTATTACCTGCCTGTCTGCTCCTCTCCGCCAGCTTCACCTTCCTGCAGTCCTCCAGCTGGGACAGAGGGAGCTGCCTTCAGAGTCCTGCAGAAATGAGATTGTTCTCAAGTTATGTTTTTGCCAGTGCACTGTTGCAAGCTCTGTAGAAACTGAGGCAGCATTAATAGCTCTACTTTTGCTATATGAAAGAAGAAGGACATTCGGCTCTAATACATCAGCAAAAGTTAAAGCAGTTTCTGCCTTCTCTGTTACACTATGCATCAACGAGAATGTGGTAAAGTGCTTTTTTGTACTGCTTAGCATCTGACATTTCAGCACATCTTGTAACTGCGCCTGGGGAGAGCACGATGTTGCTATATTTGTACTTGCAGACTTGGAACGAGAATGATATCTGGAGAGATGTGATGTGCACATTGAATGTTTTCCAGGGGGGCTGAGGAAATCCAGCACAATGAAGTGTGAGCTGTCTTGAAACTTCAGGTTGCTAATGTAGGGAGGCAGAGCACATATCATTTTTGAAATGGAACTGAAATTGTAGAAACTTGTGCCTGCTTCTCCAAACCCTGCTTAACTGTGGGATCACACATACCATAGTAAAACACTGAAATATGGTAGCTGCTTTTTTTTTTAATTTTTTTTTCCGAGTTACCCTCGAAATACGTTGTTCCTTAATTTTGTCTCCTAGGATGTCAGTGGTGGAGACGGCACCTCTCTCTAGTCATTTCGGGAGGGAGCTGTTGCTGTTACAAGAGCTATCCTTAGGCAAGCCAAGCTTTTCCTGCTGAGGCCTGGAGGGGCTGTGATGCAGCACTGCTTTGCTGCAGTCACCTTACTTCACAGCAGCAGTCTCCCCCCATACTTCTGTCCCAACTGTTTTCTGTCAGATCCCTTCTTGCCTATTAGTGAGGTCTCTGGAATCACCACAAGCTTGTAGTCAGCAAAGCTACTCCTGTTGTAAGTGTCAGGGCCCTGAGGGCACTAATAGGCCCTAATTAGCCTGATCAGCTTTACCTGGAGTCTCCACCCCACACCCCTGCCTGTGGACCCAGGAACCCAGTTCAGCTTCTTATGGGGCCTTCAGTCCCTGCCTGAGCCCCGTGATGTGAGTGCTCGTCTCTAGCTCAGCCCCAAATGTGCTTGGCCATGGATCCTGCTTATCTGGACCCCAACTGATGTGGTGATGTCCCAACCTGGCCTCTGACCTGCCTTGTTGCTGTGGATGTGCCTCACAGACTGCCACAGGGACTGGTATGTTGGTAATGTAGTGAGGAAGCAGCTGCCTTCTGATATGGGAGGTGGGCCCGACATCTAACCTCACCATCCTCCTGAGGAGGAAGCAAGTTATGTCTGGAGGCAAAGAAATTCCCTCATGTGAGGTGCAGGAGTTCCTTCCAGGCAGCTTTGTGCTGGGAAGGTCAGCGTGTCCTAGCAGGTAGAGATAAACTGCAGAGAAAAATGGTAAAACTCTCCTGTCTGCCTTCCACTGCTTTTCAATACTTATTCTTAATTAGCTGATTTGAAAGTTGTTTCTCCCTTCTAGGTTCCTTTCTTTGCTGCTCTCTGGGTTCTGCTTTGTCTCTTTTTAAGAGTAACATCATTTCCCAGGTCTCCTTTGCTTCTTCATTCACCTGTGCTTTGCTGGTAGTATTTCTTGTTTCCAGCAGAGGATGCTAAGGCTGCTGTTAAAGCTAGCAGGGCTCCAAGGCAGCGTGAGGCTTTCTCTCCTTCCAGAAGGCACTTGGACTCACGCATTTCAGATAAGCCCCTAGCTCTCAGGGGCTTTCTGCCCCAGCTCAAAGCTGCTGCCCAGGCTGCCAGGGGATATGTCCTCTTCCTCCTGGCATCCGGCCCCGTTCCCTGCCCTCCCGCACAGCCGCCTGCGCTGCGGGCTCAGAGGGGACTGCACGTGGGGCCACGAGAGGTCATAGCATGGGTAGGTGAAAACACAGACACCTGGGATGTTCCTGGAGCCAGGATATTGGAAGGACTTCTTATATGTCTGTTGGGGTGGTGGGTTTTTGGTGTTTGTTAAGGAGCGGTTGGGAAGATTCTTGCTGAGCTTGTTTCGTGGTGTCAGACGCTTGTTTTCTCCCCCTGCCATGAGGAATTCCTTTCTCTGCAGGCCTGGAGCTCTAGCCCTGAGCAGTGGCTCACAGCTCGCACACTAACAACAGGCCTGTTGGGCAGAGCAGAGCCTCGGGCTGTTGGTGGCTGCCTGCAGACGGTCCCCCAGCTGCTGACTCCTGCAGTCCCTGTGTTGGGCCCACGTGGGAGTTACAGAGAGCCCTTTGGAGGCACGGGGAGCTGTGACATGGTTGCTCCCAGTGGAACCAGCTACCGCCTTTCCTGCTGCTGTAGGCAGCTTTTCAAGCACCTTCGTCCCAGGGTGCTGAGCTGCAGGATGCTGCGAACCTGGGCCCTGTCAGGCAGCACCGTGCCATGCCTGTGTTTCTGGCAGCGAAGGAGGATCTGCTGCTGCCATCTTCTCTGGGCCTAAGAGAGGCCTAAGGCTCCTCTGACAAATTGTTCTGCTTCCAGACCTGGCAGAGCATGCTTTCTGTCATGTTTTGCTGTTGTTTTGCTGTTTAGGCTGGAGCATTTCACTAAGTGATTCAAGTCAAAACTTCTGCTTTGGCCGTGCAAAAGAATAAAGAGCTTCATGTGCTCAGTTATCTACGCTGTTCTCTTTCTGCTTGTGAAACTGTGGCTGCGCCAAAGGACCTTTGGGAAGTTTTCTCTGAAACTGACAAACACCAGTGCTATGTAACTGAATACGATGCTGTGGAGGTGAGGGCAGCGTTCGCTGAGGCGTTACCGTGAGGGCTCCCTGCTGCCCCTCGGGCTGAGGGCACGCCGAGCACGCCACCCGCCGGCGGGGCCGGGCCCTGCGCCCCGAGCCCCGGTACCCCCAGAGCCGAGGCTCGGGCCCTGCGTTGGCTCCTTCACCCCGCAGGGCCCGGCTGGGGCCGCTGAGGCCGCCAGGGGGCACCGCGGGCCTGGCGCGGAGGCCCCGCCGCCGAGGGGCTGCCGAGGGGCTGCCGAGGCCCTGCCTGGCCCCCGCCGGGGGTGGCGGCGGCGGGGACGGGCCGGGAGCGGCGCTGCGGGGCGCTGCTCGTGGGGGCCGGGGGCTCCGCTGCCGGCTGCGGCAGGGCTGGCGCTTCGGCTGGTGCTCAGTCAGAGAAATGGGGTGTTGGCGTGTGGTGGTCGTGAGCGACATCCTCGTCCTGTGGTAGTGGTGCTGCCTGCTGGGGTCCTCAGCCCTGCTGGCCTGTGTGGCGGGGGGGTTAGCAGCCTCCTTTGCAAGTACCCAGCCGAGAGGTTACTGCCCTTGCCCCAGGTGGGATCAGGCCGGCTTATAAAAATACATCTGGTCCCTTTTGGACACAGCAGGAGTCTCGGCTCAGGTTAGATCTCATGGGAATGGGATCCACGGGTTAATAATATGCTGTAGGGAAAGTGATTTACCATTTTAAATATTTCCTTCAAAATTGTGTTGAAGTCTTCTTACTCTTCTAATAACAGAAGAGGGTAACTAGTTAGTGAACATTTTTTATTTAAGTTTCCTTAAGCACACTTTCTATCTAGCCAGTACCAGTCTTGTCAACCTCTTTCCACAGGCAGGCCTCCCACATCTGTAAGGCTGTGCTGGGGTGTGTGAAGCTAGTGACAACACCCCCTGGTTCCTAGGAAGAACAACAATAGTTCTGAACCCTTGTTGATGGTTTCTGAAGTCGTCATACTTCAGCATCAACTCTGATGCCATTCAGTGGAAAAATGAAAAGGTGACTGACTTGGCCACGGCTCTGAGGATGACAGTCTTCCGAGGCCTTATTCAGTGGAAGGTCTGTGTCCCAGTGATGGTCTTTAAATCAGCAGTGTTTTTGTTAGGGACAGAGCCACAGGATTTTGGCCTCTACTTCAGGAAAACAGAGATGGCGAGGAAGGGCTGGGAGCAGGGCCTGCAGAGCCCAGCCCTTGTGCCTGTGAGGAAGCAGCACCCAGGATCGTGGTGCTGCTGGTGGGATGTGCTGCTTTCGCTGCTTGGAGCTGACAGCAGGGACTGGAACGGTATGTTTAAGGTCAGTTTCACAATGCATTAAGCGTAACCAGGACTTGAGTTACTATCCACCCATGCTACTGTCTAGACTCATGTTAGATTATTGTGTGAAAACACACTTCCTTTCCTCAGATTTGAGTTTTCCACTCTTTTCATTTCCTTGCATAGCCTCGCGTTCAAACATAGACGGGAAAGAGACAAGTTCCCATCTACTGCATCAATCCCATTTATTCCAGGGTATGCTTATACTGAGTCTTCTCTTATTCACCTCTTTTCAGGACCTGAAAAGTTTCAGTCTTTCACTCTGAATTTTCACAGGCCCTGCATTAGCAGCATCTTTGTCGAGAGGAAGGAGCCAACATTGAGGGCTGGTGTTTTATGCTGAAGCGGGCAGGGCTGTGGTCTCCCTCCCTTCCTAGTGCCACTTAGCTTGCCTACTGATTATTTCCACAAGCAGTAAGAGCAGCCATACAACTTCACGTAAGCTCAGCTGTGGCGTGTTCAAATTTCTCAGGTTCCTACAAAGATACTTTTTCACTGTTCCATACCTTCCACGTGTCTTCCTGGCATCTTTGATCGTAACTATGCATTCCCATGAAGGCTTTCCTAAACTGTCTGCAGTAATACCCAGGTAGATTTTGTATTAGCATCATTAACTGTGAGCAGCAGTGTCTGAAAACGACCATACCTAATTACTGAAGTACAACTCTCTCTTAAAAAGCCCAGACTGGATTTTCTTTATCTTATGTCCTGTAATTGAAATTTGGCTTGAAGTGTTTCTAGCTACAGCCGGTAAATAGAAACAAAACCCAATCCCTCAGCAATAACTTATTCACCCATTGTCCAGCAATGTCTCAAATGATTTATTTGATGACTGTTACTTGGCCATGTACAACATGGGGCGAGCAGTGGAAATGATGTTCATTAGGACAGATAGGAGCACTGATGAAAAAGCAGATTCAACTATTGCTGAATGATTTAGTGCATAGGAGACAACTATATACTGGAGACTGAAATGTATGTTTCTATAAGGATTAGGAGAATACATCACGATACGTATCTTCAAACCAGCTGGCATCCAGATATTGTTACCCTTATTTAAGGTTATCCCAACAGGCCAGCTCAGACTTTCCTGAAGTTGGCTTAGGTAATGACTGTTCCCCTCCCTCTCCCATGGATTTTTTCCAGAGAAGTAGGGAACAGCTATCAGTGGGTTTCCAGTAGTGCCCTGAGCAGAGTGTACAGCCAGCACATATGAAAATAAGATAGCATTACTCCTTATAAGATGTAGCAAAATATGGCTTGTAGATATCACCACTATTTTTCCACTTATACAGAGCGTTGGTCATAGGCCAATAGAAAAATCTGCCAACCAAAATGTTTTAAGAAAGGGAACACTGTTTGAAGCCTGGCAATAAATGTTTTTTTTTTCCCCTCTGAAATATGTGCTGAACATAAGTAAAGAAGACTCAGAAGAAACGTCTAGTGAGGTTTAACATTTTGTAATCACGTAGATGAATTTGTAAAGGTTTTTCATGCTTTGTTGTTTAATAGATGAGCTATTTAATTAATCCTGTTCAGTTAAACAGTAACTAAACACTGAAAACAATAGATAATGTAGTGCAGTTGGATGAATTCACAAAAAAGCAGTAGTATAACACTAAAATGCAAATGCCATGAAATCTTTGGTTTAAAATTACTTTGCTGTTCTGCCACTTTCTTTGTTTCTTTACGATACTGTTTTTTGCTTGCCAACGAAAACATCGGATGACAATAGTCATGAATACGCAGAGGAGCTGTCTCCCAGGACGTGTAGCTGCAGCCTCTAAACCCAGCATTATGGCAGCAGTCAGAATCCACGTGGCCGATTGTTTTGCAGACATAATGGTGCTGTATTTATGTATCTCTAAACTTGTTTTTCAGGATCTGTGACTGCCTGCGTATCATGAAGCTTGCTGCTTAACAACAGAAATAAAGCACTCATCAGACAGAAGCGATGCGTCAGTGCAAAGTGGAATTCTCAGGACTAAAGTTTATGCGAGGCAACAACAAAATCCACTGTGCCATTCTCTTGGGCAACAAAGGTAATTTGTTATGCAACATAATGAGGACTTGTGTGTGACAGACGGCAGTGGCGTTCGGTTACAGGGCATTGGCATCAACAAGCACATGCAGTGCACAGATATAAGAGAATTGCTATACACAGAGAATTCAAAAGCTTTGATTGTTATTACTGTAATTGATTTTTTCTCCAACTTAAAACATGACAGAATAAACAAATAATTGGGACCAGTCCTGCAGTCCTTTATGGTCTGGGTAGGATCTTCATTGTTTCCTTTTGGGTTGGTCTGTGTCTTAGACATGACCATCGCCTTATGGGCCACAAGGTCAAAGCTCGCAAGTGCTATGCATTTTATGTGGCTCTGACATATTTAACGGGTCTTCTAACTGCCCACAGGAAGAGTACAAAGTGGGAAGTGAGATACCCTCATAATACTGTTTACCAATGCCCAGAAGTCCACAACGTCCCACGTGCTCCACTGCTCCTGTTGGTGTCTGTACTTCTAAAAGTCAGTTATCCTTCCTGTAGGGAGGCCAAGGTCATTCGCTTATTTTATAGATAATCTAGCAAGTGGGCTGCATGTGGAGCTGGGAACAGAACCATGGTTCTTAAAGCAGTGAGGTTCATCTGCTTTTCAAAACAAATCTACCTGCTGGTATGATTGGGCCTCGTGTTTATGATGACTTAAGCTGCTTGCTGCCTCCAGAGCTGGGGTTAGACCCAAAGATCCTGTTTGCTGACATTCCAGTGCTGTCTCAGCAAACGCTTGTGTAACTTGCAGCCAGATTGTGTTCTCCTGGCCCACACTGAATGTTTCCCTTGTTGCTCAGCTGGAGGAGAAAGTCTGGGAGCAACCTCTTCCTGAGAGTTACAAGGGAGAGTTTGGGATCAAGCTTTACTGATCAGTTTACGCAGGGGAAATAAGAAATCAAGACTGTGCCATGCTGTGTGTATAGAGGAGGACTAAGCTGAAGCTGTGTTGGGAACCCTCGTCCTGGAAGTCTGTGGGATTGGTTTTGTCTCTCCAGTGTGCCTGTGACATTGTACCTTATTTGTGCAGTGTTCTGGAGTAGTCATAATCATGCAAACAGTTTTATTCTGTGACTCCTGTGTTTAATCTGGAGGTAACATTTGTTTTCTCACTCAAACCACATAGTCAAGCCTGGCTGGCCAGACTACATTAGTGGAAGCTGTTTCTGTAGAGAAGCTGAAGACTTCCATTCCCTTTTGGTTTGTGCCTTAAGCATCACTATTCATGGCAGGATGTTGGAGTTCTTCTGACTGTGCCAGTGACTCAGCAAGGGCCTGATCTGTTTACCTGTACTCAAACAGGAGTCTAATGACTGCCTAGTGCAGTTATGACAGCAGAACAGTTAAGGGTAAACCACAGAGTTAGCCATGACCTTGGCTAAGCTACCTCACTTCTCTGTGACTTGGATTTCATGGGAGCATTGTCGCTATGAACTTACTTTTTGGGGATTTATTCAAACAGGTTGAAACTGCTAAACAAAACATGTGAAAAAGCTGCACTAAGTCAGTTATGGTGTAATGCTGGGCATGACAGTCAGGTCAAGGTTTTCAGACTGGTATCTCATTGAGAACAACTTTGCTTTTGGGTATCTAAACAGGCACCTACACTTCGTTTCCAGAGCTGCTGGGCACATGTCATTCATCAGTGCCTTCCTCTCATTATCAGGCACACGGCGTTGCCTGGACCTGTTTTTCCTGTGTGTCTTTTTTACAGCTCCTTGAACAATGGGGATCTGGTCCCGATGGAGATATTTTAGGAGCCACCATGATAGAAATACTTTGATACAGTTTTTTTCTCTTTAATTTAAGCAAGGTTAATTTAATTACTAGCCTACATAATTAAGTCTAACCAAGTGAATATTACATCATAAGAAGCAATAAGATTCCATACTGGGAGGATAAGAGGCAAACAAACCAACCCTGCCTTTCATGCGGAAGATGCTATCTGGCATTTACATAGATATTGTATACGTAATTAAAGCCATCCTTAATGTGTAATGCTGTTATTACAATCCTTGCTATTTTGTAGCAGTTGCTAGATCTTATAATGAACAAGTGGAAAAATATCCCAGGGAATATAGGAAGCATTACAGTGACTTTGCAGGCAATGACTGTGTTAAAGGAAACCCCACGAGTGTCCTTGTGTTTTTGCAGGGGGGAAAAATCCCACCTTGTTAGCGTCTGTCAGGATGAGTGCCATTTTACATCACAAAACTGCTGATGGTGGAACAGCCTGGGCGCCGTGCACAGGAAGCTCACAGGTGAGTAAGCCGGCTGGCTCTTTCAGCAGCACAAGTACAGAGTGTTTTCAAATTCCCCGTGCTGCTTGACTGAGCCGCAGGGTCAGGGAGAGGTGAGCGGCTGCACTAGACAGCCCTGCATGAGCTGCCCTCCCAGAGGTACCGCGCTTGGCTGCACAGCGTGGCAGAATTGTGCAGCAGTAGGCTGTCCTGTGTTGGACGTGCCGGAGGGTTGTCTTTCTGCTTGAATGCAGCTACTTGCAAATGCTCTGCTGCTTAGTTCCTCTGCAGCCCTGTTTTCAGGACGCTGTCAAGGTCAAGGCTGTTAATGGATGGGGCTGTGAGTGCACGTCTTCCTTTCAGCCTGCGAGCTCCGTGGTACGGGGTGATTATTTATGACATACTTGTGCGGTACCTAGTGGATCGGAACATCGCTTTCCTCAGTACTTGCAACCTGCCTAGGAGCCGCACAGCCCATGTGTCTCCCATGCATCTGTTGGCCCTGCTGCCTGTTTCCCAGGGTCCCCAAGTGGGCAGCTGGGCTACCCTAGCTTTGGGGCTTGCACCCCAGCTACTGTTCAGAGGGAGCAGCTGGAGCAGTTGATGCTGGGGGTTAAGGCCAGCTTCTAGGGCTTCCTTAAGCCAGCCCTTCCTTTTCGCATAGGCAGGAAGTGAGCACGTGCCTTCCAGCAGTGCCAGTGCCCAGAAACACTTTTGTCAACCTTGCTGACAGAGAGACCTTGAGGGTGGGCGCTACCCTGCGTCTGTAACAGAGGATGCCTCCCCACTACCTCAGCTACCCATGCTCTGTTCTGTGCGGTTTTATATTCTGTTTCCAGCACTGCTCAAGTTGGGTATAGCCAGATAAGGAAACAGCTCAGCAATGTTCAGTTGAATGAAGCGTTGCACATAGAACCGCACAGAACTCACACCATTTCCATGAGCAACTTGCCAGGAAATGAACGAGTGCATCTGTGCAAAACCCACCTTCAGAAGGATTTTTACACATGAGGACAGATTTGGTACAGCTGCAGAAGGACGTGTGGAGTTGTATGTTCTAGGCATCTGCTTTACAGTCTTTGAAGTACTGTGTTAGGGACAGGCTCATCTGGGTCAGGATGGTGGAATTTGCTCCTTGGCAGGAAGCTTGCCATCTGATCGATCTGTGTAGGTGTTTTTCATGCTAATGATGTATCTGTAGACGATGTATCTGTAGTGCTTTTAAGTCAGTACTGTGTTCAGATAGCATCTAGATAAGCCTTTCCAAATTCAGGAAATGCCCACAGCAGGATTTGACTTTGATGGTTAGAGGAGCCACAAATTTGAAGATCTCCCTTTAACCTGCTTGCAGTAAGATTTGAGGGGCCTGCCCCAGGTGAATGCCATGGACAGGATGAGTGGGACTGTCAAGGACAGACCGTTGACCAAATCTGTAGTTACAATATTGTAATCTAAACTGGTCTTCAAGCAGGTGTGTTAGAGGTATTTACTAAGTGCAGGGGCTCCATAAGTACCATTAGTAAGATGAAACTTTGAATTTGGCACTTTGGAAGTAATGGCAGGTCGGGTATCTAATGAAAAATTAAAGAATGAAATCAGCAGGAAGGGGGGAGCTCCCCCCAGAGCAATAACATGCTCCCTGAAAGCAGCTGGCACCCTCTGCGGGGACAGCCAGCCTGCGTTCTTCTTGGCTCTTGCTCGTTCCCTGGAGGCTGTGGCTTGGCTTAGTTTCGGTTTTGTTTGTTGTCAGCACAAGTCGATTTGAATGTGGTCTTAGGGAAAACAAAATCTGAGGATCTAGATCAAAGAGTTTCATTTGTGTTTTCATAAGTGGTCCTGCACATTGCTGACAGCAAATGGTTCCCTCCCAGCTGTCAGTCATGCCGAAGCCCAGCCTGACTTTCTCACTTCACTACAGAGCAAGAAATGCTCACGAACCTGCTGCGTTAATACGGGCAAAGATCCCCTCACACAAGGCAAACGTTTGGGAGTAACAGGCCCACTTGCCCTGCATTTCCCTGCCCAGGACACGTGGCTGCCAGGAGGGCCGTGTGGCTCAGACCCCCTGCTCTGCCCACAGCTTGGTCTTGGCTCTCCCCACTGCCTGGGGGCTGCTGCTCTGCGAGCCTGCCGCCTTCTCTGCCCCCATGAAGGCAGAATGCCGAGCGCTCCCGAGCCCCGTGCAGGCAGTCACCCTGTGCTGGGGCAGTGGGGAGCTCTCCGTGCTGCTGCCAGGCACTGGTTGTAACACGTGGAGAGGGAGAGGGGGTGCTTGTGTTGGGTTTTCTTGCAGGATTCCAGGTCTTTGGAGCTATGTTCACAAAAGAAAATGTCAACCTTAAAAAAATACATGTAAGCAATTGACTTTTTTTGCCTCAATGGTTGCATGAAAAAAAACTTTAAAAATGAGATTCAGCTGTAACCTAACAGACAGAAATTAACTAAAAATCTATATGAAAATTATTCCTTCCAAATTTGCATGATCTTTAAGTGCTAGGTATTGACAACATCTCTTCAATGCCTAAATTCAAGAGCACGATACTGCTTTTTCCTTCAAGCAGTGTTATAACAACTTTGTAACTGTACTTAATACTGTTACATGATGAGAATTAGGCAAGTGCAGACAAGCAAGAAACACTGAACAACACGGAGGCAATTCCTTGTTGATTTCAGAGGATCATCAGGACATTCTCATCATTCTCATTTCTTATCAGGAAAATATGTAAATAGCTCCTGGGGCCTTGCTCAGATAATGAGGCAAGATCGATTTCAGTAAGCTGCCTTCCAGGAAAATTGCCCTCCTCAAGGTGTCTAATGAGAGTAAAAAGAAAAAGCAAGAAGAATAGAAGGCAGTGATAGATAGTGATGAGAATACAAAGGATACTTGGAACTGGTGAGGGAGAGGCATAGGATTGTCGGATCAGAAGAATACTAAATATGCTGATAACTGACAATGGGGCAAGAGGAAACTGTGGTCAGGAGCGTGTGAGTTACGCTTGGCAGATGAGCTGTCTGCAGCCTGAAAAGACCAGCTGTGCTAGTGGACATTCAAAGATTTCTTCACAGCAAAGGCAAGAGGAAAAAAAACACAACACAGCGAGTCAGACTTGTCTCCCAGCAGCTGAGTACTTATTTCCACCTTTCCAGGCCATGCTTTGGTGCCACAGCTGTGCTCTGTGCCTGCCGAACAGCCCTTACTAAGAGAGCACCGTCTGCACAGGGACGGAGGAGGGTAGAAGCAGGGAAGTCTTGTCCGTGTCCTGTAGGTGGAAATGGGAAGTCTGGATTAGGATCTGCCATAGGAACATGTGGCTGAAAATGAGCCAGCAGCATCCTCACTGCTGATTGTTCTCTGGCTTTAACTTGGCACATGAGTTCTCTTGGTATAGGTGAATTGTTCTGGTTCATACAGGGGTGTTGAAAGGAAGCACTGTCCTTTCAAAGCATGGTTTAACCTACAGATACCACAAAAGGTGCTGGAAAAATGCTGCCAAAAGTCAGTCCTGGAGAGATACCTCAGTCAAAATCCATGAATTTTGCTACGGATATAAACTCAAAAGCACCAGAAGTCTCTGAGACAGACTGAAGTGCAAGACACTTCAAGAAGTCTGGAACAGAATTGTTTCTCCTAGTTGTTCCTTCCCAGCTGCTTGTAGGGTTTTCATCACAGCTGCTCTGGATTTATATAGCTGTTAGGATGGGTGTCTGTATTTAGATTATTAAACAACCACTTCCAGACACAGAAGTGATTGCTGGCTCATCGCTGCTGGAAGAAACCAGCAGGATACATTATTTTTCCCTTAAGAAGGCAGTTGTTAAGGAGAGGTCACGAATACATTTGGGAAAGCAGTAAAAAGCTCCGTTTTAGCCCAGATTAATTCACTCATCCCATTTGTCCTGCAGAAAAGAAGCTTGTAACCATGGAAAGGCCGGGGCGATGCAGAGTTCACAGTGAGCAGCAAAGGGCAGGTAGTGTCTCCTTGTGGCGTGGGTTTATACCGTATAACACTTGACAGACCGCTGGCCTTATTCCCTCTGCAGCTCCAGCTGGGAGCTGCCTGGCCGGGGTGCCCCGGCACCCTTCTCCCGGTGGGAGGGCTGTGTGGTGCTGTGCTGATGCTGCCTCAGGGAGGGAAGCCTGCACCCAGAAGAAACAGCCGGGAAGCCCCTTCCAGCCGGGCTCTGCTGGTGGGGAGGGAGCCTCTGCTCGTCGCAGGGGAGAGCTGTGGCACTGAGGGTCTGCAAGGTGAGGCCATGGCATGTCCCGAGCCCTCCCCAGAGGCTGGGCAAGGTGGGTCCTGGCGGAGGTGGCTCTGCCTGCCTTTGTGATGTGGTGTCGGGCACTCTGCCCCGATCACAGCCCTGTGTGACCGGCATGGCTATAGGACAAGGCTCGGGGTTGCTGGTGTTCATTGCAAGCTGTTGCCCTTACCAAGCATTAAAGGAATACCTGGCTTTAGAAATAGCCTTGTCACGTTTTTATCATTTTTTTCAACTTCATATGGCTGAAAATTCTCATTACACGTTTCTGCAGGTTCTGAAGTCTGTAAGAGGCTGTTGTTAACTCAGCTCCCCTGCCGCTGAGCACCCCTCTTGTTGCTTGTGCCAGCCAGTAAGCGGGAGCACGAGGCCGACCTTGCCCCGGGGGGCTTCCCAGGCCTTCTGCTGGGGCATGGTTAGAGGCGGGCAGTTCTTGGAGGCCCCCCGCGGGAGGTGCGGGACGAGCAGCTTGGTGCCGAGGGGCCCGACGCGAGGTGAGAGATGCGCGGGGGGCAAATCCTGCGTGCCCGGCCTGCCCCGGGGCCGGCTTCGCCCTGCGGGTGCTGCCGGAGGAGCCCTGCGAGGAACCCGCCGAGCCCAGACGCAGCTCGGGCCGGGGCCGGGGCCGGGGCCGGGCCTGCGAGGGGGAGGAGTAGGAGGAGAGGAGAGGAGGGCCGGGCCGAGCCGAGCCGAGCCGTGCCGCCCCCGGTGGGCCGGGCCGGGCCGTGCCGCCAGGGCCGCGCTCTCGGTGTGAGCCTGCGGGAGCCGCCGCCGCCGCCAGCGGAGCCGGGTAGGGACGCGGCCGGTTGCTTCTGCCTTTCGCTCCTTCCCTCCCCCCGGCCCCGGCCCCGGCCCCGAGCTGCGGCTGCCCCGGCTCGGTACGGCCCGAGGGGGCTCGGCGCTGCCTCCCGAAGCGCCGGGGGAGAGCCTCGGGGCGGGTGCGCTGCGGGCAGGTCCGCAGCACCTCCGGCTGCTGGGCTGGGGCGGGCTGGGGCAGCCTGGGGTCAGCCTGGGGACAGCCGGCGGCAGCCTGGGGACGGTCCGGCCGCCGGCCGTGCTTCGCCTTCCTCCTGGCCGCTGTGAGCCGGCTTTGGCGTGGTCCCCTCCCTGCCCCGGGTGCATCTCGGTGCCCCGGCCCGCTCGGGGAAGCCGGCTGGGCGGCTGCCTGGTGCGACATCCCCGGGGAGGTGACTGCCCCCTCCCTGGGGGGGAATTTTGGGGCTCTCCTGCCGTGTGACTGGGGGGGGGGGAGATGAGGAGAACGGGTGGGATTGAGGAAGGGTGGATGGTGGAGCATCAGAGAGAAACCAGAAAAAAGTAAGATGTAAAGCGCCAACAAGACCTGACCGCAGAGGCTGGTTTTCCAGGGAAACTCTGACGCCCCAGAAGGCTGGCAGCGGCCGCTGGTGGGGACGCGGGGCTGAGGCTTGCGCCTGCTGCCTGCCAGTCTGCGGCTGGCTGCTTGGGGTGTGGGTGAGAGGTCGCCAATTAAACAGTATTTCAGCTTTTTTTCCTTAAATACTTTCCACGTGTGCTGTCCTGAACTGTAACCTCAAGTTTCTGAATAAGAAAGAGTGTTGTCTGTCTGCTGTACCAAGGTGTTTTCTCTAGCTGTAATTAATCACTGTGTTTTTCCCTTCCCATTAAGCTACTCACTTGGAGCACTGACACAATCAGAGAGTGTCTTGTTGTACGCTAGGCCAGAGGTATTTCCAGTTTCAGGCTATTGTGTTTTATTGGCAAGTGCAATGTGCTTGAGGTCACTTGGGGCAGTGACCTGCTAAAAGCGTGAGCGGACTGGGAGGGGTCTGATAAGAGCGGAGCCTTCACTGCATACGTGTACTTGGGTTTACTTCTTGCAGACATATCCTGTAAGAGAGCTCAGAAAACTGCTGAGGCACTACAAGCTATACATTGCCCTTAGGTCAGAATCTACACTAAATGTTTGCACGCCGTGTTCTCGTAATAGCTTTTGTACATTTTATGCAGAGATCAGGGCGATGCAGTACATTTCCTGGTGAGCTCAGTCCCTGTTGGCAATAAGGGTTGATGGGTATTGGAGCTGAGATGCTGGAGAGAGGAAGAAATGGAGAAGCAACAGCTAAATACTTGCAATTCCCAAGCGTGGGAAGAGTCAGGCAGCTTCGGGATCTGGCTTCTGTTGTTGGAGCCTCCGGTGTCCTGGTTCATCTTCAGCAGAGGCAATCTCAAGGGGCCCCGGAAGTGGTGAGGCATAGATCTGATCACCAATTGGATTATTTTGCAGAACATTTTAAAGCAAAGCATATGACTTTTGTCAACGCTAGTAGTATATGTATTTTTCAGTTTTGAGTGTTTTGACTGATGGCTTTGACTCAAGTGCAGACCAGCCTCCTTGGCTGGGTGGTGACCAAGGAGGCTGGTGCAAAGTGGGCCCTGGCCCACCTGTACCACTGCAGAAAGAAATTAAAAAATGAAGAGGATAGAAATTAAAAAATGAAGAGGAGACAATTTTTAGGAGAAAAACGTCTTGAAGGGTATTTTGAGCAGCTCTGGGTGGCAGCTGGCAAGATCCAAAGTTCACGGAGGGCTGAGAAACAAATGCAGTTGATCTTGCCTGCTTCTTGCCTTGACAGCATCCATGAGTGAAGCGCCCACAGCCACGTCATCCTGGTGTGGCGCTTCCTTCCCCGCGAGCAGGAGCCCTGCACAAAGCTGCGCGCTCCGCTCCAGAAGCCCGCGTGGCGTATGTGGTAATGCTGCTCCCTGTCACACCCGGGTAGGTCTTGTGCTGCTTGTACACCAGTGCCCAGTTCCTAGGCTAGTAGAGCAGTGAGTATCCAGGTTTATTTTCCATGCTGTGGAGGCAGATGTGAACATTTTTTAGGACCTGGGAGTTGCATTGGCATGTTGTGTGCCATACACAGTGCCATTCTTGGGGAAACATTTCCTGAGCTGGTGCTAAACTTTATGACCTTGTCTGGCATGTTCTGGATAGCAGATCTTGTTTTCTGCCTTGGGTAACTTTTCTTTAGTTTGGTGGTGAATTTCAGCAAAACCTTTCAGGTCCGTCCTGTGGGAATCCCATTTAATAACAGCCAAGCAGGGTGGCTGAGAGCCTTCCTCTGCAACAGCTGGGTATGAGCAGTGCTGGAAACAGGATACTTGGAAAAATGAACCTTGTCTCTGAACCATTGTGGTTTTTCTAATGAAATCAGTTTGCCACCTGCATCTCTCTGGGGTGTGACTCTATTTTAGAGATGTTGTAAATGTATAAACAACCTTCTGACCTTCCTCACTTCCATCTTTTGCTTTATTCTTGATTTCCTTCTCTTCCTCTTCATCCTTTCTCACAATCGTGTGTCCTTGCAGACATTCCTTATTGCTGGCTGGAGACATGTTACCAATTGAGCATTGTTTCGCAGCTACTTTAGACAAGAGGAGGAAAGAGCTTGCCCAGTGAGACGGAGAGCCTTTAGGATTTAATGAGTACCGCCTCAATATCACATCAGCTAAGGTCCAATTTTATTTTTTTTTTTTGGAAGACATCGCACAATGCTGGTTCTCACCCTTTGAATCCTGAGCATTTGTGGAAGCTCAGCAGAGCTCGCTCAGTGCTGGAACCTCTGTGTGCATACATTGAATTAACTTTTACATTTTGTGAACAGAGTGGACTTTAATTAAGAATTCTGAATGGTGAGACTGAAATTCCCCAGTGACCTTTGATCCAGGAACTCGATCACCCTTGACAGGGTAATGCTGTGAGAGATTTATTACAAGTTTTTCATGGTGGTTTCTCAGGTATAAGGAAGTTGTATTCAAGGCCTGAATATTTGGGCTTATATTTTTAATTTATTCTAATCAGTAAAAACAGCATTGGCACTGAAACTTCTGTGGGAAGGTTGTTTGTGAACTTTTAATTATTTTCAGTCTACTTGGCATAATGTGAAGGATTATTAACATAACCAGTCTTGCAGGTGATGATAAATTCAACAAGCATTACTTCTACTTTTTAAAGAGGCTGGTATTTATTATTACTAATCTTTCATGTAGAAGCCCTCTTCCAGCTGACAAAAATTCCTTATAGAACTGACCTAAACCTCGTACTTTGCCAGGAATTTAGGATGGCTTTTTATTTAAAATACAATTTAACATAGCAACCAGAAGCAGGGCCTTCATTTTGACTTGTGGAAAACAAAACATTATGATGATATCTCAACACTGCAAAGTTACTGTACAATAAATTCTGTGTCTTACCAGTCTGTCCTAAGAGGAAGAATGTGTCTGTTAAATCACAGGGTGATTCTCATCATCTGCTTCAATTAAACCTCACCAATATGGCCAGGAGGAAAGCTGTTTTCCGTTGTTCCTATGTATTAACTTTCAATATTGAGGGTAGCAGCCTGAATCAGAGGCCAGCCTGAGAATGCAATTGATGTTTAGACCCACCTGCACTTCTAATCTACCTACAACTTCCTTTGTCAGGTTACTCACAGCTCCAACATAATATTGCTTTTGTGGCTTTGATGGACTTTTTTTTTTTTTTTTGAGAGTACATTTTATTTTCTTGCTGGAACTAGTATCCAGGTTGAAATGAAAGGCTATTCAGTCTTACTCATTTTACTGTCTCCATTATGTGTTTCCAGGTCGTTTCCAAGCATGCGTTTGCTGTGTAGTACCGTATTATATTGACTACTAAAGCATCCCATGGGCTCAATGGCTTCTGAAAATGGAGCAATAAAACACAAATTAATGAGAAAATAGCATAAGAATGTGAATGCCCATCTATTATATTGACTGGAAGGTATGTGTGAAAAGTTAGCCTGCTGATGGTCTAAATAGAGAGCTACTCGTGTATCTGTAGGAAAGGAGAAAAAGAAGTGTCTTCCCCCCAAGGCTCCCAGGTTTGCGGGACTGTGATACTCTACAGCTCCTTCAAACCTCTCATCCTTTCTCTTCCACTTTTGTCTCTTCTAGCCACATTGCCAGTAGCCAGTGTTGTTTTTCATTAATAGTAAATATCTTTTCCCTTAGTGGGCGGGTGCGGTGATGCTGTATCTGTAGTTACAGGAAGTTCATCAGTCAGTTGATTTAGTTACTCACTCGTGTGTGGGCAAGAGATGTGAGAGGGTCACTTGGTAGGGTTAGAAATACTCAGGTTGTTTTACAACAGGAGCACTGCTCTTCTGAGGAAAGCATACCTTTCTGTATCACACCCTTGCAGTGCGACCCTTACGTCTTTATCAGTGGCTTACTGAGCTTTCAATAGTCTAAACAAAGTCGTGGTGCTGCCAGTTGGGCTAGTTTTTCTCAGTGTAGACACTTCTTTTATTTCCCATGAAATGTACCCTCTGTTGTCCTTTTGATGCAGACAGATTTGTGGAACTTGAGATAAGCTGTCATGAAAAATACTGTTTCTCCTAAGCTGAACGTATTGCCTCAGCACCCAGAGCAGAGTACAGGGCATAGCCGACAAGCAGTGATGACGCACGTCATCTTCACATGTCCTGCAGTCTTTTTGCTTCCAGTTAGAAATGCAGAAATGGGAACCAATGCAAATCGCTGCCCATGTCCCTTTTTTCCACATGCATCTCTGATTAAAATGCTGCAGATGGGTTAATAGTAAAAAGGAATGTCTGCTTCTTGTCTTGACTTCTAACCCAAGTAGTGTTTTGATAGGAAAGAGTCTATTCTGCCATTTGTTGTATGTCCCTTCTGTTATGTGTGGTTGCGGCCAGTAACAGTGTGTATGTAATCTGTATTTTAAAATACCGGTTACAGAGAACACAGAGATTGCAGAGAAGCCAGTGTTATCAGTACACATTACATTTATCCTTCAGGAATACAGCTTGCGTCAAAAGTCTGCAAAATGTCCTCTCAACTTTGTTTTCTAAAATACAGATCCAGATGATTCTTCCTTGCCCTGCAGCTAAGCTGTCAGTGAAGGCAGCTTCCTCAGAAGGGCTCAAACCTTAATTAATACATTAGCAAACTTTCTTATGACTGACCTTTGTGACTTCTGCAGTCCTGTCAAGTTTTCTACTTGCTTGTTTTTTTACAGATTCTTCAGCTGCATGTGTTACCTACATTATTTGTGCTCTGTCTTTGGTGAGTGAGATGGGAACACGGAAATCCCATTTTCATGTTCCCCAGCTGCACAGGCAGTGTATTATAGTTGCACCTGTGTTGGCAGGGTTTTCCTGTGTTAGATTAATTTTGTTGAGCAACTCCCAAGTTCCTCTAAAAGAAACGATTTTCCTTTCCTGTATGGCAAGGGAGATTGCAGTCTTCTGAGGCTGTAAACTTGTTTATATCTACCAATAAAGCAGTCGGTAGCATTCAGAGGTACCTAACTGTCTGGTTTAAATTCAGTTCATTTATATGGCTGTTAGTTTGAGTAGCTGCTTTGAGTTCCTTTGCCTCCTTTAGAGGCTGTTGTCCTTGTAGCCAGAGTGTTTCATCTAGTTAGAAGTTTGCCTCTTGTTCTCATTGTTTCTTCTTTCAAAGTCACAAAAGCTGCTCTCTGTGTTTTACTAAATTGGCCTGGGTGACTTCGACAGTTAAATTCTGCAAGTGAGCAAATGTGGTTTCTAACATAGGTGCCCAGTTTTGATGGCCCTAAGCATTTGTGTGCAGACAATTTTTACTTGTTTTCTTCCCCCCTCTCCACCCTGTTCAGCTGGTTGAATTGGCCAGCACTTTTGCCTCACACAGATATCTTATTCTGGTCTAGTTAAAAAAAGTCAGAGGAAATGGCCTTTACCTAGTGAATTTTACCTCAGACAATTTTGTCTCAGTTGTGTCTACTGCATTAAATCGACATATTTCTTACCTTGACATGGAGTTCATTTGAATATAGCTTGCTCAGAGAGCTAGAGCCTGGCCTCGTGCTCTGTTTGTTGGGCTAGCACTGGATTATTTGTGTCTTCTGCGTGGTTCCGTTTGGTTGAATGTTGCTATTTGGGTACATGTGTGCCCCTTGTCCTCATAGCCGCAAGCTGGAAGATGACGGCCCTGCTGCAGCACTGCCTGAGGCAGCTGGAGGGGCTGGCGAGGGGCTGCGTCCGCCTTTCTTAGCAGGCCGAGGATGCACCCTGTAAGGGCCAAACCAGGCAGAGGAGACACCTGCAAGCTGAAGCACAGGCGACATGTGCTAGGCTTGTGTTCTGAAGCACATTGTTGTGACCCACGAACCAGAAAGAAGTCTCTTTCCATGTGGTGTCCACCTTTGCAAGCCCAAGCTTCGCAGCGAAGCCTGTCCTCACAGGCCACGCTTGGTGGCAGAGCAGCCCGTGCTGGGACTGGCGGCCACAAGTTCTTTCTCTCTCCACAGTTCTACAGGTTTGTGAAAGCGTGCTAAAGTAGCAGGGGCACACTTGGGGCAGTCTTATGTTCTTTACCTTTCAAGTACAAGCGAGTGTAAGTCCCAGGAGTGAACACGCTGTTACTACCATTGCATTGAGGCCGAGGCGGGCTGGCGGAGATGAAGTAACTGAGCCAGAACCTGCAGCACGGCTGGTGATTTCAGGTGCATCCTGAGAAGGCAACCCAGCCTCCCAGGATTTGTAGCACAGTCGTGTAGTTATGGCTTCTGGGTATTTCCCAGAACTCAATGTTAAAAGTAATCCCAGACTGCTTAAGGTGCACCTGTTACAGGCTTCTGTCAGCGTACTCTGATCGTTCTGCTTTAAACTGGGAACAGTTGGGACAGGTAACAGCATGATTTTTAGCAGTCTTAGGTGGCGTTGATATTTTTCTCTCGTGCTTGTTCTTTATGGCTTGCTTGGGGGAATCAAGAAAGGAAAGGTCTTTTCCTAGCTGGAAATTGCCAGATTCCCCAAATGCCAGAACTTGGCGTATTGCAACTCTGAATCCAGCTTGTGGTTGTAGGTAAATGTGAAGTCAAGAAACGGTAGGAAGGGGAAGAGCGGAGAGTCAAAGGACAAGAAGGGGTAAGAGGAGGGACAAATTAAGGACACAGTTTGTCATTTTAAATGAGCAGGAAAATGTGGAGAGAATGGAACGAGTTTGTGAGGGACATTAAAATTTTCAATCTTGTTTCTAATTTAAGCACAAGATATAAAAATATGTATTCATATATCTCTCATATGACTTGCTTTGAAGGCTGGTAGAGTTTTTCATGAATAAAGTTCTTCTCTCTGACCTGTCATACTCAATCTTATAAAATAGTAAGGATTTAGCAGCAACAATAAGAAGATATTTGAGCTGGTCTCCTGATTCCACCCTAGCATCCAGAACCAACACACCAGTTGGTGTTTAATAAAAGCTGTAAGAAATAAGCAACTTGCTCTGCATGTGCTAGGGCCACAAGGCTTATGGGAGATGTCAGGGCAGCAGAATGAGGTGGTGTCCCTTTGCATCTTCAGCAGCATCAAGCCCACATTTAGCATTGTTGCTTTGTGTCTACCTTCTGCTCAGGAAAGAAGATCATTCCTAACAAGATTTGGGAAATACTGCTCAAGAGACCTAGTATTCCTCCACCTACTGCTCTGTCTAGGTGGAATTTTGGCCACAAACCAGATTTCTGTGTGTTTTTTCCACCATGTACTACTTTGTTTGCCTCCTGCAGTGTTAATGGGTTGGACTAAAGGATGTCAGCTCAGCTAGAAAGTGTTTTTTGATCGGATGTAACAAGAATCATTTGATACCAGTTTTAAAAGTAACACTGACCAAAACTGGAAAAATAACTTGACAAATGACAGGCTTCTGCCAAATACCTTAGAAAAGGTCACGGTCAGCCAGCCGGTTTGGACAAACGCTGTGGAAAGAAATTGAGTTAAGCTATTTCTTTAAAGAAAAAAAAAAGTCTTAATATCATTACAATGTACATCAGATGGGAAAAACTGAAAGGAAAAGGGTGAATTTGAAACCTTGGAAAATTGTGGTCATCTAGATGGAAAGGGTATAAACAGATGGGATGAATTGGAAAGGGCAAAATGTACAGAACCTGGCATGTGCTGAGCACGTATTGGTTTGCAAAGATGGTTCAGCTCCACAGGATTGCTCACGTGTAAGGTTACGTGTGTGGGTATGTGGAATCAATCAATACAGACCCGCAATGGGAGGCAAATTGTTTTTCTGTGCATTAAAAAGGGAGATTGCTAGTTAGGATACTAGGTGTCTCATTATCTGTCAAAGAACTTGAACTGGCAGTAAATTTGTTACACAGGCATTTGTTCCTAGTTGCATGACTCTAGTAGCCTTATATCTAATGCTAATGCATTTGTGTGCTATTACTTGCTAAGTGCAAAGCACTTTGCTAATATGCAGGTCACTTGTTTGCTACTGAGTGAACCAGTTGTGTATCAGCTGCGGCAGTTTCTTGGTGCTTTGATACAAGACACAGGTGGAAGAGAAGAACTCATGTTTAGTGCAAAGACTGGGAGAAACAACATCAGGATAGCTAAGGTTTGTGATAGTCTGCAGGTAATGTCACAGGTGCACCCACATGCAGTACGATTTGCACATGCTCTTTGAATACATACGCTTGGAGGTTATTCTAAGAGTTACCTTACTGTATGGGTGATTTATTCGGAGCTCACCCAGAAGGGTTTATTCCAAACTGTTTTGTTTCAGGGAATATGTGCAGAATGGAAAACCAGGTTGTCCTTTTAAACTGTGCTCCAGAAACGCCTTTCAGGTATGTTTTATCAGGGTGTGGAGAAATAATATTACTCTATTACAATCTTCTGCATGTTTACAGGGCTGGAAGGGGCAGGCCCCTGGAGGAGTTATCACTGGTTGTAATGAGAAACACAAAGCATCGTTGTTTGAGTTTCCCTCCTTTATTATTCTAATTCAGTGTTTACACAGTGCAACAGTTCCACTTCTTTATTAGATACTAATTAGAGTCTATTCATACTTTTCATTTCCTTTTGAGGGAAGTTATCATCTGATCTCTAACAACTTGAAATAATCAGTTTTTTAATAGAGTTCATATGGCCAACCCACTGCAGAGCTGCATGCCTATTCCCTGAGCTGTTGGCAAGGGAGAAGGGGAGAAAACAACAGAAGAAAACCAAGCTCAGTTTTGCAAGATAAGTTTACGGTAAATGATAATTTATCTGAGCACTGACAATTCTTAGGTTTGTATAAAATGATTAAGACACAAGGTGTCATGGCACATTTTTGTCAGAAAACCCGGCATCCTCTAACAGGGCCTCATTTTGCAAATGTATGTGTATTTCTTTTTAAGCTCATGCATACCTATGAAAAATGATAGTTTGAGATGCGACTAGATTAGAAGAGATGAGAGCATATGTTTCTGTAATACTTTATTCAAGTCTTTTTCTCACAGGAGTATTTTGCATTACAGTCAAGGTTTAAAGGTTAAATATGCGTTTTTAAGTTAACATTAGTGCTTTCCTCTAATAATTTAACTTAGAGTGTTTTAAGAGGTTGTTTTGAGTATGTTATTTGAAGAAATTGGCACAGGATGGACTTTATGTGTACAGGTATTGTTTCACAAACAGATTTTTTTCCTTACAATGTGGAGAAGATTTCTTTTTCTGTATTGTGGCTGTTGTAGGTACTGGGTCTGTTTGTTGTTAACAGTGCTGGGGAGCAAAGATGGTGTTTTTAACATCGAGCTGATACTCGATGCTTTTTGCTGTCGTGAAATACCCCTTGAGTCTGCACTATAACTGATTGGCCCTAACTGGAAGTTGTCTGTCAGAAAAACTTTTAAATATAGTTTAATGACAAGTTTAATGACACACAATGTGTGTGTTGTTTCAGTTTAAACAGCTCTGCGTTTGTACCAACCTTATGGTGCCATGAGAAATGCTGTCAGAGTTGCATGGAGTAGTTAAAGGCAGCGTGCTCTCTCCTACCGGCATGGCATCGCTGCTCTGCGTTAGCAGCGTGCTGTGGGTTGGGATGTGGATCCCTGCAGCTGAAACAGGCTCGCCAAAGTCCTCTGCTCGAAACTCTGCCTAGTAAGGGTACGGAGCTCTGGGTAGGCACGTATGTAAACACTGCCGTATGCCGAGTGGGTATGGGCTGTCACCACCCAGTCTTGGCCTAATGTAATCTCCGTCACGTGCCAGATAAGGAGCCTGCTCCCGGCTGCACCGAGCTCGTGCAGAGAGGGCTGGGGGCTGCTGCTGTGCTGCCAGACACTGCTTTATGGCAAGAGGATGCTGGGGTGTGTCAGGGTGGCGTCTGTCCTTTCTTGTACATGGGGCCAGGTTGCTGTGAAGTTGGGGGGAGCAGGGGTGGGGGGCTGGAAAGCGCGGGGGCCTGCAGGTCGTCCCCCATTCCTGTGGGCAAGAGGAGGGGAACACGCTTTTGGTGGGTGGCTTGGGGTTGGGGGGGAAGGTGAGTGTGAATGCACTTGTGCTGGCATCTTGTTCCTCTGCACAGAGAGCTTATACCTAACTTTGGTGCCCTCAGTACCCTGGCTGAAAAATGAACTTCTTTTAGTTGAAAATAATTTCTCGAAAAGCCTAGAAGCCACTGGTCCTTCTTAAAGTCTGCCTAGCCCTGGCAGTAATGTACTTTGAAGTCTAGAAATCAGAAGTTTTATCCTTCTTACACCAAAAGAGGTTATTTCACCTCTTTTGGGATGTATAAATGCAGTGAGTTACTGATTCTTAGGAAGGCAGCAGTGGAGAGCCAAAACTTTCTCCGGAGACCTTTGCAGCTGGTTTGGCCTTTCCAGTGGTGGTACGTCTATGGGGGAGCTAAAAGCAGTGAGGAGCTTAGCATTCAAAAACCCTTCTTCAAAACCCTTCTTACTGAGCTCTGGCATTCCTGTGGTAGCTGTGATAGCAATCATTAACTCATTGCTGTGTTGCTGGAAACAGTTTTCTGAGCAGGACCGGCTCGCTCTGGCATGGGTTTTGCTTTGTGCCCGTCCTAATTGGCCCGTCCACAAAGACTAGCCCCATATCAGTTACTGAGATGTGCGCAGCAGTTCTCGTGTTATTGTGACCTGATTCTGCCCCGATGGCCACGATTTCTGTTTCCATGTGCTTCTATTTTCTTTGAACAGTCACTGCTACCGGTGCTGCAGTTGCTGTGCAGAGGGTGGAAGCCTTCTGAGAGCTGGTAGCCTTGGCTCTGGAGCTGTGCTAGGCAGAGCTGCGAGCTCATTGCTTCTTATCCACGTCTGGGAGACCAGGCAAAAAGGCTGCTGGTGTAAGCATGGGGACAGAGAGGGGTTAGAGGAGGTTGCTTTCTGGTATTTCTGCTTTCCATTTGTTGCCCAAACAGGAGTACATTTCTTACTACTTGCCGTTTGTCTCTGGGAACAGTCTTCTTGCAACTGCATAATGAAGCCTGGGGGAGCTCATTGCAGTCTTCCAAAAAGTTTGATTGGAGCCAAATGATCAGTAAACATCAAAGCAGGTTATTAATATCCTATCTTTGGATGTTCTTGTGTTTTGCTATGCCAGAAAACCGCGTGTGTGCTGTTGGTTATGAAAGGCTATCAAAAACCTGTTAAAACACTGTGCTAGTTTGTCATACTTTCAACTTTGAAGACCTGTTGAGCTCTTGTGTTTTCAAACGGCTTTGTGTATTAAAAAAAGATTTTGCAGGATCAGTGGGACCCTTGGTTCTAAGTAATGCTCAGTGCTGCTGGTACCGTGGCCTCGGTCAGGCCCCAGGATTGCCAGCAAAACGATTTGGTTGTGCAAAGAAGAACAGTGCGGCTCACCCTGCAACTATCGGCCGGCCCTGTGCGGCTAGCAGACATTAAAAGAAATAATTTATACTTGGAAAATGTTATAGAAAATGCATGACTTTGAATGGGGCTGTGGGGTATGAAGGTGAGGTTTTTGCCCAAGTGCTTTTGAGAGTGGAATTCGGTGTTGTTTGCTGGGAGTTCCTCAGATACTTGACCTTGTAGGTCGGTCTCCTACAGCAAATCCTTTGGGAACATACAAATTCCAGTGGAAAATCCCAGAAATTTTCTTGGGCAGTTCTCCTTTGGGACTAATGGATTTCAGTCTCACTGGAGTGATCCAAAGCCTATCTTCATCTGAGTGATATTTTAGCGTTTTTACGTTCCTCCCTTGGAAGCACGTCCCCTCTTGGCTGCTTTGCTCAGAACCACATTTGCCCCTGTTGTGGAGTGTCAGAGACAGTGAAGGAAGAGGAATTACTGGTACACGCTGTGCAAACATGTGCATGCCTGAAGCAGTACTGAATTCCAAGGGGATTTCCTCTACCAGTCTGAAAAGGGCTGTGGCTTCCCAACACTGTGCTCTCACTCCCTGAGAAGAAAATACGTGAAAATACATAGGCTCAGAGCTGGGGGGGATAATCACTGGACAATTTGTGATGGGAAGCCAGAGGTTCATGTAAAACATCCTCAGCGGTATGAGAAGAGGAGAAGAACCCAGCATGCTTCTGACTGGAATTTGCCTTTTTGTCCTTAAATGTACTACCATAACTGCAGCGTTCTGGGACATCGAGTTACTTCGTTGCAGAGGCTGAGAGGGCATCAGAGAGATCCTTTCCTGAGTAAAGCTTCATTTGGTAAGACTTTTAAGATCTATATTGGGAGATAGGGAAGGAAGAAGCCTCCAGTCAGTGACTGGTAGGAGTAAATACTTCATTAATATTAAGCTTTAGGTGCAGAAGAATGGAGGAAGTTATTTTTTTCCACTGTCACAGAGGAAAGCAATAGCAGTTAAGCCGGGGCCTGCAGCAGGAACATTTACTGGAAATGTTTACATGGTACTTAATACCTTGACATGCATTATTCACTTGTGTAACGTTATCTGGGGTGGAGCAGGGAGGAATGGCTTTGCCGAAGAATGTTTGTTCCCCATGGAATATTTTTCTGAGCATAGCTACGTTTTTTTGGCAATGAGAGACATTCTGGGAATAATAATAATAATAATAAAAACCTCTTCAGACACATTTTTAGAAACTGCTGGAATGTGTTCTCTTGCAAAGGTGACGCAGCCATACCCAGAAGGCTAGCCTGGCCCTGGGCAGTGATATCTTGCTTTGTTGTACAGCAGAATTTCAACAGAAACCCTCACTGAGCCCCTTCCAAGCAGGAGACCTATGCAGTAAGTGGTGGAGCTACTTAAATGGATGTGGTTTTCACACTGGAAATGAAACCCCACTTTCCCTCTCAGAGGCTTAAGCAGCAAGCACTCTCCTGGGCAAGCTGCTTCAGTGTGTGCTTCGGTCTTCTGATGTGTCTGAAGGACTTCCTGAACTGCAGCCAAATGCACTGTGCCTTGAGAAAAGGGCAAAACAGTTCATCTGCTCATATTAGCAATGTTACCGTGATACAGGAGAAGGAGATGGGAAGGAGAAACAGACTGGAAAGCATGAAGTTAAGCTGGCACCTCTCGGCTTGCCTCTGTGTTTATTTGGCATCCAAACTGACAGTAATGTCATGATTCACCTGCTGTGTGATTTGTTTCACTGACAGCGCTATGATAAATAGAGAATTGGCATCATTTGCACAGTAGTTTAATCTGCTGGGGTACGATTCATAGAAATGAAGCTTTTGCACTTGTTGTGATATATTGCCAGACTGAGTGGGTGAAAAAGGCGCATACTCGGATTTGGTTAATCAATACCTGGAAACAGCGTTGGAAAGAGACTGAGCACAAAGCATGGAGCTGTGAAGTAGTAAGACGAGGCTGAATTTGTTAGTTTTAAAAGTAACGATGATATGCTTTCAATGCTGCAATGATTTTTTTTTTTCTTATGGCATCTAGCCAGGTTCAGTAACATTGACTATTTAGGACTAAAAACGAAGATGATGTGTATGTAGCTCAAAGAAACTGTCTAAACTGTAATTCCTAGAAATAACATGAGTCTTCCTGGTTCAGGCTGACTGCACTTTCCAGCAACAAAACTTATTGGGGGAATTGTTTCAAACTATGTTGTGGCATTTTAGGAGTATTCCTAGAATCTCTGCAGCACTGTTTGTGCAGCGCCCATTAATAACACTTTGTGGACACTGTTCTGAAATGCATCAGACACTGTTTTTTTTCTGAGGGTAGAACTCAAGGCTTGTGATGGTGATGAGTTAAATTTATAAATCCATGAGATGAAAGTGCTTCAGTTTGTTCCACCAGTGTTGCATGTTCTTGGTTCTCACTGATTTCACTGCATCTTAGTGACTCTGTTTGCACCATCTTAGTGTTGAAAAACAGTTTTATAGCAAAAGAAACGTTGATATGAATAGATGCTCGTAAATTAGTGTGAGAGGTTTATAGGCACTTAAGACATTCTTAATAAGAAATCCATAAATTCCGCTTGAATGCCTAACTGCTAGTTACATGTATTTTGATAGTCCTTTTAAAAATAGAAACTCATAAGTAGTATTAAAATCTTAACCTATTCATAAGTGTGAGGATGCTCAAATCTGACATTTTAAATAGGGTTTCAAAATTATAGTCCATTTATAGCTAAAAATAGGTATTTTAAGAGGAATGATGTTGCATGTAATATGTTATTTTTCTTGTGTTTATTGATGTTGAAATTTCACATAGGTTTTTTCAGTCTGCTCTAGTATGTAGGTACAGATACATACACTTATACTAGCTTACTAGTAGTGTGTAACCGTCAATGGGGTTGAAGTGATCATGTTTTCTGTGGGCTAGTGAAATGTTAATGCAGTATCTGTGCTGGGAGCAGTAATAAAACGCATTTGCTTTTATCTCTTTCTTTGGTTTATACGTGACATATAGCTTGTGGGAGATAAAGAAAGACTTGTTTCTGAGCAAGTCTTTCGTGAATCACAAATGGCACGTGACCAAATTCAGAAGTGGTGTTCGCTGTGTGCTGCAGGTCAGTAAATGTATTTGACTCAAAGGGTAACCACGTCGGTGTAGGTTAAAGACTAGGGGCTTTAAAAGGTTAAAAACAAGGGCTAAAGACTCTGTTCTCTCCTGTGGCAGTTCTACACAAAATGAAGCTTTGCTAACCCTGATTTACAGCATTGACGTAAGTGACTGGACAATGATCTCTAAGCAGACTTGACAAAACACGAGTTCAAAGTCTTCTGGAACGCCAGATTCAGAAACAAGCCTACCTTAGCACGTTCCAGAGCCACAGTCATTAAAAAGTGTGATGCACAGTAGTATTCGTGATCATCATTACTCTATTCACTGTCAGTCGTGACATCTCTTCCTTTCTCAAAACAGCATTAACAGAAAGGCCATCCAGAAAACAAACATGTAAGGAAGGTGGGGGAGAGGTGGGTTTCTTTAAGCCGTTTCTGTTCCAGTTCTCGTAATTCATTTCTTCCCTAGTCCTTGCCCGTGGCTGAGAACAGTAATGTACCATTAACCCAAGGGATGTAAGACACGCCGTGCGGTGCTTGGAAGGGTGTCACAAGCTCCTCCTGTAAGGATAAGAACCTATTTTATTGCCTTTTCAATTGTTGGACAGTCTAATCCCAGTAAGCATTTTAGCAAAATGGAACTACTAAGCTAATTGTGAAACCTGATGCTTGATTTTCATATTTAGCACATTGCAAAGATGAACATAACTGGTAATATATGTGTACCAAGGCAAGTGTGGCAGCTATTACACTTTAAGTGCTATCTAACACATTAAAACCTGCTGGACATTGAAGCCTATTTTTAGTAAAGGGATAAATAAGCTGGCTGTGCCCTACTTTTTGTCAAAATGTGTCATGGGATCTTTATGTTTGATTAGAAAAGTCAGCAGAAATAACATAAGGGAACTCAGTGTCTCATCTAAAAAGTGGCAATCCTAACAATCCAGCGCTTCTTTTTATGACAAAGAAATGTTAATAATAGGGTATGAGCTCAGCCCCGCAAAGTGGGCAGGTGAGACAGTAGATAGCAGGAGATCTGCCTGTGTGCCGTGCTTTTGATGAAATGTTATTTTGTGTTGATGAATGGAACTGTTTTTGCAAAATCCGTGTAAGGAAACTGGAAGAACTAAGAAGTATGTAGAAATATTTAGATATTATTTATATATAAAAAAACATATATCTATTATATATAGCAGCGAGGTCACCCTGCCACTTCAGGATGCGCTTGCTCTTTGCAAAGCTCGTAGTCTTGTTAACTCTGAGCAACTTCTTTTGATCTTCACTGTCTGAGGCAACGTGCGTGTCCACATGCCCGATGAGCAAGCTGTCCTATAAAGTGAGGCCATACCTAGAAACATGCTTGCCATGAGCAGGTGCAGAACATAAGCAACCATGTAGACAAATGCTATAGCACAGAATGAGTGACAACTATGTGCTTTCAAGGAGTTCCTCTACAGGTAAGTTGTATCAAAAATGCTGCTTTATTACAACACAGTTGGCACAGAATTGGCATAAATGATCAAAAATGCCACCATTGAAGAGTGTCTCCCGAGTACTTCTAGTCACGGCTTCTCTGTGATCCGAAGCAATACTGTGGTGCACCTTCCTGGTGTGGATCTACAGAACAGGGAGAGAGGGCTCGCTCCCAGCTCTTCCTGGCACACCTGCAGCCTCCGTACAGAGGGACTCTCCAACTCCCCCAGTCCGTGGTCTGGGTTTTGGGAGCCTGAGAGAAGCAGCCGTGCTCTGTGAGCAAGCAGGGGAGCTTTGGTGGGCTGAGGCCTCTCTCTGGCTCGGACCCACCCCAGCATGCCAGCTCCTGCAGCTTGCATCAGAGGGGAAAAGGGGAAGGAGCTCAGCCCACTCGCTCACAGCAGGGCTCTGTCTGCCCTGACGGATGTATCAGCTGATGTGCTCGTACTGCTGGCGTGTTACAGTGGTCAGCAGAGGTCAGGGAGGTTAAGGAAGAGGCCCTCTGTTTCAAGTGGCTTGAGGTCATTTAAGTTAGGCTTACAGTTTTAAAATGAAAGGCCTCACACTGAATTCAGTAAAGACGGCAGAACAGTGAAGTGCAGGGATGACGAGTATCTGTGTGTCAGTGCGCTGTGAGGTCCTGCTTTAGATAACAGCCAGCCCCTCTGGCACCTCTATGTATGCTACAAGTCCTCAGAACTTTCCCACTGCATTTTGCACATACCAAATAACGATTTAGCAAAGCGGTGTTAAAAGCTGCTTGTTCTCGCTGCAGGCTGTAGCTTCATTGGCCAAATTCAGCATCCGTTTGTCTGACATCTGCATTTGCAGTCTGGTACTGAGTGTCACTCAGTCCATTATTTGCTGTTGCCTCCCCCTTCGTTGCAGTCAGTGTACAGAACAAAGAGCAGCTTCTTACGGGAGCGGAGCTGCGCAGAACACCTTCAGAGGGAGCGTTATGCTTTCCAGTTGGAGCTAGGTGAGGGTCATCGGGTCTTCGCCGCAGCCATTAGCGCTATAACAGCGTGCCCCGAGAGGCCCTGGTGGCAGAGGGCGGCTTTGATCCCCTAGGCTGGTCCAACATCTGCAGAGGCCAGGAAGGTCCAGTCCAGCCGACCAGTTTTATTTATCAGCTGAGACTCACACCATATCCTCCTGTATCATGCCGCTTATAAGCTGTGGCAGGGTTAGATGGTATTGCAAGACTTTGACCTCATGCATTCAGTCGTGGTTAGACTCAGTAAACATACCAAATTCCTTAGGAATGTCTTTAATGTTTTCTTTTTAGGAGATTGAATATAAACTTTGCTAGTTAAACCTGATTCCTGTGATTTGTTTTTTCTAAACACAAGGCACAAAACTGTCACACCAGAATGATTTGGTCACCTTTTAGCACCTCTTAATCTTTCTTGTTTGGCACTGAAATTTCTTTCCCCCACATGGTAAGGACCTTAGGTGTTGGAGGATATTTGCTCTAGTACAGATGAAGACTTAAAAGGAGCGAATATAGGACGCTAGCAAGTTGCCATCAGCATTAAAATTTTGTTATAAATGATTTCTAAGCATCTCCTGGCTGTTTTGGATCATTGTCCTTTAGATTTTTAAGCTGATTTATTTGTTTTTTTCTTCAGACTAGTTTTTTCTGCTTTCGGCCAAATTTCCTTCATGCTGCATTTCTACTCGCATTTTCTTTCTCCTCTGCCAAGGTCTGCTGCGGCGGTTCTGTGATGTCTGCAGATGTGCAGACAACTTGGGTGTTAGTTCCTTTTCCTGATCGTTGCAGTTACACAGGGCTAAAATAATGTAAGCCCAGAATGCTAAAAATGATACACTTTCAAGTGACCAAGAATGTGCCCTAGGTGTACAGCTGTTTCACATGCAAAGACATGACTCAGATACAGTCTTTTTAGACAAAAACCTTTTGTTATACTGAGAACATGTGTAACAATAGCCTGGGGGGGTAGAATAATAGGGCACTTGTTTTGTGAAGGGGGTGGGGAGAGAATCTAAAAATAAGGAAATTGAAAATTAAAATTATACTTAAAACCTCATTTTTTTCACTGACATCTAGGGTAAAAAAAAAAAATGTTTACTTAAGATGCTTCAGACAAGTTCCTTACCCATATTGCACGCATTGTGCATATCAACTCCATGTCTGCCAAGAACATGAATGTCGTGCAAGTTGCTCGACTGTAATATGAAGTACGTAGATAACTTCTGATTGAGATCTCTTCACTCCTACCATTAAATACTGAGGCATTAAAGCAAAAAAGAGATTTGAAGTGTGGATCACAAACCTACAGAAAAACTCTGAGTGGATTTCACTGAAATCTATCTGTAGATGTAGCAAAAGGTGTCTGTACAAGACAATGTTTAAGTGCTTGTGGCTTTCTGTGTGACAGGTACTTCAAGGCATCGGTATTCACTTGAAAAGATGGCAGCGCAGTAAACGTTTTAAAGTTTCTGGATCGTAGCCCTGTGGTTAATCCAGTAAGTCACTCGCATCATAGCTGATTTACACTTTACAAAGACTGTACCAGAGCCTGTAGAACAACAATGTCACGTTGCAAAATCTTGAGTGAATAGCTCTTTTCTAAAAAATGTTGTCCAGCCTTTCCAAGAATAGTCAGACACAAAACCATTTGTCATGAAGGCCAACCAGCAGCCAAGGTTTGAATATCTAGGCCAAGACTATCTGGAATATGTAATGTAAAAAGCACAAGAATGAGACTGGCTTGAAAAGTTGCATATCTGGGATTTTTTGTGATACTGGATTTCATGAATACTTTATTTTTCAGAAATACATTTCAGTAGCAATATACACTTTACACAAAAGAGATTAGTAGCTCCACGTGCTGAACTGAACTTGATTATATAGGACGTGATCCATCGAGAAGATACTGTCTTGGCGTGATCTGTACTCTTGCCTGATAAACCGGTCACTTTCATTTTAAATCCGTTGGCTTTTTCTTTTCCAGGAAGAAGGGAAGTTAAGTGAAGTTACCACACTGCTGCGGTATGAAGAAGCAGCATGATATTCAGAAACAGTGCCTGTAGTGCTGAGCAGCCTCCAAAGAACTGGCTGAAAGCACGAAGGGGAGCCACTGACTGATACAGACTGCGAAGGCCGCTGGCACACGGTAGGAAAGGTTTCTCATTAACTTCTGCCGAGATTTGTGTAGATACTGTAGTGAATGCTCACCGCAAAAAAAAAAAAAAAAAAAAAGTGAATTTCTGAAAATAAATGGGCTTTGTCCTGCCCATAGATCTCCAGCCAATCCGTGCTGGGGCGGGTTTGAAACAGCCAGCCACCCACCCCTGGGTGTTTCTAATCCCCATTTAATGAACTTTCAGCGCCTTGACGCTCGGTAGGTGAAGTTGGCGAGGACCTAAATGCGCCTGTTTTCAAAACTGGAATGACTGGAAGCCGAACAGAGAGAAACGCGCGGCGCTGCCAGAACCCGGCGCGGCTGCAGGGCTCTGGGGCAGGCACGCGGAACCTGGCCGCGCTTTCTCTGGACGCAGCCGAGGACGAGCCTCGCCCTACTTTCACTCAGGGCAGCAGGAGCGTTGCCGGGGGCCGGGTTGGGACGGGACGGGGCCGGCTGGCGGCAGCAGGACCTCGGCCCTTCCTGCCCCCCCGCCCCTGAGCCCCGGGGTCCCGGGGCCGCCCGGTGCTGCCCGAGCGGCGGCTGCGGCCCGGCCCCAGCCCTCGGGGCAAAATGGACCCGGGCCGCGCCGCGCGGGGAGGGACGCGCCGCCTGATTGGCTGCCGCCGGCGGCTCGATATTGAAAGCCGCGTGCTGGTTGGCCGCTCGGCGCCGGGGGGCGGGCCGGGGGACGAGGGCGAAGCTGTCGCCATGGTAACCGCCCCCCTCCCAGTGCCCGCGGAGGCGGCGGGGCAGGTACCGGCGGCGGGGCCGGGCCGGGCCGGCGGGGGCTGAGGGGCGGCCGGGGCTGAG
This sequence comes from Cygnus atratus, assembly GCF_013377495.2. Classification (NCBI taxonomy): domain Eukaryota; kingdom Metazoa; phylum Chordata; class Aves; order Anseriformes; family Anatidae; genus Cygnus; species Cygnus atratus. The sequence goes on from NC_066370.1 coordinate 7,632,740, forward strand.
CGGCGGCCGCGCTCTCCGCGGGGCTCCCCCGGCGCCTTTCGGTCCCTCCCCGCCCCGGCGAGCTCGGCAGGAAGGGGGCAGCTCTGGGCTGCGGCGCCTTGCCACACGGTAGTTGCTCAACCGGCGGGCGGGGGGAGCCGGGGGTTCCTGTGGGGCCGGGGGGTGCCGGGGGTCGGGGTCCGGGTCCGGGTCGGGGTCCGCCGGGGCTGGCAGAAGCCCGTTGGCCTCGTGTGTGCGCTCAGGTCTGCACCGAGCATCCAAACGCGCGAGTACGTGAGCGGTCGCGGTGAGCAGACTGATCGTCCTGGGGTCCGCGGGGTTAGCTGGGGGGTGCGCAGCCCTCTGTCGGCTGGTGAGAGAGGGAGCTTCGGGCTGCGTTCCTTGCTTTTAGGAAAACTTGCACGTAAAGAAATATTCCACGTCCGTCCGCTTGTCAAAGGGCTGTGATGTCCAGGGGGATGCGTGAGGCTGGCTGGGGAATCGGTGGCCAGGTCGCTCAGGAGCTTAGGTCCAGAAACGTGAGACCAAGGGTTTTCCAGGCTTTGGGAGTTTCATGCCAGCAAGCAGAGCTTTTGAGGGGACTGAGGGAAACAGAAGTCTTATTCAACAAAAATGCCTCGGTAACTCCTTTCTCCTACTTTGGGGGGCGGAGAATGTCAGGGATTTTAGGGATGTCAGGAATAATTTCCCGTGGATTAACTTGGAAATATGTTTTGCTGGAGTTTTTGCCTATAATTATGTGAAGGTCTTTTTTTTAATAATTTTTAAAGTTTTGTATGGTCTTAAAATACTTTTGTTGGAGTGAATTTAAGTATCTGTTGTTCTTTAATAAAAATCTCTTCCGTTAAGTCAGGTTTCACTTCCTTGGAATATCTGATGTCATAGATTTGCCAGTTCCCCAATTGTCTATAGAGCTTTGGCAGATCTCCAAATTGTAGAGTAGGAAAGCCTTCTTAATAAATAAATAAATAAATAAAAATCTTTCTTGAATTCTTGTGATGTAGTAAGGAGAGAACGTATTTTGCCTCTTCCATCTGATTTCACTACTCCTTTCCCTTTCTTGGAAGTTGTGCTTGTAGTAAGCTCGTAAAACGTTGCATGACTTCTGTACAGCTTGCATATATTTGCAATGTACTCTTTTTGGCAAACATGACATTTAGAAACAAAATTCCATAAAAACATAAGCTGTCAGAATGCTACATATACTGGAAGATACAGGAAAAATATTAACTGTTTTTATTTTTGAGGTAGGTGGAAATGCATGCTAGCGTTTGGCTGTTTAGCTAGAAAGCCAGTGTTGTGTTTCAGTGACCAGAGGCAGAGCTCAAGTAGCTCAGGTGCTTTTTCATAGATTTAGAGATACACAAGGAAACTTTCCTTGGTTCTCTATGAGTTGCCAACATGGCCATGTGTTGTGGATCTGGTATTATTTGACATTACATTTTATGCAAAGTCCATGACAATGCTTAGGTTTCAGATGGGTTTTCTGACTGCCATGCTTGGCAGCAGCAGAGTGTAAGTTATTAACTAAAGGTTAGCTCTTTTTCACAGCTGCCAGTTTCTATGAAAGCAGTGCAAGAGACAAAAATCCAAAATAAGCATCATTTATACAGGTACATAGAAAAGTTCATGTTTTTTTGTTGTTTTTAATAAATGTGTGTTTGTGCTTATGCTTAGAGTGTTGATACACATGGTGACACAGACTACATCTCAAGTCTCAATTTCTTTGCCTCAAATCTGAGGACCTGGAATCCCTGAGGGCTGAAAAAAAATTTGGTTTTAGTGTCTGAGCGTGCTGAAGAGATTTTGTGGCAGTGCTGTTAGTCCTCACAGAGTCACTCACCGTGGGAAGGTTTCTGTGTGTTTTCCTGGGATAACTAAATTAGATCTTGTGGCAAATATCAGCTTCAGAAATTCAACAGGTCTTAGAATTAATTGTAAGAAATCACAATAAAAGCTTGTAATCGTGCAGTTTTGCTTTGGGACGGCAAGGTGTATGCTGACGGCCCAGGATTCCAGGTTACAGCAGGTAACAGAGGTGCCACGGTTAAGGTTACGTGTACCTCTCTAATGCCTGGAGTGTCAGTTAGCTCATGGGCGGCGCTGACCAAAGAATGTTTTTGTTGCTTGACTGTCTTTTACAGTCTGTCAGTTTTACAAGAGTAAATCTTTATGTTGAGCCTGGTGGGAGTACCTTCAGGAATGCGGTGTCATTTACATATATTACAGTCTCAGGGTGAGGCCCCAGTGAGTAAATATGCGTGTGAATAAGTTGCGAACAGAGTAACTCAATTTATACACTGGCTTCAGAAGATTAAAGAAACAAATAGTGAAACCGATAACATCAAAAAAGTTGCCTTTGACAAGAAGTAAGGTTGGTGCAGTTGTACCACCTGCCTTGATTTGTTTGTTTTGCTTTTTTTGTTTGGTTTCAGCAGTTTAAGGTGGCTACAGTTTCATTGCCCGTGTGCTGCAGAAAGGAGCCTTGCGTAAAATTGGTTGTATGAAGGTAGAGGGCCCAGGTACAGTCTTTGCTACCTCCAGTTCATGGCTTTGGCTTTTGGCCATGGAGGGGGAAATGCCCCAGTTGTTTTACGGTTGCATTTAAAAAAAAAAAAAAAAGTGGGGGCAGCCGTGATAACTTCAGTTACTCTGTTTCTTACCTTAGATACTCTTGACTTAAAATTGGGAATGGGTTGTACTCTGTCACTTTGTGTCTTTGGGCCTAAATCTAGGTATGGAAATATTTGTTTCTACATACCTTAAAAGGAGCATTAAAAGGTACTGTAATTATTTTCTTGATGCAAAATGTACTTAATATAAACTTCACTATCTAAAGCTTACTTTTTGTTTCTTTCAGAATTGTGAAACATGCATGCTTTTGATAAGTAGTCTTGCATTACATTTTCAATATGAAAATGAATTGTAAAGGACTGCTGTATTGTGAAGATCGTCTGCTTCTGTATACCTTGTTATTGCTCGCAGTAGTTACTTGGATTTTTAGAATAACTTTGTGAATTCCACATCAAAATATCTTAACTCCATCAAAGATACCAGCTTCTAGTTTTATGCCTGTGTTATTTATTCTGCGTGTTGCTGTAATGTTGAATAGTTTTACTTCTGATGTGTGATCGCAGATTTATTTTTTTTTTTTTTTTACTTCTTCACCTCTTTTTAACAGGAACTGTTGAACAAGTGATGCATAGTTCCTTGGGGCAGGGGTGGAGTGAGTTGACCTGATGGGATAGATCTGCCTCTACAAATAAATGCTTCTAAGAGATCATGAAGAATTGGAAATATTGCTCACAAAATAGCTGTATGAATATGCTTTTCTGCAGAAACAGTGATGATTGAATGGGAAAGTTATGCACTGTAATGGAAAAAGAAGTTGTGTTGTGGGTTTAATTTTTGCATCTGTATGTATGTTATGGCATCTTTCTTCTTTGCGTGAGTTTTCTCTTGAGAGGAGGAGGTGAGAGGCCTTTGATTTCTTTTTATGAGTCTTATAAATAATAAGTATATTTATGTCACTACATTTTGGAAATTCACTTTTGAGGAATACCAGAGTTTTAGAGTGAATGCTTTAAACTTCTTTTCACAATGTTCTTCTGAGGCTTTTGTTCCCTCTGGTGTCCAATGCAGAAAGCAGAGGCCTCTGTTGATATCTGAATTTGGAATTGATGAAATTTTTTGTGTGATGTGGAGTCTATTAAGAGCTTGCAGTGTTTGCTCTTGCAGTGTGTCACTTCTGTACTCCCCTTGCTCCCAGCCCTGTACTTATCAACTGGATTTACAAGAGTACGCGGGGATTCAAAGATGAGTTCGATGATGCCAGTCTGGAGTTTGGAGCAAATGGCAGCAGGTGCACGGTAGCTTGTTTGGGTCACAGAGGTAGATAAATACTTTTGTGGAAGACGTGGAGCGTCATTTAGGGATGTTGTCAGTTAATAAGAATTAATTAATTAATAAGAATATTAGCATGTCTTTGGTTTTACGATATTGTTACGAAGCATTTGCTAATTTTCCGTGGGTTTGGAGGTGCTCTATTTGTCTGTTTGAATACACAGAAGGGATATTTAAGCAAAGAAATGAAATATTTCAGCAATAATTGCAGGAACTGTCAATGTAGTGAAGCTTTTGTGTAGAACACGCAATAGCTGGCGTTCAGTAGGATGGACCCAACGTTTTAAGAGGCTCGCAGCCCTGCTCTCAGTGTTTTGTGACAGATTTAATGCAGAAGTCTTTTGCTTGTATTCAGTTACAGAGTGTTTGAAGCAGTTTAAAAATCAGAGTAAGTGCCTAGTTTGGAAAATATTTAAAAAAACAACTAGAAAACAGAATAATTGTGAAACGAGCAAGGAGACTGCTGTAGTAAGGGCTCGGCAGCCTGCCGCTGGAGGTGCACCAGGGAGGCTTTGAGGTTGCTGTGCTGGAAGTCATGGTACTAGGAGGTCTGCGCTTGGATCCTGGGTGTTTCAGTGCTTGACAATGTTGTGGGGAAGTTTGGTGGCGTTGTTTTTCATAGATTCCCTTTGGAATTACGTGGGTGTTGGGTATTGGGATATATATTGGGATTCTCCATTGCGGTGTTCTGCAAACTGTCTGGGCTTGCAGAGAAGGGCACCAGGGACCCAAGGGAGTGGCATGGAGCTGTGTTAGGCTGGGTGTCAGGAAAAGGTTCCTCACCCAGAGGGCGGTCGGGCACTGAACAGGCTCTACAGGGAGGTGGCAAGGCTCTCTGACAGAGGGTTTGGTTTTTGGGTGTGGAGCCAGGGGTTGGACTCAGTGGTACGTGTGGGTCACTTCCTGCCTGGGATTTTCTGTGGCTCTGTAGTTGGAGTGTTTGTGTGTGTAGCCCTTAGTGCTGTCTGTCTCCAGAGAAAGGAAGTCACAGCAACTGTATGGGAGAAGCAGTACGCTGGGTTTGAAATTTTATGAGAAGTAGGAATAAGTCAAATCGTGGAACTTGCTGCGTGTGTTAGAAAAGTAAGCTTAGTGTCACTAAGTTGGAATTTACTGTCTAGGTATCTCTAGGTGCCCTGGTCCAAGCAACAGTTCAAGCCATCGAAGTTGTTACGTAAGGAAGATCGGCTGAGTCAGGACTGGGATTCCTCTCGGCAAAGAAGAGTGAGTTCTTCATACACAGCCAGCAGTAAAACGTGTGGCTGTCTGTGTTTGCAGCCTGGGCAGGCATACGAAGTGTCAGCGAGACAAAGTGCATGCAAGTCCAGTAATTAATTTATTGAAATGGACGGGGGGGAGAAGGGGGAAGAGTCCAAACCTGAACCACAGCTTTTTTCTTGTATTTTTCTAATATATGGTTTGAATTAAAGTTTCTTGAGTCTTACGTGCACCCATGTGACGTTAGGATTGAGCCATAATGTGAGGAGATGAAGAGTGCTTGTCTGCATCTGCAAAGTATTTTCAGTTGTTTACTCTTCATGATGATTTCAGGGCAAAAGGTTGTGTGTATGTGTGTGGAGGAGGGCTGTCTTGTTTTTCTTTTCATTTGAGGAGTATATTTGGGAACGTGTGTGTGATAAATGCTGACTGGAAGGTGAATAGTAATTTGTGAACTCTCTGGAGTGAAGAACAGCGTGGTTAGTTTGGCAGATTGTCAGCAGCAAATGATACATTAATCTTTGGAGCGAAGCTCTTGCTAGCAAAACCAGAAACTTTCCTTTCTGGTGTTAGCAATACAAGTAAGGAGAGGAGACCAATTGTCAGTCCTCTGCAGACTGATACTGTTGGGCTTCTTTCAAACATACATGTAAGAGACGCGCGGTGCCTGTGGCAGAAGTCCTTCTGTATTTGGTGGAAAACAATAATAATGAAAAACTTTCTAGTATACTGAGAGTTTGCATCCATCTACATTACTAACTTTTCTTCAAATAATAACTTTACTACGTTTATACAGTTTCAAATAAAACATTGTAGTGCTGCAAAATTTCACACGTAGTTTGAAGATAAAGGGGTACCACTCCGGAGATAGGTGTCAAAACTGTACGGAATATGGTCAGTCTTCATCCTAGACTAGTTTTGTTTCCCAGCACTTCAGAGTTACTGTTTTACATCTACTGCTGGTGGTAGTGATGTACTGAAGTCATTTTTTTAAATTAAAAATGTTTATCTATGCTTTAATTAGGTGGTACATAGGTATGCCGAAAATTCTACTATGCTCAAGATAATGATCTGACTATTCTTTATCTAAGTAATAATAAAAATATTTTCCTTTACTGAATTGTTGCTAAGGTATTGGGTTACCATTTTTTTTTTTACTACCGAATATGATTCTGCCAAGCTTGTTAGAGTTCAGCCATTACAAGTATATAAATTTTTCTGTACAACAGTCTGTTTTGATAACTATGGTAATTTCTACTTCTGATGCTGTAAATAAGACAGGTGTATGAAAAGCTAAAGTGATAAGAATAGCAGACAGGTACTGTATAAAAAGAGAAGGTTATTTGGTAGGAATTTGAGCTTTTCATCAAAACCAACATTTCCAGGAATGTGAAGACAGCTGAAAAAGTTAGAATTAATATTAAGACCCCAATCAAGTTTTTTGCTCATAATTTCTTATCTGAATTTTTAATAATTTCGTCAAGATTTGCAGCAGCTCTTTGTCTTTTGAAATTGAATCCACATATTGGTTACTTTCATTGTTTCTATCACTGCAAATACATTGGATTCAAGTCACTCAGTTTTTACCATAAAATGACAAACTCTCGCTATTCATGATAAAATAATAGAAGTCCTCATCTATTTCCACTTTTTAAATAAAGAACTTCGGTCTCTGTAATTTTTCTTTTACTCCATTTTGTTTAATGCGAAAGCTTCAACGTTAATTTTCTTGGGTGAGAAATGCTGTGGGGAAAGTACTGGCTGGGGACCTGTAATAATTAGATTTTGTTTCTAAGTGTGTCACACAGCTGCAGTTTGAGCTTGGAAAAGTCTGGCTATCATTGTATGCTCTCATCTGTGCGTCAGGGATGAGGCTATTTCTTTTTCTTTCTTCAGTGTCTTTGCTTGATAAACTTCTCTTGTATTATGTTGTTGAAGATATGTGGTATCTGCTACCAGCGACCTTAAAGTGCTTGAGATGCTACTTTAAGATAAATGGAGATATTTAATTGAGAAATACTTTGTAGCAGCTATGATAGTTGAAATGAATAGCAGATAAGCCTTATTTGCTTTATATTAGGATGAAGAAATTGTAAATGTATTTTTAAGTGGCCTCATTTAAAACCAACCACCACCAAACAACATTTAAGTTGCCCCATAATGACAAATTGCCCAGCTGATGCACAGCCTGACTTTGCTGGTCTCTGGGGAAATGTTTTTGGTGAAAGAAAATCTCCTTCATTGTATCATTGTTATTTTTATAGGAGAAATTATTCATAAAAAGCAGGTAGAAGCAGACTGTAGTACAGCAGCTAAAATCTCTTTAAAGCATCATATTAAAAGATTAAAAAGTTAGCATATTTTAGTGTACTGCTGTCGTGGGAATAGACGTCTGAGTGATTAACCCCCTTCTATTTATAGCCATTTCCTGCAATATTCCTGTTCCAGTTAAATTCTAGGTAAATTTCTGAGAAGGCAGAGCAGTTGTTCCTATGCCTCTCAGTGCAGGTAATTATTATAGCATCCCTAAGTTATGTTCTTCCTCATGTGAACTTCACAAATCAAATTGCTGTATTCTCAGGTTTATTTGCACTTTGATAACTCATCAGCTTCCATTGTGTACAAGTACAGGATTTGATGAGGCCTTCAGCATTTGATGGATACTTTTATCTTCCCATCAATACCTGCTGATATTTAAAATACTGCTACATTACGGCTTAAGGCTGATCTTCTGGGATTACTGGCTCACGAGAATGAAAGAGGTTGACTGTGTGCCATACTGATAAAGCTCAAACACAAGGCTGATAGTCTGGAGACTGATAAAAATGAAGAAAGAAAAAAAGGTGTCTTGGAGTCAGACCTAATACAAACCAATTATTGTGAAATTTTCCCACCCTCTTGATGCCAGGGGGTGATTCTTCCTCGTTAATTTAATTGGGCCTTGTTGGGCAGGGAAGTAGCATGATACTTTTTGCTGTGTTTTTTCACTCTGTTTGTGGAGTAATAAAGGGTTGCTGTGTAGGTAATTAGTTTGATGCCTTTTGTAAGGAGGAATTTTCAGAAATAAGGGCATTCCTGAAACTTCAAGCCCCATGTTCTGCATTCAGGTGATTAACAGATCCATTTACCCTGAAGAAAGATTTCTTGGGATGCAATGGCAATGAAGTGGTCCAAGAGTTGTGTAATTTTCTGTTGGTCTGTGATGTGCTTTACTTTGTGATTTGCTTGTGGGAAGTAAAATCAGATTATGGAGGGACTTCCAGGGTTTCTTTCTGACTTATCATGGGAAAGAACTTGAATTTCAATTTTCAATTGCACCCTTTTGTAAATCAAGTTTTTGCTGTCAAGCGCGACGGTGAGATATTTTTTGATATAGTCAAACCGTTATTTTTTCTGTGAAAATGGAAAAGCCCTCGCTTTCATTTGAAAGGGTCGCTTTTTTGATTACTGAATTTACTGCATATTTTAACAATTCCTTTCTTGATTGCACATGCTGCTGCTCCGGTGCTCTTTTACGCTCCAGGTTCATACCCCTGGTGTGCTGCTGCTGCTCTTTGGAGGTGAGGCAGCGTGCTGCGGCATGGGAAGCTGTTGTGATGGAGCGGAGAGGGGGGTTGCTAGAGAAGGGCTCTCCTCGTTTGCTCTGGAGGAAGGAGCTCTTTCTCATTTATCACAGAAAGAGAGAACGTTTAGGTGCCTATTGCCAGAAAATGGTCTATTGTCAATCTTGTAGTTTAGGAGGAGGATAAAGATGTTTGCTAGAAGGCATCTGCTGCTTCCTCTCCTTAGTCGTCCTACACCTCGCTGTGGAAATGGCCCTGGCTGCGTTGTTGTCCAGCCTTCCTTGGGCTCCTCTTCAGTCTTATGGCTTTAGAGATGTTATACAGGAAGTTAAGAAGGTTGTATTTTATTCTTTCCATCTTGCTGCTTGTGGTTCATCTCAGTGTCAAGAACTGCTTTGCAATTTGATCGTATTGAATATAGATCTGTTCTTTATGTGCAGTTTGTCCAACTGAGCATCTGCAGTAGTCGTTCGCCTGTGCTGGAGATCTGCCAGGCAGGTTGCTCCCTTTGTGAAGGACGCGTGTTCCCCGAGTAGTTCTGTGCTGTACCAACGCTGCCATCACACAGGGCCGTAGCTGCTTAGCTCTTCGTGCAGACAGTTGGAAAAAGCAGTCGCTGACAATACATCAAAACAAAATGAGAACAAACAAACAAAACCCCTACTGTGAGCCGAGCCTGGTATCAACATAGCTGTTGAGTTGTTATTGCTGTGTTTGGTACTTAATTGATCAGGTTTATTTCTGAAAGCTCTTAAATTTATTAGTATTGGGGTAAGGGGCAGGGAATGGAGTTTTGTGGCTTTTTTTTGTTTGTTGGTTTTGTTGTTGATTTTATAAAAAGAAAAAGTTGGTGATGCTAGGAGTTATTTGTCAGCTCTAAGACAGCAGTCTCTCTGATAGCCACACGCTTTTTCCTGTTAAATAATGGATGTGCCAGTTGATTGAGATTAGATCTTTTATGGAAAGAGGCTTTAAGGGAGATAGCCTGGCAATATATACTGCTTTGCAGCTTTTATTGTATTGAAGAAAAAGTAGTTAATGAAAGGATAAAAGAATCTGCTGTAAACAAAATTATTAATGCAAAGGGTTCTATTCGAAGCTGTAAATGTGATTGTGTTCATTTATGTTAGAAAATTCGGTCCCAAAATCACTTCCAGTTACATTTTGTATTGTTAATGGTGCGCTGATTACCATTGTACTGCCAATTGTAAATTTATACATAAAGACAAGAAAGAAAAGGGAGATAAAGCTGCCATCGTTTCCACGTTTCAGAGGAAATGTAAGAGCTAAGCCAGAGCCCAAACTTGTATTCAGGCTTGCTACTAGTTTTCTGTTCAGTTTTGCCTGTTTTCCCCCACCCATTTAAGTGCAGGTCAGGTTTTCTGTCGAACAGCTGGTGTGGGCGGGAGCATGGCTGGCCTTGCTTTCTTCAGACCCTGCTCATTTTGCTTCCAGGTTCCCCTTTCTGTGTTGTATCACAGCTGAGGCTCTCGGAGGGTTTCTACACACCCACAGAGAACCCAATTTGTACGTTCTGGCTTATAACGTGTAACTCTTTGACACCCTGAGTTTCCAGCACCAGAGTATGAAGCAATAGAAGTCTCTCTAACTGAAAGAGGAGGGAGGGGGGAACAAGAGCAAATGAAAATGCACTGCAGTTCATTGCCCAGGAGAGCTTAGTAGATTTGCTTTGGAGTGCTGGATTGAGCTGAGGGTAAACTGCATTTGTGAGGTGCTGGAATTTTTCCTCCTTCATCACAAGCGTTGTTAGTGATTACTTCTAGTTCAGATCACATTCACTGTACATGTTAGTGATGAAACACTGGTGATACCTATCATGAGTACCGTTTGGAATTAAAACAGCAAGTCAGACTGCAGCAGTGTGTCTTTGAAGTAAACTTAGACACTACCACGTTAGTTCAAAATCTGTTGCAATCCACACTTTGGAGCTTGTTTTAATCATAGAGAACAAAGCCTTTAAAACTGGTGTCTGGAGCAAAGTGGGAGGTAGGTAGCTTCACAGAATGGCTCCTAACAATTACCGAAAAATTAGTTGTTTAGCCTATTTAACTCTACTAGTGTGTTCTCATTTATGATAAGATTAAATGTACTACAAAAAGCAGAATTTGGGAACTAAACAACAGTAAATCTGCAGAGTTTCACCATATAGGCGTTTAACACCATGTAATTGGGAAGTGAAACATCAGCATGTGAAAATACTGAAGAAAACTGAGTACATGGAAGAGATCACAAGAAACAGAAATCAAGAGTAGTCCTATTCTTAATAATGTTTTCAAGTAACTAATTAATTGTCACGAGATCTTTGCAGAGCCAAGATGAAAGCTCATTGTTAAGTTTCTCTGTTTAAAATGCAAATACATATTTGATGGTAACTTTTAGATGGGACTAATAGGATTTATTTTGCAGTGTTTTTACACCTATGATGCAGCAGTGAGAAGAAATTGCATTACCAGTAAGGGCCATATTCAAGTATCCAAAATTGTGATGAAATGCCTAAACAGGGAGAGCTATGCACCTAAAAAGTCTTCCACAGAGTTTAAGACAGAGGGAAATAATGGAGAAGGACTTCATAAAATTTAGAATGTCTGAAAATGGGTTTCGTTTAAAGAGTTCATTAAATGAATATACAATTTCTTAATCAAAAAACAGTGGTGGGAAGGTAATGTTGTTCCTTAACAAGTCAGTTGACCTAGTGTTCTGTGTTATGCCAAATAATTAACTGAACTTCAAAGGTAGGTTTGAAAACACCGGTATGGGCAGTACTTGTGGCATGATACAGGACCAAAAGAACCAGTGCATCGCTCCAAGCCTCACAGGTACTGGAATTGCTGTGCTGCTGGCAGTGCCCTCCCCCCCAACATTTCTGTGTTTAAACAGTGATTTTCTGCATGTTCTCAAATACCGCTTTAGGTGTAATGAAAATCAATGCAAGATCAACTTTTTTATGGCATTCAATCTATTTTAATATTCAGAAAGATGAAGTTCAGTGCTGTGAGTGCTGAGGGTGCGCAGCGACTGCAGAGCAGTCGATTGGCAGCTCATGAACTATTGCAGACACCTCCGTAGGTGGTACAGGGGCTTGTGACAGGGCGCTGGGTCCTTTCGCACCTGCCTCAACTCCTCCTCAGTGGTTCAGTTAACTGAGCCTCAGGCCCTTGAGCTTCCCGCTCTGCGCACGTGTACGTCTGCAGGTATGGACTCCTGGGAAGAGGGGTGCTGCTGGTGACATTTCAGCGACCGTGGCCTCTAATGCTTCGCTCCCATGCTCCAGATCTAGAGAACTGGAGAAATGCTGCAGCCTGGGGGTGCAGGTGAGGTGTGGGCTCTGACCGGAGGCAGGGGAACCTGTGTCTTTGTGCAGATGAGTCTGAAACTGTTTCTTCATCACCAACTTTGGAGCTGCTGAGCCAACCAGTTGAGTAACCACTTGTGCCCTAAACTGGATTGGAACTGGAAATGAGCTGGAAGATGTTACTCATTTGACCCCCCTGTTCATGAATCAATACAAAGCAAATCTAAGCACTTGTTTGTGAGTCATCAGAAATCGTAAAAACACTGCCGTTTTTATAAAAACGGTCACGGGCAGCCTAGAACTTTGTGCGTTTTGAACTGCAGAGCACCCTCAGATCTAGCTTGTTCTCATGCTCAGAATCTCTCCTGGGATGGTTTGGTGTTCCCTGATTGCTGCTATCAGCACAGCCACCAGCCCTCTCTAATACCGAGTGCATCTGCAGGCTCTCCCACTCTTGCAGAGACTTTGCTAATCTTGATTTCAGCACGCTGCCCTCAAATTTAGAGAGTAGTAGGTTGGCAAACAGAGCGAGAGAGGAAAAAACATGCTATCTTCTAGAGTCTGTTTTAGTTAAGCTTCATTAACAGTGGTATGTTCCACTTCTGCTATGCCCAGAGGCATTTCTTTTCAAGGTGGCAGAGCAGAAGAGAAACAGTTGAATCATTCTGAAACACAAAACAGAAAAAAAACCCTGTCTGCGGCTTTACAAAAACACGTGCTTGGTTTTTGTTTGTTTAGGTTTTTGTTTCAGATGGCAGATTAGGGTCAAAAATGTCGCTGTCCTTTTCTCCTTTAGTTGAAGGCCCTTCTTGCCCTGTGGCAGTAAGGACCCTGAGTCTTTCGCTCTTTTATTGACTTTATTGTAAGGGCAAAAGATCGTCATTTGCCCTCCACTTCGGTCATACCTAGTTATGACCTAGAACGCATGAGAGGCTTAAACATACCTGCTGGAGGCTGCAGGGGGCTCCCAGAGCAGAGCCGTGGCTTCATGAGGCTGGCCCTCTGAGTAAAGTGAGTGTGGTTGCTTATGGGGGTGAGTCAGAGCAGCCAAGCACAGGGCTCCCGCTCTGAATCACCCACCCGAGAAACACAATTGTTATGTCAAGTTATTCTTAATGAAGACACATAGCTGAATTTAGCTTCAAATCACATTTCTGGCTATTACCCGCTTAACTTACAGAGGAACACTGCCCTGTAGTTTTAAAGTTATTCATGAAAATGCTCTGTGGTCTTTGTTTTGTCCATGTTAAGAAAGAAAAAACAGATCAAGGTTGTAATTGCCCGGTAGCTCTGGGCTCATATCTCCTATTCATCTCATTTGGCTTAGAACTTGGTGTCCTGAAGCTTCCGTTTCTGCTTGGTTTTTTATTATTTATTTATTTATTTTCTGTGGCTGTTTTCACATGACGAGAGCTTGACAAATACGCCTATTTTGGTTTGGTTAGGAAGATCCTGTATGAGATAGGTGGGCTTCACAGAACAGTCGGTTGTTCTGGATTTTGAAGTGAGGTAGTTCAGAAAAGGCGGAGTTGTTTTTTTTAATACTGTTTTTGACCAACTACAAACACCAATGAAAGCAGAACACAAGGCAAAGTGATCCCACGTGTAAAACAGCGTGCTGTTGATTGAAATATTTTGTCGTGGTATTAGTGCAGAAATAACAGTGCCGCCTTTAAAAGGTCAAAGTGGTCTCTCCTGTTGAAATGACCACAGTCACGGCGTAATTAGGATGATGCTTACAGTGCTGTGGCTTGGATCAGTCTGTGCACAATACTATGCAAGTCCAGGGACATCATTTTATCAGATTCAGGCTTTAAGTTGGAGTTTCAATGTTTGTGCTAAGATGTGCAGCGTGTGGAAGCTGGAGGTTGCTGGGATTTAACCAAACGTGCCTTCTACAAGCTCTTCTTTTTCTCACTGTTTTAATTCCTGAACTTGTGGTACAATAGCCTAATTTCTGAGAGTTCTTGAACAATTTTCTGTGTATCATTGCTGAAACATAGGACTAGGAAAGAGAGGAAAAAATATTGCTTTTTATTTTTCTCAGTGTTGTGTTCACTGGAAGGTATTTGTTTGGTGTATTTTCTGATAGCTAATCTTCTCCTTATCTCACATTCAGTAAAATAGAGAGTTTCGTCATTGCTGAGTGGATGCTACAGTACCTAATTCAGCTTGACATTCACTTGTCCAGTCTTCAGTGCTATTGAGAGCATGAAATGCGTGCAACGGCTCTGAGGTAGCTGAAGATGTGAACCAAGAGCTGCTAAATACCCTAGTACTTCGTTTCTTTCTGTGTAGCTGTCCAAAGCATCTGCCAGTGCTTTCAGCAGAGGTCCTGACGCCTTCCTCAGTGCGTTCCTCTGGAGCAGGAGATCTGTTTGCAGAGAGGAAAACTGTCAAGAAACTGCTGTCTGGTGTCACTCAGTTAGCCCCCTCAGAGTCCCGTTACCTAAAGCACACCTGGAGTGTGCTAACAGATGGTTTCTTCATATGCTCTAGCACAATTCACAGGGGAGGCTGCCTGGCAGTTCGAGAAATTGTTAGAGTGAAGACTTGAAGGGCCAGGATCTTAGCCCAGTAACTCCTGTGTGGCATCTTATGCTGCTTCTGAAGGATTTTTAATTTTTTTCTAATTATTACTTGGTTTTCAGTGGATCACTTCTTCGGCTCATAATTGCTTTGGGTTTACTTTAGATGCAAAACAAGTTTTAAGCAATGATATCTTGTACATTTCCCCCCTTTCTTCCATTCTGGTACAGTTTTTTGTTATGCGTTTGGAAATGTTTCTGTGTGTGTAACAAAGTACGGGGGGGTAGCTGTAGAGCTATAGAAAGTTTAACTGTATTGCCACAGATTTTGATCGCCACCCAGCAATTTAATGATTCTTGAATTATTTTGTAAGATGGCATTTTTTTTAAAGATTAACATAAAAAGCGTATCTGTGTAAGAAGGGTGTAACGAAAAGATTCACAAGAACAATTATTTTGCAAAATGTTCGTTTGTAAGTTGCAAGTGAAAACAGAGCTGGCTTCCTGCTGGGTCCCCAGTGCTTTCTGTAGAAGTGGTATGGGTGGGCCCACAGGGAGGTGCCGAAGGTGTTGTCGTGTTGTGTTTTTGACTAAGCTCAGGGGTGACAGACCCGTGTGGGAGGCCCAGTGGTGATGTCCAGGTGACAGCTCTGTTTTTTCCACATTCCCCAGGGAGATGCAGTGGGGAAAAGCTGTGTGCTCATCAGAGTCCAGGTTGTATTCACTGCTTGAGACAGTTGCTTCCATCTTACCGTTAGGCCTTCTGATCTTTACTGTGTTCCCAGAGGTTGTGTTTCCATGTCTCTGGTGTGCTTGGGGCTCTCACTGGCTGGCTAATAGGCCAGCCGAGTCTGTACCTCGGCCTGTTAGGTAGTGCAGTCACCAGCCTTTGAAAGACTTCCCACTTGTGCTTTGAAGGCAGAATGTGTGCTGGCATTTGAAAGGTTGTGACCAGATGTGATCTGCGTTTACGCTGATAACCATCTCTCGTAACCTCTGTTCTCGTCGCCTGAAAAATGAGAAAGGTTGGTTAGCTAGAAAAATAAAGCTGCACGCTGTCATCCTGTAACGAAGGCAGGGCATGTTCCTAACACCTGAAAACAGTAGTGAGTAGTTGGCCTGTGTACATCAGCAGTGCTTTAAGGTCTGGAGGGCCAGCCACCCCCTGGCGGTCTGCAGCGTGCAGTTGGCTGAGGAGCAGCAGAACGCACACTGGGGGGGTGGGAGGGGCAGAGAGCAGCTGGCATTGGAACGAAATGAACAGAAATCTAGCAAGTTAGGGACTGTGGAGAAGATGAGAATTGATAAACTTTGACAGGAGCTATTCCCAAAGTGCTGGCTTGTTAAACGTGTACTATTTGTGGGCCCTAGATGCTCCGTGACTTAGCCACGTGCCAGCCTTCAGCCTGAGTACTGGCGTGTTGGCCACTGCCTACTGGAAGCATCTTTTGTTTCACCCCAAGTTCTGAGGAAGGCCTGCGGGGTGTTAGCGCTCCTCACCTGACTGGTTATCCGGAGACCTCTGGGATGTTGGGGTAACCAGTTTTTAGTTAAAATAACCTGCTTCTGCTCCAGGGTGTGGGACTTCATACATGCGCTTCGTCTCCCCTTTGGGGGGCCACAAGTGTTGAAAGATTGTTTCCTCGGGAGGAAGTTCTGGAAGTAACTGCTATTTGTCTTGTATTTGTAGTGTGATGTACTTCACACTCCCCCGCAAACTCCTGCTTTTTGTCCCTTAGTTTTTAATTCTGATTCATCTGGTTCCACTAATGTCTGACTGGTACCTTTAGCATTGGTTATAAGATATTTACACTGCTCCTGTGCCCTTACAAGTTTTAAATCCTGTAAGACCTCCTTCATTTTTCTCTAGTCTTCCTTTTTGGCTGTCGTAGGCACCTAAACTTTAATCATGGGAAGTTTCTGGACTAGTTCACACCTTTCCGTATCAAAACCTTGCTTTCAAAAGGTTGTGTCTGGAGCTGTAACTCAATTTTTTTCATATGTAGGCAGGTGGGGCAGCAACTGCTTTTGCCTCAAAGCCGCTGAAGAGAGCTAAATTGCTTCCCAGGGCTCTCCAGTGCCAATTCCTACCGAGGTTCTGCTCTGCATGGGGCAGGGGAAAGGCAGCCCTTGCTCCTGATTGCAGAGTTGTGTAGAGTTCTTACAAGCACAATGTAGACAGACTATTCAGTGTGTTTCAGAAGAACTGTTCATGGGAGGAGGAAGGTAGTTACCTGCCTTGTGTTTTGTGGCTTGACCTGCAGATAATACCAGTGCAAACTGATAGCACCGCTTTGTTGTCGAGGCTAGTTTAAATATTTTTGTTTGTTTAATTTTGCTGAGAGCCTGGTTTGCATTTAAGTGCCAGATTCTGCTCCTGGGATGGAGTGACCCTGGATATATGTACAGATTATACAGTTACTCTTATACCTATGTTGTTAGAAGAAATGGCATCTTCTACGTTTTTCCTTTTTTTCTTGTTTGAGGATTTGGCACTCATTTAATAATTGGATCGTGTGACATGAATATGACATTATAGTATTTGAAAACAATGAAAATGTGTGATTAATCAGAAATTTCTGCACAAACAGTTCACAGCACCATTAAACCAAATGTGAATTGCTGAAGCTCTCATTTTGTGAATTACATTATGTTGTGTTTTTCTTTTTTAGGTCACATTTAGGTCATCTTGTAGAACCTTCCAAGAAAACAAGGGAAATAGTAGGAAAACAATGTTTAATAGAAGTAACTTCACTACACGGTTGGACTGAAACAGGAACGGGTTCCCTGAAGTAAGTATTACAGTTAATTTTTTGTCTTGTGAAGTCAGTAGTCTAGTTATTGGGCTATTGTTGTATTTAACTTTGAAGTTGCATTAAAAAAATGAATGACTCCATACTCACTTGAATCAGTTGTTAATGGTCACTCTGTTGGACTCTTACTGAAGCACCTGCCGTCTTGGTAGCAATTGTATCTTATGAAATTTAGATAGGCTTTATTTCTATTTTTCTCTAGGATCCTGTCTATTCTGGGTATGGTTTTGAGCAGGAAGTGGCCTACTGCAGAGGCTGTTGCATATAAACCCAGAGCTGCTGGCAAATATTAAAGCCCTGCCTGCATCTCCAACAGAATTTGAAAACTGTTTTTGGCTGTAACTTTCCACTTGTAGCGCTCTGTGTGTGGCTTTGATATTTTAGAGTATTTCATGTTTAATGTAATTTTTATTTTCCTTTTTGATAGATTGTTCAGTGGGAGTAAACATGCTCCATCTTTTGTGAAGCTGTATTTTTCTCTCTATATAGTATAATATATATATAGTATAGTATAATATGTATATATTTTTCAAATATAAAAGAGGCACAGGAGAATTTACTAGGTTTGCAGTGTTTACACTAAAAATTTCTGGTAGACACCAATGTTTAGAATTAGGTTAAAGAATCAAATGTTTCCTTTCTCAGTTAGCCCTTAATAGCTGTGCTGTTTTCTCTGCTGGCTTTTTCTGCCAAGTAAATTTGAATTCTAATTTGCAAAGTGATACAGATTGAATGTAAAGGAGATAGAGTCCTTCCACCCTAGAACAGCCTGTAACCTGGTGATCTGAACATAATGAAAAGGAAAAACAGGGTCTGGGGGTCTGTGTCCTCTCCAGTGGTGTTTGTCCATCTCCACTGCTGTCTGCTGCCCCCCACCTTGGTGTCTTCATCCCGTCGCTGACTAATGAATACATAAAGATCTGAGAGGGGAGTCGTCTCCCTTGCAACCCACCTACCCACCACCAAAACAAAAAACAACAACCAGAACACTAGAACGAGTATTTATGTACTTTACTCCAGGGAAGGGAAAGTCATATATGTACCAGTGCGATATAGGAGCCTCCACGCACGCCAGTGATACGAGTCTACCATTGTCACTATCACTGGATAACTGTTTTAAGCCAGACTGGTTGTTTATAGCTGCATCCTCCCTCCTTCTTCTGGACAGTAATTTATCTTCATGTCTCCCATTCTGCTGTTACAAGTGTCAATGCAGTGAAATGGATTGTGAATCCAATTGAAGTTATAACTAACCTGGCAGAACAGATGTTTTTAGTCTTTATCAGTTTTTAGACAGGGTCTGTATCGGTACAACACGAACACGTAAGACTGTCCAAGGAAAGGAATGAATAGCTGGGACTGGGAGGAAGAATGGGTGTAGCTGTCACTGGCAATGTTTTCCTGTATTGCAGTTCCATCATCCATCAACCCAGCAAGTCTTCAATTTATGAATCTCAGATGTATGTTTTTCTTCAGTGTCCCATTAACTTCCAGCTCAATTTTGTCTCATTTATGGTATAAGAAGCTTAGCTACCTACCTCTGGGACTGCGAATTGCACGTTTCGGTACCAGAAACCTAAAAATTTAGATAACTGACAAAGCATAATTTTTAATTACTGTGTGCTTTGGTTGCTTGAAATGTGAATGTAATATTTTTTCTATCAACTTATTTGCATCAGGTGGGGGATGTTTAAACATCATTGTACAGGTTAGAAATGGGGAAAAATCTGCATAATGTTTTGTCTGTTTTTTTGGGAGGGACGGGGTTTACCCATGCTATGTGATATGTGAATGTGGTTTTGCAAAAGTCATTGGAAGTGCACTTGAATGCATAGTTAGGAAGGAAAAAAAATTAGCTATTAGAACTGAAAGGGAGTGGAAAATTATTTTGGTTTTCAACAAGTGTATTTTGGCATCTTGCTTTTATTGCCAAAAGGAAATGACTCCTCACAGCTTCTTAGAAAAGGGATGTGTATCGGGGTAGAAAAGTGTCTGTGAACCTAGTCAGACAAGCTAAAGGCTTCCTACTTGATATTTTTTCCAAAGTGGTTTTAATTGCCAGAATAACACATCTGTACTGATAACTTTAAAGTTTCAAATAAACAAGCATTTAAAGAGTTTGATGTGCATGTTAGTTCCCTTCCTCTGAGTACTTGAACTTGGAGCGAATGCTACAAGGCTGTCAGCACCTGAACATGTGTGTGTTACTGATCCCAGACCATACGTGGTCAGTAAATGTATTCTCAGAAGGTTCTTGTAGCACCTGATACATGAAGTCTGACCTCTGCAGTTTTCAGAAACTGTTCTCAGTCCCCTGACTTTTACTAACTTACTAGATGATGTACCGTAAATACAGGCAGCTATGACGCTGTCCCAATAAAATAATACCTGTTTGCTGCTTACATACTTATTTTGACAAGCTAATCACTGGCTCCAGTAATCAAGTTACCAAAACAGCTTGGCAATAAAGTTGAAACCAAGCTCTCCAAACAAATTAGATGCAAAAAGGTCCACGGGAGGCAGCTTGAGGCACTGTAAGCCGTTGTCTCTGGGGTTGTGCAAGCCACGACACTAGCTCTTGCGTTCGACCCCAGCTCGTGCGTTAGGTGGCCAGGGAACTTGTGACTCCCTCGGAGCCTCCCCGCAAGGCGCTCAGCGGCTCGACTCCCTCAGCGGGCCGCGGCTGCCCCTCGGGCCCTGCCCGCGCGCGGGGCTGCGCTGCGCCCTGGCGGCGGCCGAGCGGAGCGGGGCCTGCTGCCGGCGGGGCAGGAGGAGGCGGGCGGCCGCCCCTCGCTGCTCGGCGCCGCGGGGCCCCGCAGGGACCGGGGGGCTGGGAGCGGCCCGGGGAGCCCACCGCAGGCCCGCAGCTGCCGAGGGGACGGGCGGCCGAGGCGGGTGGCGCGCCTGCGGCCCGAGCTTGGAGAGGGCGAGGGGGGAAAAGATCGCGCTGCGGTTTTGCGCCGCCTGAAAGAGGATTGCGGGGGCACGGGCAGGCTCCTGAGAGGCGGGGAGAAAGGCAGAATGCAACTGACAGAACGCGCAGGTTCCCCAAAAGAAATCCCAGTTGAAGAGAAGGAAAAATTTTGACTGTGAGGGCGGAGCAGGTTGCCCGGAGAGACTGGGGGGCCTCTGTCCTTGGAGACTTTGAAAAGTAGCTGTGCTTTAAGTTGGGTGTTGCAACAAGCTTGGGACACGGTGACTCCCAGCGGTCCCTTCCAACCTAAATTATTCTGTGATTCTTCGACAATCTTAATTATTTTTGGTCCTTATGGCCAGGACTATTTTCAGCTTTATTCCGTTAACTTCATGACAAAAATATTGATTGCATGCAATTTTGATGTTTATTCTTTTCTACCAACTGACATTATATTTCCAGTTGCTTTTATGAATGTCACAAGAGGTACGTAAAATATATCCAGCTGTTTGCATTAGACACGAATTGCTGTATTTCTTTCAATGCTTGTTCAGCCCTGAACAGTCCTGTTAATATAACAAATGGCTGTGAAGAGCCAGCTCTGAATCTGTGCAGTGGGTGACAATGAAGCTGGTACTGCAAGAGAACCCGCATCTTGATGCAAATTAGGAATTCAGACCAGATTGATCTCTGGAACAAAAAGACCCCACCAGGAAAAATGTCTAGTCTGATTTTTTTTTTTCCTTCCCTTGCAGAGCATCTTTCTAACTTGTAGAATCCATGGCATCGCTATATTTGAATCCTAGGCCTAGTCTGCTTATGTGATAGCTTTGTGTTTCAATGTGTGCCCTCCTTTTCGGAGAAAATTTCACTCCTAATTAATTTCCCACTGTTTTTAATTATTTTACTTTTTTAACCCCTCTTTCTGATGCATACAACTTGTCTGCTGGAGAATAGCCCTCTTTCCTAGAGGTTTTGATTGAAAGATCAGAAATAATTGAGAAGTGAATCTTCTAATCCCTGTGTGAAGAGGTATCTATATATAGGAAAACCTCAATTTCTGGTCTTTTTTATAGAAGGAAGTCATCTAGCTCATAATTTAGAGATGTAACATTTTAATAGCTAAAGGAAACAATTGACTGCTGGTGAAATTTGAAGGTCTAGGTCCATTTATGCAATTTGAGATGAAATATTAACCATTTATATATTTAAATGCCTTTTAAGTGGAATGTTTACTTTTCCTTTCCTCCTTGTTTACAGTGGAAAAAGTAATTATCCTGCATGATAGAACAGGCAAAAAACCACGAGGGAGCAGAATTAGTACTGATTTAGTATTTGCTACTTTTTGCTAGAATAGGAAGAATAATCTTGTACAATTCCTGTATAGCAATAGAACATGAGGGTAAGAAGGGGGGAGGCTACAGGTTGCTTTGTAGAATAAATCAATAAAATCAAAACTCCAGATTTTAATGCCTCTCTTCAGATTTACAACAGACACATTACGTAGTCTTTTGAAATCAGAACAAAAAAAAACAAACTTATTTTATGTTCAGGTATGCAACCCAAGAAACGCTTTGGTCTCACCTGTGTTAAAATGACATCTCTTTTTCTGTGTAAATCTTCAACTTTTTCTCCTCCTTCTCCCTTCAGTCTGACTGCCCAGTCCTACTTTTTCTCTTGCACCAGTTCCATTCACCTTTTTTTGTTACGCTTTATTTTTCATTTTGCATATATATTTATATATATACACACACACAGGTGGTGTGTATGACTTTAGTTTGGAAGTATTTATATTTCAAAAATACATATTTTTATATTATATATATAAATTCATGTATGTATATGTGCATATATAGGGCTATATACAATATAGATATTATAAAACAGAGAACCAACAGGCAGTTCTGAATAATTCAAAGACATTTAAGCAGAATTCAACATATTCTAACACTTTGTGCTAACCTTTCCCTGGTACATAAAATACCTACAGTGTTCTGGATTACCAAAAGCAAATTATCTAGGTTTGGAACTAACCAGGTCTAATCTGCCAAATCTGTAGTCTCGCTTTACTGAGCTGGACTATGCTGGGGCAGAATGCATTGGTCTTCATGTCAGGTTCCACTCTGCCTACCACTTTTTTTGAAAGCTCCTGAAATCTCTGAAGAGAGCTGTTTACTAATTTTCCCCAAGGTGAACACCCACATATGTTCTCACCAGCATAGAACACCGGATTATCCAACTCCCTGACTCAGTTAGTCAAGGTATCACGTTACCTGCTATTTATATGATGCTGCTTTCCTTATCAGCTGCTTTCTTCCACTTCTTTATATTCTCTCCATTCTTGACCATTCAGAACTGAATTCCATTGCACTGAAAGAGGAAGGATGTTTTCTTATAGTGGTCCCAGCTTCAGTGTGATCCAGTGATCAAATGCACCTGCAGACAATTTCAGACAGTAGCATTTAAAGGTGAAATAAGTTCTTCTCTCTGCAACTCACTTTAGCTGTACAATACAACAAGATGGTCAGAAGCTCATTATGTATATATACACACACATCTAAAATTTTATAGATATGTATCTAAAATATCTATATACCAATTTCAAGATAAAACAAAGGATAGTCATGAATTAGCTGAGAGAAACAACTTTGTTACTTTTGTACTCATTATGAATATTGTACTCCCTGTGAATTGTCTGAAGTCGAAATCAAAAGCCTGGGACTGAAGTTTTATTCAGTTGTCTGGTTCATTATGAATAACCTTTGGAGGGAGCAGGAACAAAGCTTATTTACCTGAGCATAAAGGAGTAATTTCCTCTTATCTTCATTTGTTCCTGCCGGTTCTGGTAAGTCTCCAGGTCTGGAATACCATTTTAATAATGCCATTCTCTACCTGGACACTTGTTTTGCAGGAAGAAGTTTCTGACGATGATAATCTTATTTACATGCTATTTTAAAAATTATGCTGTCGTTGAATTGTAGAATAATTTCCATAAGAAGGGACAACCAGGGGTCATCTAGAATAACCACCTGCTCAAATCAGGTTGCTGAAAATTAAATTATATTTTAATTTGAAATCAGTTAATGTTCGCATTTTTGTCTTGTCTCTAAATCCTGCTGAAGTCAATTGCAAATTCAAGCACTCAGCATTTTTTTAAAGTGGGCCCACTTTCATTTAGAGGCATTGGTATCATAATAAAAACTCTGTTTGTGGTGGTTTTAAAACCCTGGCTCCAATTTTTAAAATGTAATATATGCGGCCGTGGGTACAGCAAAGGAATTCTGATACAGAAATAAAGTTACACAAGATGAACAGATAAAATAATTCGTGGCTGTGGAAAAAAGACACAGTAATTTTCTTTTTTTATTGATGGAAAATTATCTATATTTCATGAGGAGAATGAGAGAATCGAGACTTGAATAGTTAAGAGGCTACTCTTGCTACCAGTCTGAGCACTGTGAGGGAAAGACATTTAAATAGGGCCTTTTATATTTTTTATGTGTAGGTATTTTCAGAAAACGAAATGATATTTTTATTCTGATTTCTGGAGGAATCCTGACTAAATGGGCACTTAATTTTCCACTCCATAGGGCCAGCTTTGAAATAAACTGCTGGGAAATATTTATAGTAACACATACTCTTTAAAAGTAACTTCTCAGGCTACACTGTAGATATCTTAAATTCTTACAGTCTTTGCTATTATAGATAAACAACCATGACATTCCTGGAGTGGAAAAATCTTAGCTTTGCTAATTTAGGCAATTGTATTTACAATCAAGTTGTTTGTATTTTATTTTTAAATTTATAGGCGTTTTGGACTATTCAGTTTCAGAAGGCCGGAATGGTATGACATAATATATGGAATAAACTTTAATTTTTTATTGTGTGACTTACTGCTTTCCCCAGAGCAGCTGTGGCTGCCCCATCCCCAGCTGTGCCCAAGGCCAGGCTGGATGGGGCTGGGGGCAGCCTGGGCTGGTGGGAGGGGGCCCTGCCCAGGGCAGGGGGCTGGAGCCAGGGGGTCTTTGAGGTCCCGTCCACCCCAAGCCATTCTCCGATCATCTGTGATGATTCTAATTGTCAGTGCATCAGATCCCATCTTTAAAAGAGGGCTCCTAGTAATCTGGTGTGAACTGTGAGTTCTAGCGAACAGAAAATAGTCATTAGCTCATGCATTGCTGAGCACAGGTGCTTTCCCCTGTCCCGTTAAACCTCTAAACAAACAGGCTGCAGTTTCGTTTCGCCTAGTTTCATCTCTGTGGCTACTGCTGAAGGTAGCAGCGCTGTTCTCATGCCGCCCTTGCTTCAGCTGTAGTGCCCGAATGCCACAGGGTGAGTCAGGTTGTTCCCTGATTCGATGGAAAACAAATGGTGTTTGTCCGCATAGCTGTTGTGTTGTGTGGCCAGGGAGGTGGGCGACAGGGTAGGAAGGCTCTCCTGACTGTACACTGCTCTGCCAGTGAGCTACGCATTACGTGGGATTGCACGCAGGGAACAAAGGGGCTCGGGAGAGCAAAGAGGTGTCTGAGGTGATCCTGTTACAGTCAGTGCAAATACAGTGGAAATCAACAAAGTGGGAGTCCCGTGCAACTGTCTGAAACTGGTGCTGGTCTCTCAGCTGCAGAACAGACAGCTTGGGCCCACCAGCTCTGCTGTGGCAGCAGCTGTGAGTTTGTTACCATTTCAGTAGAAGAGGATGTCGTTCTCCAGAGCCACAAGCAGGCACACTGACCTCCTGTGTGTATTTGACTTCACCCGAGTCTCCATAAGAAACCTGAATTCTTTCAAATATAAAGGAGGAGTTTTGCCTTTGATTTTTTTTTTAAATGCTTCGTAAGTTTCATAGGACATAAGCCTTCCTGCATGTTCTTACTCTTTTTACATCCTTGCTGGTAGATTCTTTTCCCTTATTTGTTCTCAAATGTTTCCTCCATAGCGTGTTTATCTTTTTATAGTACTGGATGTTTGCGTAGTTAGAAAAATGATTACAAAGATTATATTGTGTAAGCGCTTAGTGTTTCTTCTGCTTAGACTACGTGATATGCTGCTGCTGTTTCCTAGAAAATTACTGTGGTCAGATTGTCATCTAGTCTGTTTGGGACAGTAAGGTATTGTTTCAACACTGTTCTTGTGTGTCTGGATGGGGTGGCCCTTTTTCAACTGCTTTCACTACTGCAAGCCTTTTTTTTTTTTTTTAGCCCCTTGACTGCCACGTGGTAGAGCAAGCAGTAGATAAAAGGCAGTATTGATGACAGTGATGGTCATCTTGGAATGTGGTGCACAGCAGTTGCAATAACTTTATATAAAGCAAAAAGCTGGATGAGCAGAGCGCTCTTAGATTTTACATAATTAAAATAAGCTAGTTTCTGCTTTGCCCCTTGTCTGTGTAAATATTAATATTCGTAGTGAAAAGAAAAAAAAAAAGGCTGTGTTCAGGAGTTTATGGTTTTTGTAGCTTAGCAAATGTAAATGACTTTTAACCTGAGAAGCTGTGTGTATTTGTGCTCTTAAAATGTGCCTGTGTTTGAAATAGTAGATGAAGCAATAAGTAAATGAAAGTTTCTTCATATGGAAACCACCCTCCTCATACACAAGGGATTTCTCTCCCCCAAACCCTCCCTTGGCTTGGTGCTAGGAAGCAGCCCTGGGGGGTGGCTGCTATGAGATATAACTGAAGGTGTCAGAATTTTCCTCCAACGTTGTGTTACGTGGGTTTTTATATTTACCAGCTTCCTCGCAGATTCTTTCACTTGTCTTTTACTAGTTTCTTTTTATGCTTCAGGATAATTGATCAAATGTTGTGTTAGATTTTACTTTGGTGTTCTTTTAATTTGAAATAACAGAAAAATACACCTCAAAGGATGGGTCTTAGAGGATTAGTAGTGAGGTCACAAGTAATAAAGGAGAGTTTCTAACTTAATGGCATAGAGTGACATTTCAGAACTTGTGCTTTTTTCAGTACGTCAGTTTTAGAAGAACCTACCTGACACGGATTAATGTTGGTTGTTGCTTATGATCCATGTGAATTTGTGGGTACTTCTGAATGTCTAGGTCTTTAGCTCATATGACAAAGTATTTTAAAGGGAAATAAAACTAGTTTTATTATCTAATGGGTGAAACAAAAACTAGAATTTTCTCTTGTCTCCTATCTTATCAATTCTTTTTCTTTTCCATATCTATAAGTCAACATAGTTTTTCTTTCTTCAGAAGACAACTAACTGATGCTGATGTTGATCATGTTGATCCAGTTGTGTTGGATGAACGCCAAGAACTTTCGGAATTATTTAGAACATAAAACATTGTTTTCTCTGAGATACAATTGAGGAATGAGGAGGTATGGAGAAATTCAAAGAGGTGACAATAGAAAGAGGAGAAAATATATAAGCATGTAAAACCATTCACTTGTTTTTAATTTTAGCCTATCTTTCAGAACTGGAAGTGATTCTAAATTTCTTCTGCTAAGTGAGTAGCTATAATTTTCCTGGGTAAGGATACGGGTCTGTTCTCTGCTATCTTTGTTGAACTTCTGCATGGATTGCTATTAAAGTAGTAGGTTGAATTTCAGCTTTAGTATTCATTCAGGTCATGCCTGCACTTGTCCAGCAGTCTTGAACATACCCAAGGATGGAGATTCCACAACCTCTCTGGGCAGCCTGCTTTAGTATTTGATGACACTCATCAAAAAAAAAAAAAAAAAAGTTCTGCAGGGCCTTTCTAGACATTCCCTGGGTACATTTTACAAGTTCATTGCATTGTTACTCCATTTCTAACCTTTTGCAGTGCCTCCTGACAGATCCTCTTGAGTGTGCTAGGACTCTTGTTCAGCTCTTCAGTTCAGGATAGCCTTGTGAATTCTCCACCCCCTTGCTAAACTCACTCTGCCCCTCATATCTTCTTGGATGGCACTTGGTTTCATGTCAGATATTTGCACCTCCTGGTTTTAATTCCTTTGCATGAGCAAGGTAACTACATGACACAGGTACAACTCAGTTTACCATCACTTACTGCAGTGGTGTGAAACCTTTGCAGCTGTGTGGTTTTGGGCTCTCTGAAGTACTCGCCAGGGAATTGAGTTTGCTGCAAGCTGATCTCGCCTACCTTCTCAAATCCTGCTGATCCTTCTAGTCTAAACGCTAAGTCTTGTAATGCGTGAGGAAGTTCTAAACGTGTGGGTTTTGTTGCCTGATACTGGGAAACGTCCCAGTGGTTCTGCTGGTGCCTGACATTTGCTGACAGCTTTGTCTGCGTTTTATTTAAAAAGACCCCTTTTTGTACCTGCATTGTACCCAGGCATGCACGGTTTTAGTTCCAAGTTTTGCTTAGGGGAAAAAAAACACGTGGCTAGCAATTTACAGAAAGATATGTAGCTTATTTTTGACTGTCATCTTTCCCGAAGCCCTCTTAGGAATCAGTGAAGAAGCAGCCTGCTTGTGGTAACCATTTATTATTTTTTTTCCTTTCCAAGTTGTTAGATGATGAGAGATGCTTTTGTTGGGGAGTGTGGGAGTGGACCTGCAAGGTCTACAAGGTCTCTTGGCTTCTGGAATAAGACTTAGCACTTAAAGCCATTTCTTCTGTCTGCCTAGACATGGTAAGTCCTTTGAAAACAAAGAAGCAACAGCAAAGAACCCTGTGCCTGGGAACACATAGCTGTTCTGGTTAGCTGCTCAGAGCTTGTGGTCTGTTGTCTTTGCCTCCTTGAACTGTCTGATTATCTTGTGATCAAGGTCATAGTGCAGAGAAAGGCCAAAAAATTAAGTTCTGTAACTTTCACATTGATTTCACAGAAGAAATTCTCACACTCCGCAGGAATTCAAGATTAAGGTATTTAGAATTCTGTTATTGAGTATTCATTTAGTGTAGGCATTTAGTACTTTGTTTTTTATTTGGGAATTCTTCTCACTGCTGAAAGCAACTGAAGTGTTATTTGGTGCATGGCTTAAGTCTGGGCTGCCCCAGAAGGGTGGTCCCAGTGAAGTGTTCCCACCAGCATGGGCAGCAGGGAGGGCGCAGCCGTTCCCCTTCAGCCTGGCATTGTGTTGACCATACCATGCTGTGCATGTGTTAGGAAAACCATCTTATGGCATGGTGTGGAGGCTTATCCTACAAGCTTTCAGCATCTAGGTTAGTTGTTCTGCTTCAGTCTTAATGCTTGATACATGTACCAGATGTACATACTTACAGATGGAAAAATTGCAGGCAGTTGTCTTGGTTTGATAACCCCGGTTGTAGGGCCTCTTGTTTGCGGACATTAAATACGTAAATACAAAGATGACGCTTAAATTTTGTTTCTCTTATTGTTCTGGAGATGACCTACTAAACTGTGTTCCGTTTCTTTCCATTAGCCTAAGCAGCTCTTTCTTATGGTATAGTAAAATATAGACTGAGCAGTTCTGAGCTTTATCTTTACATAAACATATATTTAAATCTGAAATGTGTAACTCAAAGTTTAGAGCAAATTTACAGTTTGCATGCTGTCTGTGCTACATACCTGTGACATAAGAAAAACATTTAGTATTGAGCTCTGCCCCTGTTGAATTAAAGCAATCATTGATTTAGATATTTGTTGCCAAGATTAAGTACCATTTTAATTACTTCCTTCTTTTGTATAAGAAGTTGTTTTTACAGTGACTGTAGACAGAAATAGCTATGAGGTTAAGAGCCTGAAATAGCTTCTTAGTATTAGTTTGACTGTTGATTTTTTTCCCCTTAGCTGGAAGTTGTTTAAGATGTCCCTTGTGTTATTGCTCCCAACGCAGATGGCTCTCTGCCTTTGTTTCGGTTACCGGATGGGATATTGTTGGTTCGGCACCAGTGCCACAGTGCGTTCTGCAGCTCGGTCCGTGACTCACGCTCACAGCCACCTCGGGCTGGCAGTCAGCACTGTTCTCCGCATAAATACTTGCTCTCTCTTCACCCCCGTGATGTCAGCTCCTGGTGGAAACTGGGTGCTGACTGTGAAAGGCACTAACCTGTTTCGTTGAGGAAGGAAATATTAAGTAAGTGCCTGAAAGCAAGAATAGCTTCCCAGCATGCTCAGATCGGTGTAACGATGGCTCTTCCCTTTTTGGCTGAAAATGTAAAGAGACATCAGAAACTTCTTAAATTCTGTGTTGAAAGTCAGTAATTGTAAGCAGATACCTTAGAAGAACTTTCTAACTCTGCTTCGTGCTGTCTAGGTTAGAGGTACATAGTGGCGTTTTTAAGTCCTGCTTCTTTGAATTTTCAACCTGCATTGGTGTACCAACCTTGCAACCATCGCAGATGTCGTAGGAGAACCTCCAGAAGAGGATTCCAATATATAATATCTTACGCTGAGTTAAAATAGAAATTACAGGTGAAATAACTACATAGAACAGATTAATGTTGTTTCTCGTTGCTTCTGCTCCTGTTAAACTAGTACTTTATAGTAAGTTATATGTTCTATAAGTCAGCTTTACCATGATGACTGCGGAAAGCAGCTGCCAGCAGGCTGTGATTACCCAAGTATGAGTGCAAGTATGAAAAAGCTTTAGTTTTAGATCATTCCAGTGAATTTTCTGTGACTGCTATTGTCAGTTGCAACAAAACTGAAGCAAAGATATGGACAGAAGAAGTTGAATAATAATACCCCATTTAAGGAGTAGCTCACTGAAGATAAACTAATTGGTAATAAGGAACTACACATTTCCTAAGACTTTGGGGGTAGGTTCTATGTTGTTGTTTTTTTTTATAGTGTTATGTGTTGCATGACGGGGTTAAGTTTTATTTCTTTCCTTTAGCCAACTTAAAGAGATCACTCACCAAGATAAATCCATGGATGAGTGAAGGGATGGTTTTGTAAAAATCTAGTAATTAAGATAAGGTATTTTCATTTGTTTTTGTCACCAGGTCTACCTGCTCCCCCTCACCCCCAATCCTTTTTGTTTTGATTCCATCTAAATTATTTATTATTATTATTTTTTGGAAATAAGAACCTAATGATAATAAACTATTGCTTGATGATGATGATAATAAAAGCTCCCTAATTGTTGCATCTGTTAAGTAAAAATGTTTACTTATGTATTTCTGTTTTCTGAAAGTTAAAAGTTTTTTTCCTGTTTGTTTTTACTAAAAAATGTACTGTAATCTTATCTAGTACAAGCAAAGTATTGAGATCCATATCTTTAGCGTAGTTACAAGATGTGTTGGTCGCATTCATGTTCATGTACGTCTCCACAGCTTCAGGAAGGCTGAACAGAAAGGCTTTCAAATGGGTCTTGTTACTCAGTGTGTTTACTTGGCAGGTCGAGGTGAGACTTGGGTGCGGTGTCTCGTATCTAACCAGCTTTTAACAGGCAAGCCGAGAGCACAGGCGCAGCAACAAATGGCTGCTTTCAGTAGTTAGCTGGGCACCATGTGGGGTTTAGACTTGCTATTCCGTTGGTGACTGATGAGCTTTAGGAGGTTTCAGTTCCTTCTAACCAGTACAGTCTCTGTCTGTCTTGGAGGTTTTCATCTCCTAAAATTTTCCAAATGTCAAAATGAACCGGTTTATATTTTTCCAGAATCTGACGGGATAGAAACCAGTTCTAAGAATGATGCAAAGATATGGACTGGGAATATTTTGGAGTGGTGGTTTTAAATGGTACTAGTTGTTTAAAAATGATGATCAGTAAAAATTACCCCTGAGCAGCCCTTGGTAACGTTTACAAAATATTAATAGCTTATTTGTCAATAACAAGTTATGCAGCTGTAGTAGGTTTTGTGCTGCTGCTGTATAGCGTTACCCGCTGTAGGCATGTTCAGCCTTGCCCTGCGCTGCTTGGCTTTGCTTGATGTATTTCATTGCAAGCTGTCTGTATCAAATCAAAGAGTGCAAAGAGACTTCCTGAAGTAGCGCTTCTATATCCCTGTTGTCAGTGAGGACCATGATGCATGCGACAACGGATTGTTTGGTTTAAAGGCCTAGCAACTTTAAAGAGTTTTAAATTGAGTTGAATTTCTGTAAAATAAGGATATCAAACAAACCAAACTTAACGAAGCATTAACTTCTGTGCATCATAACATCTTAATTTATTTACTGGTGCTGAGACTTTTCTGAAATGAAGCTGTTTACCAAAGAAAAAGGATGAGAAGCTGGAGAGGGAAGGGGAGTGAAGCACCTCTGTTACGACACAGTCAGTCTCCTGCAGTTTGGTGGCCGCTTCCGCTATAGTGTGCTATTAAGGTTTCTTGGTTGCTTGCTTTGGGAAGAAAAACAATAATGAACTGCTTCGGGATTGGAAAACTATTCATGAGTGTGTTGCATAGATGTTTGGGAAGTTTGATGCACGGCATAATAATTATCTATAGTTCTACGGCATGACCAAGTGAAGCAATTACATATTGATGAAGGCATACATACATGTACAGCACCTGGAGAAAGGATTCCTTTTTAAAGATGGATTTTGCATAGTGACTTAAAAGGAAAAATAAAGTGTTAAGCAGACTTCTTTGCCATGTAGTCACTGGTAGTGACCGGATTTCATATGCTCATTGTGCTCATTTTATTTTTTCTCTTTTCATGATGACGCTCTGTGATGCTGTAAAGAGCAGCCCAGTGTATTGCTTGCATCTTGCTTTTTCTGCTGGTGCTGTAGTGAGGGAAATAGCTTCTGTTAAGCAGAAGGCCTGATTTCAGAGCAGGGAGGAGATCCGGAAGAGACGGGAAGGAGTTATGAAAGTAGGGGGAAGCTGCAGTAGTAGTAGGGTTGCACCACAGTCTGTTGGTTTGGGTTGGCTTGTTTTTTTTCAACGAGTAGTGGTTTCTCAGCGTGTTGTCCAACAAGAGTCAAACAGGTGTGGAGTTAAATTCTTCTGTCCTTCTTGGAGAAACCTTTGGTACAATCTTTTACAACTTCC
Source organism: Cygnus atratus (assembly GCF_013377495.2). Taxonomy (NCBI): domain Eukaryota; kingdom Metazoa; phylum Chordata; class Aves; order Anseriformes; family Anatidae; genus Cygnus; species Cygnus atratus. The sequence goes on from NC_066370.1 coordinate 7,664,854, forward strand.
CATCTCTTTGCCAGCTGAAGGACATTGTCTGGATGAAGAGGAAGCTAAATACTTGTGTTTCCCTTTCAATCACTATTCACTCATCTTGAGAGAATTAATTGAAAAGATGAGACTTGGAAGGTCCAAACCACTAGTAATACTATTAAGAGTAATTGAAAACTGAAATTTGAAAAACTGAAATATAAAGCACAAGTAATCAAGAATCCAGGGAAGTGAAATGAAGAAGAAGAAGGCACAAAGGCTTTTCCCCTACCCTGCAGTGGGTGTAGTTTACACAGTGAGTTGAATTCAAAGGAGATGATAATCTAAAATTATTTTCTGACTTTGTTTTAGCTAGCCTCTAATTAGTTATTTTTTTCTCTTATAGCTTAGTATAAATTATGTAAACACCACAACAAGAGTGCTTTACCAGGCAAGTGCTCTTATTATACTAAATGGAATTAATGAGTAAAACTATGAATATGTGTTTGCAATACTAGCATTTGAGACCCTAAACTTGCAAGCTGAGCTGCACAAGCAGACTTATGTAAACTTTCCAAAAGCTTTAAAATGTGTGTCTAATTATAGAAGGTTAAGTATACTGAATTTAATTTTTTTTTTTCCTAAGGCCATGTGGTTATGATATTGTTGAGATTCCATAATGCCTCCTGCCGTGACAGACAGCCTTGACATCTGGGCAGTGGATTCACAGATTGGTGCTGATGGCTCAATATCTGTGGACTTCCTATTGCCCACTGGAATATACATCAACCTGGATGTCCCTCGAGACGCCACCATATCTCATATTAAACAGGTAATACCAAATGGCCAATTAACTTATATTTGGATTGTGTTCTGTTTCTGATTTTTATATGCCTTTTGGCAAATCAAGTAGTGAATCTGGGTAGGCATAAAAAATAAATTAAAGGTACATTCATAGCAGAATGATTGGTACAGATATATGTCTCCGGGGGTTTTGAATGTTTTTGGGCAGACGTCAAGGTCCAAAAAAATAACTTCTTGCTGATGGGTACACTTCAGCAGAGATTACCATGATTGTTCTATGTTAATACTGAATTGCTACATCTAAACTCTTAGCATACCATTAATACATTGTACATTTATTTAAGATTTCTCTGATAAGTGTGGAAACAGGAGATGCTGTGTCTGATTTGATTTTTAATATAGAAGTCATATATTGTGCTCCTGTTTCGTTTGATGGACACCAAAGGTGGATGCCTTAAAAACTACGTATGCCACTTCTTAAGTTTGTGTACAAGTGCCTTGTTGGGGCATCACTTAAAAAAAAAGAATGAAATCCTTGATTTATTTGCTGTGTGAAAGGTCTCTTTCTAAAATGAGTGTGAAAAATCCTTGTCTGTTTATTCAAAGGAAACAATTTTCTTTACCAAAGAAGGGCACTGACCTTTTTATTTTTTTAAATGTTTTTAATTCTTTTGGGACGTGATACTGTGGATTTTGTATTTTGAAAGACAGTGTTACAAACAGTTCACCCAGAGAATATCTTGTGTAATTGTAAAAGGATGGAATTAATAAAATCTGGTTGCTAAAATTCCGAGGTTTTTTTTCTTTTCAAATTTGAGCAGTGGATTTGATCTGTTCTTGTTTTTGGTGTTTTTCAAATGCCTAGCAGGGGATAGCACAGTAACAAGAACATCTTCTGCACTCTTTAAGCCCATGTTTGTAACACTGGGTAAGAGTACTTCTGTGTTAGTTTTCATACTGATGTGCTGTAACATAGATCTGAAGTTATGGAAATTCTGTGAATTTGGTGCATTGTTTTGACTGTGAAAATGTTCGAAATAAAGTTGATGAGGATAAACAGAGAGCTTACAAAACTTACAGTCAAGACGGAGGGACAAATTTATGTGCATTCTTATCTGAGCCTGTCACAGCAGAGGAGCACAGGCTGTATTAGTGCTTTACGATCTTTCTTCATTGATCCCTTATTTTATTAGAAGAAATACTTTTATCATTTTATCACAGTTATATTTCCTGGAATTACTTCAGTGGTCAAAAATGCATAGCAATAGAATGCCTAGGATAGGTATACCCTCAGGTTACAGAGGGAATTCATGGCAGTGCTGGGCAGGGAAGCAGATCTCTGGAGGATGAGTGCGGTACCTTTAGCCTTCAGCCCATCTTTCCTTTCTGGACTATGTGAAAGACAGAAGTTGGGTAGTAAAATTACTTGAAAGGATAAAGGAAAGACTTCTAAATCTTGAAAGTGTGCTTATAATTGTAGCTTCTTAGATCCAGAAGTCATTAATCTAAAATAGTTTCTCACAACTCTGTAACATCCTTTTGCCAGGCAAATGTTGATAATATGAAGCTAGCATTAAAATAGCTCACCGAACTATGGGTTCTTAGACCTTACTGATGTCCTCCTTTTTCAGGCTGATTCCATTTAACTTTATTCTTGTTACAGAAAATTCGTAACCTCATGCTTGCATTTGTCTTTATTTTTTTTCCTGTGAAATATGTTGTTAATGGAAAAATAATGTGAATTTGTTTTAATGACTTGTCTGTTCTTTGTTCTTCCTTTCCTCTCAGCTTTAATTTAGACACATCACTCCTAATTCTTCCTTTAGTACAAATTTCACTTGAAGGATTTTAGGCATGGCATGTATGGATCTTTGCAGATCCATGGAATTCCTTAATTAAAAGAACTTCGTTTTCTTAAGTGGTATAGTAAATATCTGGTTGCCTTGCATGTAAGAGGTTACTTTTAACCATTTCCTTTGATATGGATTGAGCTTGGAGTCTTGCTGTTAGGTAATGCCATCTAGTAATAAAGTCACAGACACTGTTGAAAAAGGGCTTGTTATTAAAGCTTGACATGTGCAAGAATACTTGCTTTAAAGCCTTTTAGTAATAGGGTTGTTGTTTTTAGGGTTGTTGTTTTTTTTTCCTTCAAGTTTAATAAACATGAAGAACGTATGAACTTAGGCTGGTTAGTAACAGGTCTATATTATGCACAAAAAATAATATTTTGTTTGTTCTGTACCAACTTAGTTTTTCCATTAAAATAATAATAAAAAATATTGATAGTAAATTTTTGCAGTTTTCCTCATGAAGAGTTATATTAAGAGTTGAATCACTTTGCTGTTTCCAAGTGAAAACTGCCTCTAGGCTTGGTAAACATAAGCATAAGGATGGAAATTCAAATTTCAGCATCAAGATTCAGTATGACTAGCTGTGAGAATCAAGAAGGATGCTTTCTGGGGGAAAACATTAGACTTCAGCATCGAAAATAAATGTTAATGGAACATCACTAAACACCAGAGAGCGACACTGAAAATGACACAGAAGTGGCTGTCTCTCTGTTTTTCATGTCAGCAGCACAGAGAACTAGTTCTTTTTCTAGCTTTGTTGTCTTTCCTGCAGTAAATAGTAGTCCTTCTACTTAAAGTAGGAGCGCTTGACTCACAGCTCAACTAGGGGTTGGGTTAAATTACATTTTCTTTAAAACTGAAGCCTGTAGCTGAAATGGCAAGTAAACTGCTTGGAGAATTTCCTCTAAATTTGTCTTCACAAAAAGCTCCTCTTGTTTTGGACTGTCTTAAAAGCTGACTCAAAAAAAATGAAGGAATACTTCCAAATGAAGTGAAGGAAGTGGGGTACGTAAGGAAATAACCACAGGTTTAAAGAATAATCGACTGACCTTTCATTGGATAGTGGCCACGTGAGGGTAACTTTGGAAAAGCGTAGCAGGTGACTTACAATAACAAGTAACCTGCTTCTTGAGCATAATAAACTTCTAAAAGAAAATTGTAAAGGGTTATTTCTCATTCCATTCCACTGCCTGGTTAGCAAGCGTGTCGTTTGTTAATTCCTATTCAGTCTGATGGTGTTCACTTCTTGATAGAAATCATTTTCTTTATATAAGTAGTAGCTTCAAGTAATTAATTGTACCCCTGACTTGAAACTTTCTAGATGCTAAAATACTCTTTTTAAGCAGTGGACCACTTGGTTTTGTAGAAGAAATGAGAATGTTACTAGGAATTGAAGTGATCTATGTTTTGTGCTATACTCAAATACTTGAAATAATTCTGACTAGAAAAATGACGTTGTTGTAGTAAAAGGTTAACCTGGGCAACAACGGCTTAGTTGGTCAGATAACAATCTGTGGGTAAAATTATGAAAAAGCTGATAGTAATTGCAACCGATAAAGAATTTAAAAAACAGGTATGTAAGCGCCAACAATAAGGGACCTGTGTGGTTTTCTTGATGTTTGCAACACATCGAACCTTAACATGCTTATAAACAGGTACTGTTGATACTTAGCTGTTTTTCAGAGAAAAGGAGGACTTTCATGGAAATCACTGAATTTAAAACAAACAAAAATGAAAACATAGCATAGTGTGTTAACAGCTTTGTTCCCAGCACATTGCTGTGACAAGCCCTAATTTGGGGATATTTGGATTTATAAACAGAGGACTTGAGAGCAAGTGTAAGGAATTTGTCTTGTGTGAGGAACTGTTAAGATTAAAATAAGTGGGGGAAAAATGAAAAATAGCCATTATTTGAGGGCTGGGGAATTAAAAAAATAAATGAATTTCTGCAGACACTGTAATTCTGCCAGGCCAGTACTGTGGGTGATGGTGAGTGTCTGCTTTCACTGGGAGTCAGTTTTGGGAACTTGATCTTTATAAATATTATGATGCTTAAGGGTTATAATAAGTACTAGTATCTGGAAATCATAGCCAACTCAAACTAAAATGGAACCACAGATCCTTAAGTAATGTAATTAGCTAATGGAGGATAACACAAAGGAAATCATAGATTTGGTGTCTTTTGATATCTTTGAAATAGGAATTTTTGTTCTAGGCCAAACAAAGCTTTTGCACAGATAGGCGCAATGTACTGGGATACATTTTTGGAAGGCAGACTTGATTGTATGAATCTCTGAAATATATGCAGGTGTTTTCAGCTTGGCAAAAGGAGTTCAGTTCAACTTTTTTTTTTTAAGGTTTTTCAAGAAAGATTTTGTTCGTTATTGATCCTGCAATTCCTGTTTCAAAATAAGCTTTAGAAACAAATCCTTAAAATCTAAACCTTTAAAAGTAGGACAAAAACATTCTTACAGACAAATTTTAATAGTATTTAGATAAAAGAGAGTTCTATTTTATTTCCAAATTTAATGTCTGGGAAGAATTTATAATGGTGACCTGCAAGTAGCTTACAAATAAATTTATTCTGAGCTTCTACAGACAACAGGGGATTTCTTATTCAGAAATCAGTTCTATAGTGGGAACACATTGACCATATATTACAATCGTCACAAGGCTGGGTGCAGCTGGGTGCGTGTGTAAAAATCAGCTATAGATGTGTCTTGAGGAAGGAGGATCTTTGATAGGACGTGATGGGAATGGGTGGAGGAGAATGACAGTTTGCTGGCTGGCACCAAAAACATCTGCCTCCAAAATCAGTAATGCTCTATTGTCCTAGTGAGTGACAGCCACAGTCCTGCAACTTTTCTGGAAATGGGACTATATAGTGTCAGTCCCAGGATGAGCATCAGGATGAGGGTTAGCGCTGCCCTTCTCATCACCTCCCATTACTTGTCCCTGTGTACTTTTAACCTCTGGGATGTTTATGCATACTGATTACTGCATAAAAATAACCACAAGATAGAAAGTAAAATAAAGACAAGGCAAATGTATAATGATATATAGGGATAAAAATGAACCAAGTTAACAAACATACTATTTTTTTTTCCCTCCAGCTGTTATGGAAGCAGGCACATAGCTATCCACTCTTTCATCTCCTTATGGAGATTGACTCTTACATGTTCTCATGTGTGAATCAGACTGCTGTACATGAAGAATTAGAGGATGAAACACGAAGACTTTGTGATGTTAGACCCTTTCTTCCTGTCCTTAAACTAGTGACAAGGAATTGTGATCCAGGAGAAAAGTTGGATTCCAAAATAGGTGTCCTCATAGGCAAAGGTAATTACATTTACTTTTCATTTTTCAAAAAGTTTGTTTTGTAAGAGGGTCTTATTTGCTAACAATGGAAAAAAATAAAATATTTTCTTTCTCTTTTTGTCCCTGACAAAATTTCCCTTTCTCAAACAAGTATTGATAAAGTTTAAAATAATTTAAACACTAAAGATGAAATGTTTGAAAGTCGGTGAAAGCTACTCTGTATTGCAGTTCAGCACTGTATGATATTACTACACAAAAGAAGCAAATTTATCTTATATGATGGGAGAAAAAATTATAATATTATTATTAAGTGATGGAAAGCATAACCCGTGAAAAGTGTTATCATCTAACAACAAAGTGGATACACAGAGGGAACTAGAAATTACTTTGGGTTTGGTATACATGTTTTCTGAGTTGGTTAACAATGTAATATTCTTGGTTTTGCTCTTAATTATAGTGCTGATTTTCAGCAAACAATGAAAAGCTATTTTTAAAGGTTTTACAGTAACTTGTTCTTGATGTTATTTCAGAATTTTCAGCTTTTAAATTAGTCTGGTTATACAGTAAAGATTGACAGGGTCATGTGAGGTCGTACCTCTTGTTTTAAGACAATGAACCATTGTTAGCTCTTTTATAAAGACTGCAGGTTTTGTTTAGATTTCAGCAGTACGCTGTCTGCCTATTTGTTAAAACCAACAATGGAAACAGTTAGATAGTTTAACCATTCAAACATATTCTGACAGATTACATGAGATTCATATTCTTTGGTTGGATATTTTGCTTACTGTAGCTGCACAGGATCCTTCTTTCAGCAAACCCTATTCTGTACCTCAGTAGTGAAAAAATGTCTTCCCGTCTAAGCTTATAAACTTAGTGTTTCATTCTAAAAGGTGTTTAGTGCTTTTTGCAATTTGGACAATGTCCTTCAAAGTTTGGGAGAAATGAAAGAAACGCTCTTGCAGGTCCTAAACTTCCTGAAGTACTGAAGAACCACAGCTGTGGGGGCTCTCCACTGCGTATTCTTCCTTTATATATTTTGGAAAACTTTATTGGACTTGGATTGGTTGAACTTTCAGTGCTGTCACTTTTACTTGAGTAGGGGGTTTATTTTAATCACTTGGAAAAATCAAGAATAAATTTATCTATTTGCAGTCCCGCTCTCATTTTTTTGCCTTTTAAACAAAATCTAAAAGGCACTGTCATCTTTCAGGGGGTAGAGGGGAAAGATGATAGCTTAAAAACACTTCCTCCCATATGCATTTGTTATGATGCATTTACTGCGCTTTGTTTGCATCGTCTCTTGTCAGGAGAGACGTTAAACTTCCCAATCTATTTCAAAATCAGGGTGAGGTTGGATTTCCCATTTAATGTTAAGCGAGGCATTGGTTCTTGCTGTTTAAACAATCATGCCAGGCTGCATGGGAATTATGAAAATAACATTGCAAGTCCACTGATGTACAGGAGGATGTACAACCCAACTCACTTTTGAGCACTCATTTTAGATGGAATATCTGAAGAAAACCACTTATACAACCTTACTTTAAGATAATAAAAGTTTGGGGAGGGGTGGTGAATAGATAATCTGTACAGGTAGGTACAAATCACTTTGACTGTACTCTTCTAGGTCTCCATGAGTTCGATGCCTTACAAGATCCTGAAGTGAATGACTTCCGAGCTAAAATGCGGAGAATCAGTGAGGAAAAAATTCAGTCACTAGTGGGTCTTTCCTGGATGGACTGGTTAATGCACACTTACCCACCAGAACAGGAACCTGTTATCCCAGAGAACTTCCAAGATAAGCTGTATAGTGGAAATCTTGTAGTGGCCATTCATTTTGATAACTGCCAGGTAGGAATGGTTATTTATCATATTTAATGTGCTGTTCTTAATTCTGATCTGAGATAGAATGTGATTGATCATGCAAGAGAAATAGAATATCAATGTTACGGTTTTTGATTCAGAAAGCAAATTCTTTTACCGGGTTGATTGACTTTTGAAAGAAAGGGAGGAAGCCAATGGCCAGTCATGAACTGAACTTCTGAAGTCAAATGGTAGTTCTACTTTTTTGCTTTTAAAGTGAAAATATACAGCTCTTACATTTTGTATTATTTCATGTTCATTTAAAACGTAGAACATACTTCCAAGTTGTCGCATTTTTTTTTGGCCAACTATTATTGTGTGACTTCACTGGGGATCAGTTGTTGGTCCAGGAGATGCTGATGAATTGGGAGACACTGTATTTAAAACGTTTCTTTATGTGCGTGGTTCATTTTTTAACATCTTTAGGGTTAATCTGCTAATTAGTTGAGAAGTAAGTGCAAAAAAGATGAATTATTATTCCCTAAATGAATAAATATTAACTGAAACCAAGAGTTACCTTTTTGTTTCTTGTAGTCCAGCTAACAGACCCCCTAGCTTATTTTTGAAAGAAAAAAAAAATTAGTTTCTTCATAAAACTACTGTACTTCATTGTTTTGATGATAAAGTTGCTCCGATTCTACCTGAGTCTACCAATTCTCATCCACATTTTTACACTGTTCTTTTTAGTAACAGCGAGGTGTCAGCATGGGGAACCTTAAAATCTTAGAAGTGTGCAATAATATATCAGACTATTTTTATTGTCCATTTAGACCCAGTTAGTAGGTACTGATGTTCTAATGATTAAGCTGATTTTATTTACAAAGCTTTATTATTTCTGATACTGTCTTTATTAATGCTAAAAAAAAATATATCCAAAATAATAAATCATACCTGACTCCGGAAACACTAAGCACAGAGATGAATACTACACTTGGTAACCAGTAAGTAACCAGCTGATGTTGGGTGCGTAGGTGTTTTTACAAAAACAAACAAAAACCACAAACAACATAATAAAACCCCTACGTCTTAGTGGAGGACTTGCAGTTTTGCAGGAAGAACGAGAATATATATTTGTCAGCTTTTAATGAAAATATTGTGTATATATGCACATGATAATGGTACAAAAGGAGTGCAAAAGTTCATGCTGGTACAAAATGCATTTGCCTGCCACTGTAATAGCTTAGGCTGCTGACATTTCAAATGTTTCAGATGCTTCTGCTGCCAGTTCTGACCTTCAAAGCTATTAACAGTTCAAATCAGAGCTGTTTTTTAGAGCAGTAAACTCTGTTCCAAACTACTTCCACTGACTACTAAAAATCATCTCAGGAGAATTAAATAGGAAAGTATTGATACTGTTGTGTCCTTTCAGTAGGAACGCTGCAAGAAATAGAGAACAATATAAAACCAATCTAATCAGCTCTGGAGCAAGAGAAAGCAGCTGATCCCCATTTCTGTGATACACATGTAAAGACCTACAAGTTGGAAGTAAAGCAGCTGTCACAGGGCACCAACTTCCTGGGAAGAAAAGGTTTCATTCCCTGTCTACTCACTGTCAATTATGACAGGAGAAGAAAGCCTTCACTGTTTGGCAGAATTTGGAACAGGGGAAGCTGTTGTGAGCCATGCAGAAACTGAGAAAATAAAAAATGAATTTTGTCTGACTTTACACAGTTAGATTTTTCCATTAGGGCTGCTTGGCTTCTTACTGCTAACCTTCTATATAAATAAAACACGAGTAATAAGAATGAGAGTCAGATGACACTTTGTTTGTAAATAACTGCTCTTAGCATGTTTACACGTTCATGAATGTGTGCACAAAAAGAATAAAAAGCAAGCACCAGAACTTGACGAAATCAACATTTGCAAATACAGGTGTGCAGAACATAATACGGTAGATGAATGGAGAAGAAAGATTTCACAGAGGACCTTCATTTACATTTCTTTAAATGCATGTAAACCTTTCTTTTCCCCTAGTTTAAAAAGCAGTAACTTCTTACCTTTACCTTTTTAAAATCAGAAATCAAAACTAAAGATACTACAGATATACATAAATAGCCTTTAAAAGCTTGATTAGAATTTTGCATTGGAAATGCAGAGTCTTTCCACATTGTATTCAGAATGCTATGGGTATTTGCTGCTATGCCTGTTTTCTGTACTGCCCCCAGATTAGACAGTGTTTCTGTACGTAAATCACATTAACAGTTTACTCTGCTTTATTACTTGAAACATTATTTTTCTTCTGAGTACAGTGATATATAGAGGATAACTAGGTAGCGGCCAAAAAGGAGAAAAAATGACACATCTAATACTGATAAATACCATTAAATGCATACATAACTTTTTTTTCTCTCATTCACGTTCTAAAATGTAAGGTTCTAGATCAACATCCTGATTTAGAAGCCTTTAAATCACTGTTGAGTCAGTTATCTTTTTCAATAATTGAGACCAATCCTGTGAATGTGAACTTGTTTCCTAAGAATTTTAAACATATACATGAGCCACATGCACATTTGACCTTGAATTATTCCGTGATGCATCTAGTACGATAGTAGCTTAGTAGAAATTGTAAGTTGAGTAGAAAACTAAAATTTAATTTTATGAATTTGAAACAACTCTTTGCAGCTTAATTTAAAGCATGCAAAATCACAAATTGAAAGCCAGAGTGGGCTAAATATGGTAAGTTTAATATAAAGATCAATTTCTTTCCAGTAGAGGTTCCCCAAATGTGCTACTGATCTGCTATTGATTCTGTTTCAGTAAAATCTAAAAATAGCACAAAAATCTGAAATAGTTTGTTCAGGTTTGTTTTATTTGAGTTTGGATAAAGTCCTGCATTCTTAAAAATACCTACGATATTAAAATAGTTTGGGAATTGGCCATTTTGGGAGCTTTTATTGCTCCAATTGCGCTGAAGATGTCAAGGTTAAAAATGGCCTATTTTAACACTTTAACAGTGTAGAAAAGTTAAAGTAGACCATTTTAAACTGAGCAGTAACACTGAATGCTCAGGTTGGAACAGAGACACATATGAGAATATTTAACTGTAAGATAGCTTAAAGTTGCACAAATCTGTATCAGCTATATATTTCTTGGAAGCTTGTTTTTAAAGAGTTATCCAAATATATCAGAAACTGTTTTAAAAATTACCTGAATTACTTTATTTCTAATATATTCAGATATTTTTGAAAACTTAAGATTTTATTCATTATGTATGCTACAGTTTAAGTCTTGCATGTCTGATGGTGATGAGTTTGATATCAGCATCCCTGTTTGTGTTTTGTTAGGATGTATTTAGTTTTCAGGTGTCTCCTAACATGAATCCCATCAAGTTGAACGAGCTGGCAATCCGAAAACGTTTGACTATCCATGGAAAAGAAGATGAGGAAATTGATCCTGCTGATTATGTGCTGCAAGTTAGTGGGAGGCTAGAGTATGTTTTCGGTGATCACCCATTAATTCAGTTTCAGGTACATAAAGCTCTTTCTAACTTAATGTAATGATTAGTTTCTGGAGCCTTGGCCAAAATTTCACCATACATCCTATGCCATCAGATGGTGAGCAAAGCTGTGCTTCCTCCTCATGTCTGCTGCACTTTCCAATTGTAAAATACTTATGCACCATTTCCTTAGTATCTTTGCAATATAATACAGCTTCTTTGATTTAAAAGTTGTTGTAGGAATATTCTGTTAATAACTATTTTCCATGGTCTTTTAGTATATACGCAACTGTGTGATGAACAGGACTCTTCCTCAGCTGACTCTAGTTGAATGTTGTACCATAAAGAAAATGTGTGAACAGGAGATGATTGCCATAGAAGCTGCCATAAACCGAAAATCATCCAACCTTCCTCTTCCTCTGCCACCAAAAAAAACAAGAGCAACAACTGTAAGTTGATGTGGAGAGTATGCAATATCCAAAAGGAAAAGAGAATTGTGGAATATAAATCACAATGCCTGGGATTTCTGCTGCTGCTTTTGTTTCCCAGTATAGGTCTCCTTGGTCTACTCAGAGCCCCCAGTTGCTTGTCAGAAATAGCAGGCCTTGTGGCTTTTGGGATAATTTTTACGTACTCTTGCCTCCTTCTTGCCCTCTTCCTGGCTTCCACAAAAAGACCCACTGTCCCCTTTTCATTGCTGTTGATTCTACTTTTAACCACAAGCCAGAAGAGCAGGTAATAATCTGGTACCAGCAACTGGAGAATTTATTGCAGAGATCAGTATTCTGCAGCTTCAACACAATGCGTAGGCTCCACTAGCTTGGACAGTGGTGGTCTCAGTTCTCTTATATTAGCCCATGTATCTTGCATGCTGTTGCCACTTCAATGATGGCAACTTTTGTCATCATATAAATCTAACTTTTCTTTTAATGTGGTGCTTTCCTTATTGTTAAACAGTACCATGGCTTTATGGCACAGTTATAAGTTCTGTACTGCTGTTCTAAAGAAAGTGGCTTTGCTCTTTTTAAACATTTAACATATATTGAGAGTGAATAATACATTTGAAGGGTTATAATATTATTGCAAATAATATGCAATGAATGTTCTTTTTTCCTCCAGTATCTTCAGCTTAGTGTTTTTTCTACTTTTCTTTCCTTTTAGAGCATCTGGTATGCTTGTGTAGTTATGATAACAAATTCATTTTTTAGGAATTCAAATTCATGTTAAAAAAAATCTGTATTTTTTAGTTTGTATTTATGGCTTTGCTGAAAATGTTTAGTTCATCAAATAGGTCCAAATACGTTACATTGATCATGAGAAAACTTGCATCTTTGTTTCCCTTCTCAGAGTGTATGGGATGTTTGCAGCCCTTTCAAGATTACTCTGTTAAAGGGTAATAAACTAAATACAGAAGAAAATGCCAAAGTAAGTAATTACTTCTAGTTTCAGAAGACATTCTGTTCATAATTTTAATGCTTTTCTATGTTTAGTGAATTCAGAATGAAACCGCTTTAAGTTCAGTGAAAGTGTATTTTCACTTGGTTGTATTGGTGCTATGGCTTAAGATCTTGCTTTATTGCTAAAAGTATTGCTTTATTGTTTGAAGTTGGATATGCACATTAGAACATTATTAATAATTACAGACAGTATGAAATGTGTGTTCATGTGATACTTGATTATTTTTTTTTAAGTTGATATCTGTAAGTACTGATATTGGTATGAAATAAGCTTATTCAGACTAAGCTGCCATAAACATCTGACAAGCAAAAGTAGATTAAATACTAAACATTTTTCATGGGAACTTAAGGTAATTTTGTGCTCCAGAATAAATTCTCTGTGAGTCTAAGCACTGATAGCATGCTTCTGCACGGTCTGTCTTTTATTGTCTAAACATGCTGAGTACACACACACACGTACAAAAGAAAGCTGTAGTAGCACTTCCTGTAAAATGTACATGACTGGGCTACTGACTGTTTCACAGACCACAAGTTGTTAACACGTGGCAGTTTTTTGCACAATTACTTTAAGACCTCAAAAAACACTTGCCTTGGAAATAGAACAGCATTAATTTCCTTTATTTTGTTTGACAAACAATTATTTAAGTAAGTTCAAAAGAAATTCAATTAGCCGTTGATGTTTGCTGTTCAGATGCTTTGTTCAAGATACCCAGCGCATTTTTCTTCAAAACTACTGTCCCAACCTCCATGTGTATTAGGAATATTTCATTTTACTACATGGCTAAATGGACCTTAGTTACAGTTTTGCTCTATTAGACAGCGTGGCTGTGGAAATGGATGTCTGCAAAACCAGAAGTTTTCTTTTACTATATCTAAACCATTATTTAGCTATGTATTAGTATTATCTTCTTAGCCTTACACTCTGTAGACTATTAAAGCCTTAAAATAAAAGGGAAGGAGGAGGAGTAGGTGGATTCCAGAAGCGTTGTAGCTATCATATATATTTATATATTTTAAATATAGATATGTATATACCACACACACTTATAAAATACGAGCTTTGATTAATTTCAATACACATTTAGAGGAAAAAGAAAATATGTTGAGGAGAAACAATGAAAATTAATAGTTCTTTAGTATTGATTCTTGTGGACGCAATCTAAAGGGGTATTTAGTATTTTGAATGCATTGTAGTTTTCAAAACCTAAGTGCCGTAGTTACCAAATTTCATGCATTAATCTTGCAAGCTTGTGCATATTTCTTTGCATTGTCTACCTACGCTGTTGTGGAATTGTTTCACTATTGAGAACATATTTGTATCCTAGTTCTGATTCCTTAGAATGTGATGTTTAATTCACTGCTATTATTCCCCTAGTTTCACTGTACTTTGGACCCAGCCAATATTCACTTTTGCTGAAACCACTAATTCATAAGTGCAGTGTTTGTAGTGGGGAAACAAAATGTTTGTTAGATGGGGTAGCACTCTACCAGCGTGAGCTGTGTTGAGTATTTTCACCTAGAGCACCAGTGACTTCGTTCAGCTAACACCCAATTTTCCAAATACATGATGTTTGAAATTGCTTTTCTTTTTGTCTTGCTATTTGGCTGCACCATTCTAACATACTATTTCATTAGTAAAAAAGGAGTGTCAGGGTGACAAGAAAAAAAAATCCAATCCCTTATATTTAACAGGAATGGAAATCATAAAATTTGCCTGCCCTTGGCCAGTTCTAAACAGCAGTGTGCTTCAGAAATATCCAGGCTGCTATGTTACTATCAAATTTTATTTGATCAGTTGAATTTTTCTCATTAAAACATCTTTTTATAATTACGAAGTGAAAAAAACTTCCCCAGTCAGGGAAGTCTGGTGGCCTACAAAGTGATAATATCAGATGTCAAGAAGTCAAAGAACAATATCAAAAACTATGCAAATGTGAGTTTAAAACCCCGGTTTTAAATAAATCAGGTAGATTCTAGAACATGTACTGTTAACTGGTTTTAAAGCACAAGCAGATAATACACTAAATGTAATCATAGTGCCATAAGATAGCTTTCAATCAGCAAAGGAATTTGGTTGTAAATTCAGTTGAACATATAATAAATCTCCAAATTTGTTAGTAAAGGACCATCTGGTGACTTGTTTCAAAAAGGCTGTGAACAAATTTTAATAGGTTCCCTGGCATCAGCCACAGACAGTATTTCCTTTTTGAAGAATATAATGGTGCAATCTGTAATTAGATTTAGAAAAGAACTATAAATGTAAACAGGAATTTTGGCTGCATGAATATATACATACATAGTTATGTGTATGTATGCATGCACACATATAGTCTGTATACATCTTAGATTGTCTGAAGTAAGATTTCTTTAAAGTGTGTTCTCTGTTTCATGGATGCTCATGTAGCTATTCGTAACTCACGGTGGGGAAGCATGCCAAAAATAGGTAAAAGTGGGTTTTATGAGTATCACTGGGACTCATGTGAATGTCTTCTAAATTGAATATTTCCTTTCAGTGATTGGGAATAAAATTGGGATTATATGTATATATGCAAGTCAACTGAATCAGTTTAATAATGAATGTTCCTATAGCTCCTGTGTCAAGAAGGAGTGTAACTTACTACAGTGTTCTCCAAGACCTCATACTTCTGCCTATGCTATAACAGTAACCTCCTGATCTGTGATAGTAATGTAAATTACTTTTTATCCAAAAATTATACCAAATTATGAACATCTCCCACTTTCTCTAACAGTGCTCAGAAATAATGATAGCTTAAAGTGAATGTTAGGAAGGCTGTTTAAGGAACATAAGGAACCTGAAAAATCAATTTACCTTTTACTCCTCTAGCTGTAACGTTGATAACTTCTTTTTGAAGGTGACCAAAGGACTATAGACTATTCCTCCTTCACTGCCTGTCTTTCTCCATTGATGTTTTTGAAGGTCACCTAAAAGAAGTTGACATATTTCTTTGTCATTTTGGCAACAAAAAATGAAGACCTCCTCGTCATTCTTACTGAAACTATCCAAGAGTATGGAAACTTGGAAACGTGCATTTTTGTGTGTACATATGTTATTAAACAGAAATGCAGGAATTAGCCACATCTTAACATTGACCTATAATGTGTTTAATTTCAGTGCCAATAACTCCATCTTTTTCTCTTCTCTCCCTTCGCCTTTCCTGTTCCTTGTTTTTATAGTTCAAGCTAGCCGGTCTTGTTGGTTTCTGGGTGCTAAAGACAAAACAGAATTCCTGGGAATTATGTACGTTATTATTACCATTACAGGTGATTTCTGATGTCAGTCATCAGTATCCCTCCATACATGTCTATAAACAGTTTAAATCAAAAATGATTTTTTTCTTAAGTTGGAAAATCCCCAAACTTTTCTTAGAAGCACAAATTGGTTCTAGCTGGAGGTTAGAATTTACATTTGCACAAATAGTCCTACCTTTTTCATTCTGTTGTTGTTGTTGCTTGTTTCCTATGCTTTCTTTCAATGTTAGGTATGTTAAGTTAAAAGCATTTATATATTAATTTATTGCATTTATTACTACAAATGAGAGATTATTACTAGTTGTATGTGGCAATATAATTCAGTATTACAAATTAGCAGTCAATGTTACTTGAACAAATATATTTTGATTTGGCTATCAAAATGCAATTTTTCCATCTATATAAACAGTCAGATGGGAAGAGACTATTCTTTTGTGTAATTCATAGTTACTTCTGCTATTGAATGATGTTTGATTTGCCACTAAATTATTCTACTCCGATTAAGTGTGACTCACCTTTGTTTTTAAAAAATAGGTATAAAATATCTCTTCTGTTACTCAGCTGCTCGTTTTAGCTTCTCTAAAATATGGACTTTGTTTTTTCAAGTTATCTGTGTTGTTACCATGTTTTAAAATGTCCTCAGACCAAGAATAATTAAATATATTTTCAGGTAGACTCCAGTATTTCTGTGTTTCTAAAATATTTTGGTGAGAATACACGGGGAGGGGAAAAGGAAAGGTCCTGATGAGGATGCATAGCTAATTAAATAATGAAACAAAAAAGGGTTACTGTTTTAGTACGTGAACTGTTTATAATGTTTGTTTTCTAGATGAAATCAATATAAAAGCAATTTAATAGTGCTTTAGGCATGGAATATTTTCTGGAGGAAATAAGTCATATGAAAAGCCAGGTGTTATTTCTTATGCCTGTTGTTGAGTAAGTTGAAAAGTATCTCAGAACACAGATTCGCGGGGGGTTGTTTTCAGCAGAGGTAATTTCTATGGAAATAATTTTCTATAAAAATATGGAAAATTCCTATAGAAAAAATGCCATGACAGTTCTCATTTTCCATAGTATGTCTTACTCCTCGTCACGTGTACAAAGCAGCATCTGTTAAATAGTGTGCTGGCTGTTTCCGTTGTCATTAATAGATGCAATCTTCTAATTTTAGTTTGTACGAGTAACGTCTTCTTCCATAACATGCTGGCCAGAAACATGAATAGCAAAGTAAAAAGAATTTGTTCTCAATAATTGTTTGTTTAATTTTAAAATCTCAAAATTATTGATTGTTTTCAAGTTAGAAATATTGAATAAATGTATATGTGTATGTTCTGTGTAGTATTCTGTGCAGAATTCTGTAGGCTTTGTGGCAAGTTGTAACATTTTTTTCTCTTATTTCTTTATTGCAGGTTCATGTTAGGGCTGGTATATTCCATGGTACAGAGCTCCTATGTAAAACAATTGTAAGCACAGAAATATCTGGGAGAAGTGACCACGTTTGGAATGAAGTACTAGAGTTTGAAATAAATGTCTGTGATCTACCAAGAATGGCAAGGCTCTGTTTTGCAGTTTATGCTGTGATGGATAAGATGAAAACTAAAAAGTCAACTAAGGCAATGAATCCCTCCAAATACCAAACCATTAGGAAAGCAGGAAAAGTGGTAAGTATGTCTTTTTTTTTTTCCTGGGTGTACCTCTGAATTATATTTCACTGAATATTGAAAAATCTTTCATTGTCTTCACTTCGTTGTTCAAGAATACAAGGTGAAAAAAATCTATGTATTTAAGAATCATATGTATGAAAAGTCTCACGTTGGTATAAAAAAACACTTTTTCTTCTCAGACACTGAAAAAGGCATCAACATTTTGGTTATAAGCAAGCTGGCAAATGGCTGCTTAACAAATTATATTTTTAAAAGTTAGTTTTGTTCTAACTCATAGAACTTGAGAGAAGTTCTGATGGGAAAAAAATGAGCATCTTGGCTCACATTCAGGGAAAAGTATTTTTTTTTTACATTGGCAGAGTGGCATCCTTAAAATTAATTATTACTGTCTCAAAGGGACTGGAGCACATACTGAAAACTATGCTTGTGTTTAATTGCTTTTCGGAAAGACAGCAATACAAAAAAAAAAAAAAAAAAAAAAAAAAGGGCACCAAAACTCTGGCATGTTAACTTCCATGTAATTTTTTTTTTCTTTTAACAGCATTATCCTGTAGCCTGGGTAAATACCATGGTATTTGATTATAAAGGACAACTGAAGAATGGAGAATTTGTACTGCACAGTTGGTCATCATTTCCTGGTAAAGTTTAAATTTTAAGACTTCTGTTTGAGATACCTGAGACTAAAGAAGACCAGTATCAAATAATAGAATATTTACTACATGCATGTCCAGTTCTCTTGTCATCATCTCTTTGCTACTCACATTTTTTTTATGTGGATAAATATATAAAGTCTTAATGTCTTTCATGAAAGTACTGTTTATCAGGAAAGAGGAAAGATGAGAGCCTGCTTGAAAATAGTATTCTCGGTGTTTTGTTATGGAAAGAAAATCTCATGAAAATGGAGATCCATGTTTATATCTATCTGTTTTTTTTTAAAAATGCATTTTAGGTTTCATTTAGTTCCCTGTGCTATGTATCTTAAACTAAACAGGGTAGCTATATTGTATATGACAATATTGGAGTCAGCAAAAAATGTGAATTAGAATTTGGTTTTTAAGGCTTGCTACTAAATGATTTGGATTGATTAGGACAACAGTCTGAAATCTACAAGTTACTCTTAATTTCATCCTGAGAAATACTGTATCAACCTGGCTCTAATGCTGGAAAAAAAAGTGGCTTAAAACTTTTTACTCTTTCATACTATTTGATATAGAGGTAGTCTATATACAGGTTTACAGAGACTGATCTTATTGGGACTGCATTTAGGGATTTGGCTCAGATAGCAATATCTTAGCTTCCCTTGATGTTACGATTCTTTTGGAAAGAGAAAATCATTTTTTTCACTGGTGATAATCCAACATCTGTGAATGTAGGATGTACAGATAGTGTATACCAGAAATGCAGTGCATTGTAGAAGTGCTATGCAGCAAAACATGTCTCTGTCTACTGCCTAGAGTAGGCAATGACTCAATAATATTTATTTATTTATTTTAATAGATGCCTGGCATGTAGTATTAATTATTCTGTCTAACATTTTAGATGAACTTGAAGAAATGTTAAATCCAATGGGAACTGTCCAGACTAACCCTTACATTGAAAATGCAACAGCTTTGCACATTAGATTTCAAGAATATTCAAAACAGCCTATCAATTACCCTCCCTTTGATAAGGTAAGGTGTGACAGACTGACTAGTCATGAATGCTTGTATGTGTATAGCTATTTCTTCCTTACTTTCAGCTCTGCTTTTTCCACTGAATTCCCCGCTTCCTGCAGCTGTTTGAACTTGCACTACATAATACCGCCCTCTGTTGGTGCAATACATGTTCCAGTAATAAAACAGGATTGAACATACTGTAAGAGCTAAAACAGTGCTGACTAATTGCCTTCTTCGTTTTGGTTAGGCAATTTACTCTTCACACAGGCCTTTTTATTTCTCAGTTTTGTAACTGCTTTGTTTGTAACACTTTACGGTTCATTTTGCTCATGACACTAGCTTTTTTCTTTTAGAAAATAAATGCTTTATGCTGTTTTCTTCTAAATACAAAAGTGGAATATGAAAGTGTTTCTTAACACTTGTTTGTTCTAGTCGCTTTGTACCTGAGGTACCAAGGATGTTAAAGCATTCAGGTGAATACAGACAAGTTTTTACTAAGTTATTTCATTTATTTACCTTAAGGTAATGTCTGATGGCCCTAACTATCCATTGTAACTTTCATTTGGCTGCCTCTTCAACCTTATCTGAAAAATCTTGTATATCAGAGTAAAATCCCAGAGCGTTTTTATAAAGTGATTGCAGAGCTGGTGACGAAACATTCACTGAAAGTATTCACATTTGAGGAACTGCTACAAAATGTGCTCTATTCTGCTCCTTTCCTTTTTTTTTTTTCCCCCCAGTAGCTTTTGCTTCTTTTAATTCCCTAGAGTTAAGAAACTGTTAAGCAATAAACTCTAGTATCACTGGGAAAATCAGAGCACTAAACTACCCCATTCATTCAATTTCCGTGGATATACTGAGATTTCTCCCTTGGAAAAGAGGGCAAGATACCCAGTCTCAGAAAGATTCTCTTGGTGAAAGGTGCAGTTAGATCAGGAGCAACGTTGTAGCTGCTTGAATTATGTCATCTGAGAATCTGCTTTTCAGAATTGTCTAGAGGAGACTTGCTTGGTGTATGGCTGCTTTTAATTTTCCCCGTGTTTTTGGTTGTTTCTGCCAAGATAATAGAGAATCAGATGCCAAATCTTTATTTTAAGAAACATAATGTCTAAAAATAGATGAATCTTTGGATCATAGCATCAATCCATCTGCAGTGAACAGCTGTTTTGGGGCTGAGTGAGCAGAAGTGCTGTGACAATTCATAAGAAAGCTGCTGTCTAATGCAGGAGTCGAGTATTGGGCTGACGCACCAGTGAGGGGCTTTCAATTCAATTGAACCAAGATGAACTTGCAGAAACTTTCAAAGTTTATTTGCAAATAGTGTAAAACTCTAAGAAGCAGAAGGGGGCAAGCATCAAACGGGATTAGGACATTGAACTTCCCTTCACTTGTGTTTTTGCACAGTATGTGAGTGGGCTTTGCAGCCAAGTAGCAGATATAATACGACATTAATAAACATTTCTTACAGAGGAACTAAACACCTGCAACAACAACAACAAGTAGGTGTGCCTTGTTAAGGATTTTACCTGCTGGATATTTGGTCTCTGATTACTGAGTCTTTCGTGGTTTCCCATATTGCCTGATCAAAGCTGATACAAGTCTTCTCCCTCTTTATCCAATTTTAGATGGAGAAATACTTTCTCCATGCTATACCACTGTATATACAATATAATAGTGTTCTAATTATTTAAAAGATAGCAAAATTTCCTTATCTGCTTCATTTTTATAATATTTATAACTCTTTATAATACTTCATTTTTATAATACTTATTCTTTCAGTCAGATTTGTATTTAAATCTAATGTATTTAAAAACATCTTTTTGCAGATACTTGAAAAGGCAGCTGAGATTGCAAGAAGCAGTGACAATGCTGCAATGGCGGTAAGCATCTGCCAAAGGCAATATTTTTAAATTTAAATAAGTTGTATGTATAACAGGTGCATAAATATACATTTTTTGTCAGGTGGAAAACCTGTGCAGAATGTTGTTTTAACGATAGCTGTTTGTTTCTGCTATCAGTCCTGATTTTACTACCATCTTTTCTCAACTTTTCTTCATTTTTTTCATTTTCCATCAATGTAAAGACCTTTGGCCAACCTCTTACAATTACTCTGAAACTTCCTTTAGCTTTGTGAAGATAAAGTTGGCTTTGGTATTAAAAGCTTGCCGTGTTGTTATTCAGAATATTATCTTGAAACTAATTTACTCCCTTCAACTGCTACATCCTTACTCAGACACAGCAGTTTTTCATCTCCCATTAATTTACGGAATTCTGTTGTTGCTGATATTATTGCTTTAATTTCTGCCCTAGCAGATTGCATAAGAGTATAAAAGGACAGAGGTAGTAACTGAGCCAGTGTGAAGACTCATTCATGCAAATGTTATGTTAATGTTTCAGAGAGATAAAACAGAGCTAAATGTCTGGAAAAGACAAGTCTGGATTAGAAGACAAAAAATATCACTTTGTACACTTAGCAACCGCACTTCCCTTTGGTTATTGTTGGAAAAGTGTCTTTTGGCTTAAAAATTTAAAAGCATTATTTATATATCAATAAAATTTGCTCATTTGAAATACGAAAGGAAAAAGCATATTTATGCATCCTAAACAAGAGTTTTCCCCGTTGGAGTTGGAAAATAGAAATATTGCCACCTAGTGTCATTAACTTTGAAGTTATTATTCAGAAACTTCTGTACACTGCATTTTGAATAACTGTACTAGTTGCAGTTCTTAGAACTAGCTTCAGAAATCCGAAAGAAAGACGTAATCAGTGTTCCCCTGTATTTCATGACTTTTATTTGATATTCTGCCTGATACGGCATTTGTGCTAAAAATAAGAATCTTACTGAATATATCAAAGCATTATACTTTTCTCATTTTCTAGGGTCGAGGTGGTAAGAAGTTTTATATTGTGCTAAAAGAAATAATGGAAAGAGATCCTTTATCTCAGCTCTGTGAAAATGAAATGGATCTTATTTGGACTTTGCGATATGACTGTCGTGAAAATTTTCCACAATCATTGCCAAAACTGCTGCTGTCTTTAAAATGGAACAAACTTGAAGATGTTGCTCAGGTAAGGGAAAAGGCAAAGATGGGGTGGAAAAATGCTGCAGTCAAATCATGAGTAAATAGGTTTTGTTTTGTTTTTTCCTCGAGTGAAGAAACTGTTGAAATGGTACAATGAACTTTGGTTTATACAACTAAGACGAACTTCTCTGGTCTTCCTGTTCTTTTATTGCAGCTCAAATGTGGTAAATTTTCTTAGAAATGGAGTATTATGTTTGATTTTTAAACCATCTTTAACCTATTAGTTCAGTGGTCCATGAATTTCTGTACAATGGATCAAAGCAGCTTTCTTGTGTTATTTATCACATAGATTTCATCCAAGCTCTCATTGTATTGCAATATTTTAGTAGAATAGTTGCACTGAATGTGTTCTAAATATGTTTGTCCTTATGTTGCCGTCACCTCTTCACTCAGCAGAGTAGTGGGATGGCAGAACTGTCTGGCAGGATTCACAGACAGTATTTATTCTCAAAATGGAAATTAGACATTATTAATCAGACACTTTCACTGAAGTGGCATCATGGTTAACAAGAACTAGAGAAAGGCTAGTTAATTTTTAAATATTTGAAATAACTGGAAGAAAAATACTGACCTTTCTTTAATTGTGTTGTCTCTTATAGAAAACTTGTCTTGTTAGGGAAGAAGTTGTGGTTGTTTCATTTGGGGGGGGGGGGGGGGTTGACACTGATATGCCAAGGTCAGTCAGACTCGAGCTTTCTCTAAACCTTTAGATCATTGCTGAGAATTCAATGTTTCTCATTTTCTCACAGCTTGTCAGGAGTTTCAAACCACGTGGGAGGAGAATTATGCAGTAATTCATGTGTGTAGCATTTTAACGTGTTTGATATTGTAAAGAACTTTTAAAAAACCTGAAACATATCTGAACTATAAAAGTTCTTTAAAAATCAGACGCATTTGGAAGCTCTTCAGAGCTACCTCTCTATTGTCTAACCAGATGAGGGCGTTTCATAATCCAAGTTTTTCTCCAAATGCAACGAGCATTTGTGATGTCCCTTGACCTGCCCTTTTGAGCCAGTTGCAATGCACCTGGGATATGGAGCTAGCTGGACTGTGCTTCTCTTAATAAAAGTTCTAAGGAAGAATGTAAACAGAGCAGTGCATATTTCATGAATTTTCTTGCTTGTTTCATAGGCCAGTTAGATCCCACTTCCTCTAGGTCACATCAGTTAACATTTTCTCATTTTATTAACCTCTGAAATTATTTCAACAATTGAGTACTGCTGCAGTCAAAGTCAGGAGGTTTGTATCTTGAAATGTAAGTCACAGTGAATGTACGTACTGTCAACCACGGCTTTCAAAATTCATTGCCTGATTTTGAAGCAAGTAAAGCCACTTACACTTGTCTTTTCAGACTGTAACTCAGATTCTTCATTCATTTTGATCATTCATTATTAAGAAAACGTTTCTGTATTTCTATGGGTTCTGCACCTGATTTAAAGTAGGTTGTCTAGAAATTCTGATACATTTGTTTTGAAGTTTCTTATTGTGTGTCTGGCAGGCGTAGCTGCTGTTTGCATTTTCAACATCTGCTTTTATGGTATTAAGTGTCTGCTCAATGTTAGTATTTATTTGAGAATTTCAGTACAAGTGTTCATGATACGGAAGTGTTGATGGCTGTAGTGCTTCTTGATATAAAGACTGGTGTTGTTTGACCCTCATGGGCTAAGGATTGAATAGAAATTTTTATCATGAGTTATGGCTTCTTAGCATATAAAAGAAAAAGTGTACACTTTATATTGTATTTACACATTCAGACTTATTTTGGCTAATAGTGTACTGTTTTAGTTGTATTGATATATACATATTATTAAAACATATCCTTGGTGGGTAGCTTCATTAAAATGCAATAAGTTTATTTTATGAGACCTCTAGATGTTTTTTCTTCTTAGTAGTTCAAAATAATAGACTAGTTTTTCTGCAACTTTTTCTAGCACATCATTGTCTTCAGGATTGAGGGTTTTAATTATTATCTAATTATTAATATCTAATCTGGATCATCCTTTCTGCATTTAAGCCCATTACTATGTACATGTAAGAAAATGCTTCATTGGTTGAGATGGATAAATACTTTTGGTAAAGATCTCTCTTTAACAAAAATGGTCTTAAAACCTTTATTAAGGGAAAACTTGTATTTTTACCAGAATATTTACATATTTATGAGAGTGTTAATAAAACATTCTCTAAATTTTACTGAAACTCTGTTTCTAAAACACACATCTGGCATTACCTAACTATTGTTTACTGTGCATCTTGTCTATGTATGAAGAAACAGATTTTTCAAGTAAATGTGAATGAGGCCTACTGCCAAAAAATCATTGGGATAATTTCAGAGGTTGTTAAACTCAACCAGAAGTGGGACCATTTTCCCACTTTTTTTTTTTCCAGCCAGACGAGTCTGTTTCTCTCCTTCTGTTAGTACGAATACTTTCATGGGCAGTTATACCCATCTGTTTTCTTAAATAGTTACTTTACCTGTAACCTGATAGTCTTCTTTTTAAAACAGCTTCAGGCTCTCCTTCAGATATGGCCCAAGCTGCTGCCTAGAGAAGCATTAGAATTGTTGGATTTCAATTATCCAGACCAGTATGTGAGAGAATATGCAGTGGGATGTTTAAAGCAAATGAGGTGAGTATATCGTATTAGTTCAGCATACAAGGCTTTCTTGAGGGGAAGAAACTTCATTTTGTATGTCTACAGGAAAAAAGAACCCCAAGAGGAAAGATTTAAATGGACTGTCTGCTGTGAATAATGACCACATTAAGCAGTCTTTCTGGATACACAAATTGGAAGCCACATAAAACCCCTTTACTCTGATATCTTGTATTCAAAGATTATTATTTTCCATGCTGCTAAGAAAAAAATGGTGTACCTTTGTCCCAGAGAGAGTTGTATTCACTCCTTCCTTGGACAAAGGGAGAACCAGATATTGTGAGAACTTCTTAATGATGAAAAGTCAAAATGTTATAATAATCAAATATTTGCAAGAAGTGCCATCCAGCTACTCTGTCATTTTAAGTATTTGCTGTATCATTTAATAGAAACGTAAGCTGTAGCATACAATTAAAAAACTAAAAAATTACTAATTTGTTTGATCTTGATAGTAGCCTGTGCTATCTGTAGTTCTTCCTTTATCACGTATAATTTTGCTCTTCAGTGTAACGTAGGGCAAGCTTTGTTTAACATTATCGTTACTGCATTTCCTGTCCTTGAATTCTAAAGTCTGTGGTAAATAGTTTAATGATTTTTTTTTAATGGTCAAGGCTATATATTTGAAAAAAAATATTTTGACTTCTTTCAAATAAACAAGAAATTTAACTGCTGGGCTATCCAAATAATACTGAATTGATACATCTGAAATTATTTCTAGTACTCTTAGTTCTGGTTCTGAAGCAAAATTATGTTCAGTTGGGTATCAGAAGTCAGTTTCCACCTTATTTAAAAAGGCAGCTGGTAAAAAAAAAAAAAAAAAAACTCTAACCTAAAGGTGATACTGTTAGCTGAAATAAAAAGGTAGACAAAAATAAATACAATGCAGTGTGATTGAATATTTTGACCAAGTTACTGAAGGGTTTCAGAGTAAGATAAAGCGAACAGAAGCAGAAGGTTCCTGTTTCATCCTAGGCAGACAATCTGAATTCTTCAGGCCATTTATAAAAGGAAAGATACTTGAATGTAAAAAGTCAGGGAAAGTTCAGAATTTTTCTGGAGTAACATAACTGTCAAGTGTTAAGAGGTTTGTTTTGGCTTTTTTTTTTTTGGGGGGGGGTAGGTACAAGCTTTTATAGAAAATTATTGGAATTATTTTTGTTTTGTCTGTATTACTTATAGTAGTTAACTAACATAGAAGCTTTTAAAAATTTTGTTTATGAACTTTCTGAAGTATGAGTACTTTGGGCATTGCTTGGTGTCTGAAAGATTTGTCTCAGTGATTTTCCTCATATTCTAAACAACATCATATTTTTGGTAACACACCACTGATATTTTACCTAATGGATCAGTTTGTGAATGTATCTTAATAAATAAACACCTTTCAGCTAACAGGCACTAACATCTTAAGACAGGTTAATGAATTACATTCAGTAGAATGAATACTGCTTTCCTGATTTTGGAACAGGTATGCAAGTGTTCTTAGTTTTGCCTGAAGTGCCCTTCTTGCCCATGCCTGTTGGAGTTAGCTGACTGCTAGGTTTCAGTGATTCCAAAGATACAGCTCCTCAATCAGAGTTTGAGGGGTCAAAGTGGAGCCAATGTCCAGTCTGGAAACATTTGAAATAATTTATCTCCTGGATGCTTAACCTAACGCTCAGGCTGAGATGTTGATCTTGTAAAGGCCCATGATTAAATACGACATTTTTACTTAAAGGTTTGATGGCTTTAAGATTCTGTTAACTTAATGATAAATTGATCAATCTAGCAATTGCACTAAGTTGTGTATTATTTTTCTTCTCCTTGTGACTGAAAGATTGGGATAAACTCTTCCTGTTGAGCCTAGATATGCATAGTTGGGTTTGGCATATGCATCTGAATTTCTGGAATGTCATTAATCTAGTTTTTTATCAACTGATTTTATATACCTCATTCTAGCGATGAAGAGCTCTCTCAGTATCTTCTTCAACTTGTGCAAGTCCTGAAATATGAACCTTTTCTTGATTGTGCTCTCTCCAGATTTCTATTAGAGAGAGCACTTGCTAATAGGAGAATAGGACAGATGTTGTTTTGGCATTTAAGGTAAGAATTTTTCCCTTACATCTTTCTGAAACTGTTGGTCCAGATTAGACTTCTCATAGGCAGATCAAGAATTTTCTTTACCTTTGGCATTTATAGATCAAAGCCAGACTCTTATTTAAAATATATTACTATGCTTTGTAATCCACTATTTGAAGAAAATACTTGAAACTGCAGTCAGCTCTAGCTAACTGGTAAGTTAGGTTCGTGTATGAATTTAGTGTTTGTTTTGACTGTGCTTGCAGTAAAAGTACGGTATTTATACCTCACAGGGAAAAATACTATTTTTCAAAGACTAACAGAAAATAAAAGTAGTTCTGTGTGTTGTTGCTACATTTGATGATCAGTTCTATGATTTGCAGGTATCTTGCAGAATGGATTTATAGGTTGATTCTGTCTTCAAAATACAACTAAATTATTCTAACATTTCTAAATAACAAGAGCAAGTACTACATGAAAATGTTTTGGGGAATAATTGGTTCTGCAAATATGGTTCAGTGTTTCTTTCCAAGTGTACCCCTCAGGGAAACCTTGGCTTTCCCTTACCAAGATTTGAGAACACACAGTTTAACATCAGCCCTGACTCTCAATATCGTCTTCTATCAATACTACTTTCTTTAATAAAAGAGGTTCCTGAAAACAAATACCCAGTAACTACCTCTTATCATTATTGCTTCCAGAACAGTCCTAGACCTAAAAACAAGTGGCATGTGTTGAAACTCACCATTCCTTATAAGTGTTTTGTTACTTCCTATGAAGTTTGGCTTTTTATTTTATTTGATGACCGCGAAGTATTTTTTTTTCCACTTTATTTGCGTTAAATGCTAGTCTGTAAAATTATGTGGTCTGTCTTGATAGACGAGATGCTTTTCTTCTGTGATGTTCCCTTATAGGTCAGAGGTTCACATACCTGCTGTTTCAATACAGTTTGGTTTGATACTTGAAGCTTACTGCCGAGGAAGTGTTGCTCACATGAAAGTGCTTGCTAAACAGGTATAAGCTTCCCTCCTTCTTTAAATCTTGACTTACTCTAGCTTGTAACTCAAATGCTTGTTCCATTGTTCCTATGGGTCATATTGGTTACCTTGACAAAGTCCATCTGTTTAGGAGAGAGGAAGGGATGTGGGGGGAGAGAAGGAAGCATGAGTGAGAGGGAGAAATGAGTGGGCTGAATAGATGGATGTAATGATGGAGCAGTCTTCCCTGGTACAGAAGGCAGCTAGTGCTGTGGGGCCTCAGAGGCAGCAACCTGTTCATGTAGTGTTCTGAGAAGTGCAGGAACTTTCAGCACTACGCATACGATCTAGATAGAAAAGTAGACTGCCCAGATTATTAGGTGAGGAGGGGTTTCTATGCACTTGAAACTTGTGACACCCCCATCCCATCCCATCCCATCAGAGCAGCTTGTTTAATAGAAACTATTACATTTCTATCT
Organism: Cygnus atratus; assembly: GCF_013377495.2. Taxonomy (NCBI): domain Eukaryota; kingdom Metazoa; phylum Chordata; class Aves; order Anseriformes; family Anatidae; genus Cygnus; species Cygnus atratus. The sequence goes on from NC_066370.1 coordinate 7,693,373, forward strand.
AAACTTTGTATGGATCAATCCAGGATTGCTTCTTGCAGCTTTTGCTAAAAAGTAATGCAAAAATCATGTATTTGTAGAATGATGCAGTACTCCCTGGAAACAGGTGTTGAAGCAAACCAAATACTCATTTTAGTGTTAATACAGATTTTCCATTAAAAAAAAAAAAAAGAGGAGAGAGATTTACTTTTAAACACACTAATAAGTTTATTGGCAGATCAATAATAGAGACTTGCAAATCATGTTCTGAAGGCTGTAATGCAATTTTAGCAAGAAAATTTAGATTGCTAACAAAATCTTTAAAAATTATAGCTCTGGAATTAATGTATTTGCTACATCAAGGAAAATAAGGACAGAAAAGGCAACTCAATACATGTTAGTCTGATGTTTGTTATTTCTAACAGTTTTGATACTGTCAGTGTTGAAAATGTACTTCAAGAAACAAACAGAGCAGGCATGTACTGTTGTGCTCTTTATTTCTGCAGTTCACAGACCATTGAAAAGACCATCTCTTACATGAGTGCTTGTTAGTATTGTCAAAATCATAAAAAGATTAGGTGATGAAATGCTTAAGCAATAGACCTAAGGTCAGTAAAGTTTTTGTGCACTTCACAGGAAACAAATGTCAGTACAATCAAAGAAGGGGCAAAAAAATTTCCAACTGTGCAAACACGGAAGAAATTCAAAGTAGAAATACTTCAAAAAGTTCCTGTTTGTACAACACAGGTTCCATTTTGTTCCCTTGTCACTGATGTTTGTACAGCTCCTAGAATAGTGGAAAAGCAGAGCGCTTTTAGTTTTGACAGATGGCTGACCTGGCAGGTCTCCATTGCCTCAGTTTTAGAATCAAACTCCATACAATTTCCACAGCATCCTGCTTAACAGGGTTCAGTCTGTCTGTAAAAGTGGTAAGTCTTGACTCAGCACCTTATAAGTTAGACTGAGGCTTCCTTGAATAGAAATAATCTTTTACAATTATTTAAATTGATGCAGTTTGCTAGAGAATATTGCAGCATATTGCTGAGCATGTTAACTATGGCTACTGTGAATTGCTATATACTTTATATTCTGCTAACAAGTTGCTTAGATGTAGATGCAGTGTAGAAATTATGTTTGTTGTATGTGCTATGTAGGTTTGTTACCAAAGGGCTTTTATCTGTTAACGTTACGTATATTTACGTTGCTAGTTTGCTTGTTTTCTTACAAATTGTACTAGTGGAAAACTTCCTAAAACAGAGGGAAGGAAAGAAAAAGTTAAGCCTGTCTTTTCACACATTCTAAAAGTAAATATTGCTTAGATGATGCATGCAGATTTGGAACATCCTACCTGATCAGAGCATTTACCTTATGCCTAATTTCAGCAGGGTTTTAATGAACAAACTTTTGCAGAGCAGAGTCTTAAATATTGAGCATGTGTAGTTATGTATGGGACAAATGTCCGCAATTTGTCATGTGGCATTATGTTATTGTTTGCAACTAACTGAATGCATATAATGAAGCATGTTCATCCATCGCTTCAAGTAATGTTTGATTTTTGTAGAAGTATGAAACATTCAATTTCTGTTGACTTTAGTATGGATTGAGGCACCTATGCTACGCTTTGTTTAATTTGTGATGAAAACTGAATTTTGAAGGAGGATTTTTTGTAAATTTATCATACATTAAAATGTCTTGTCACTGTGTTGGAGATATTAAGTCCTGCTTTAAAAAGTGACTTGAGGTTTCAGAGATTTCATCCCATCAATGTGTTTGTTACAGAAATGGTACTTCCGGGATATGAATAATTTCCAAAAGTCTATTGTCATTTGTTTCAGAAATGCCATCTTAATTCATGATTATTATTTCCATTTTATAGGATGTTGTAAAATTGCTTTATATTTCAGATAACTGCTTTTTGTTTTCATACACAATTTTATATTGTATTACATGCAAAGTCAAAGCAATAAGTTTTAAAGATAAAATATTTCTTTCAGGTGGAAGCCCTTAATAAAATGAAAACTTTAAACAGCTTAATTAAGCTGAATGCCATGAAACAAAGCAAAGCAAAAGGAAAAGATGCAATGCACACGTGTTTGAAACAAAATGCTTACAGAGAAGCACTTTCTGACCTCCAGTCTCCTCTGAATCCTTCTGTTATACTTTCAGAACTACAGTAAGTTAAGAATGAGTGAATAAAGTTTCACTGTAGCTTTTGAATGGAAACACTAAAGTAGAAACGCCTATGTGCTTGAACTTCCTTTGGCTGTATTGTTTAGCAGATATGCTGTCACAGAGAACGCTTTCTATAGTGAGAGGAGGTCTGTTGGCAATCTTCCCGAGGTTAAATAGCAGTTAAGTTTGAAGATTGTTGTGATCCACAATGAAACTTAATACTCTTAGTCAATGTATTACCATAGCTAAACATATTTAAATATAAGACTAAAAGTGCCAATCGTGGTGTTCAACACAGTTGATGTATGACAGATTCATCCATAACTCAGTATGCGCTGATAGTATAGTAGCCGAATGAAAGCTGAGGTAACATTTAAGTAATTCCAAACTGGAAATCTACATTTTCTGTTGTGTTTTTGAACAATGCTTAGTCCTGTTCAGCTGAACTATTTTTAGTTAACTATAACATTTGTTATATTTTCTTCTAGTGTTGAGAAGTGTAGATATATGGATTCTAAAATGAAGCCTCTATGGATAGTATACAACAATAAGATGTTTGGAGGAGATCTTGTAGGGATCATCTTTAAAAATGGTGATGGTAAGCAGTGCTGAGCACTTCTTTCTTTATTCTCACACTTCCACTTAAGCTTTGTTGCTCTGTATTGCCATAAATTAAACATGGTTTACTATAGCATCAGCAAACAAATTAAGCATCTTGTTTTGACTAGTTTTCAAATTACAGATGTTATCAGTCATAATGATACGGTTAATCCTGCTTTCACATTTAGGACTGAGGATTTTTAGATAGCTTTTTCCGAAAGCCTTATAAATATTAGACGGTTTATCTACAACGCTTTTGAGAAACTGAAGCAGCAGTTTCAACCTTCCATTATAGATCTCCGGCAGGACATGTTGACACTCCAGATTTTGCGTTTGATGGACATACTTTGGAAAGAAGCTGGCCTGGATCTCCGGTAAGGATCTCTTAAGGGTTTGTTTATTTCGGTGGAGAGTCCACTCTTACCAGTAAAGCTTTCCTGTTCATATGCTTTCCCCTAAACATTTGGAATGATGCCAAAAGGTTTCATTTGTCATAGCCAAGGTGAGCAGGCTATAGAAGGCACTTACCTAACTAGATGGCTTCTGTTTGCAGTTCCCCAGATGGCCCACATTACAAAATAATTTAGCCATGAAAAGAAATAATGCAAGAAGTGAAGTTAAACATTGAGATTTTTACTTATTATCAAGCAGGATATTTGTCCTTGTGCACTGTATCTTTCACAGTGTATCTAACTCGCCATGGTGATTATAAATTGCGCTTTCCGCAATGAAAATGAAAACATTTTACGGTTTTCAGACAGACAAAAAGCATTGTATGAGGTGTGGAAACAATTCCTGACCTAAAGGTCCAGCAGGCAGGTTCTGTGCATTTTGTTTAATTTGTTGGTTGGTTATTTTCTTTGTTTTGTTTTTGTCTGTGAGCTTTCCAAAAGTATGTATTTTATAAATTTCTCAAGTAACAAACATGTCTATTAACTGTCACAGACTTTTCAGGTGTATGCAAAAATGGGAGTTCACTTTGTGATTTATGGGAATTACAGCTCTTAATACACATGTGCAAGTGAGGTACAAATGTAGAATGCAAATCTGCTGTCCAGTGAAAAGATCTTTATGTGAAGGCTTTCTGTAATCTATCTGGTGTTTGAGCAGTACTGGTCAAAAATTAGTCATTGAGGATTGCATCTGGAATACACAGGCTTCTCTAACAGGCAAAACACGCTTTAGAAATTAGTCAACTTTAGGTATTCTAATCTGAGAGTGGGGTAATAGGAGGTTAGGACTGTTTATAATAAAATTTCACTATCTAGTTGAGAATTACCAGAGTTGTGGAATAGCCAAACAATCAAACTCTTCTTTTTTAGCATTTTCTTATTTCTGTTGGTCTTATTTCTTAATGGTATGTATGGTTTCCACAGCCACGGCCATAAATGAATACATTTCTGTCCAAATACTTTTTTGTTTTATTTTTATTTTGCGATTTCCTACAAAATGTAACAGGTTTGTCTGTCTTCTACCTACTATATGGGTTAGAAGATTGGGAACAGTCAATATGGATTTACCAGGGATAAATTGTGCCTGACTAATCAGATTGCCTTCTATGATAAAATGACTGAATTTGGGGGGATGTCCTTACCCTGACTTTAGCAATGCTTTTGAGTCTGACTGCTGTGCTATTCTTGCCTCTGAGTTAGGGTGTTACGGTCTGGATGGGTGCGTGACTACATACTCTGCCTGGAGGTTGAAAACAAATAAATGATTGCTGGAGTCTAAACATTTTTATATTCTTAGCCTTGTCAATAGCCTGTGGTGAAAGTCTTGTTATTTGTATGTAAGAAAAAGTATTTTCGTCTGTTTTATGCTTGCTACCTGCTAATCCCAATTACTGCATATTTTCAGTTGTATTTTTGAATTCTGATAAACAGTGGGTAATCATTCATGTGTAAGACAAGATTCTGTAGTAAGATGAGGCTGGCAGGAAAGGTGGTATATTTAGAGCCACTGCTATATTGGGAAAAAAAATACTCTGCAGCTTCCTCAAAATTTGTACTTCAAAATATATTTTTGATGTCATTTCAGTGATGTAGTTCTAATACAGCTATTATAAAAATCAGTGGAGAATAGGCATGGTGTCCTAGTGTATTTAGTACTAAAGATGTTTTTATGAAGTTGAACTCAATAATATTTTGTGTTAAAGCTTCCATTCCTGCTTGCAGGCATTGTAAACACTTTTAACGTACATTCTGAAGTCTCATTTAGCATTCTTTTATTGTTAAAACACCATTTAGATGTCAGAAAACATTTTTCAGACCAGAAATATCTTTGAATCTTGAAGTCTTATCCAAAGCAGCTTTCTTACCTTCATATACTTGATAGGATAAGCCCGTCTTCTTTATAGAAATGCTATTCCAAAGAGTATGAGGCATTGTTCAACATCGTAATAGAACCCTCCAGTATGAGGGAAGCTTTCCCAGCCAATCTGTGCACCAGATTTAGTTAAGGTAATTATCAAATTCTAATTTCTTGACAGAAAAATAGTTCTAATGAAGACAGATTCATATCAGATTCATATTTTATTATGAACTGTTTGGACACCATAAAGTCAATTTTGTATGCCTATGAAACAGAGCTGAAATCATTTATATTAATTGTAATTGTAACTGTTATTTATAAGGCTAGAAATACTTAAATATCATTTGAAATATTTTATTTGGATTCTTTCATCTCATTTTTACAAATTTTGTTGTTCAAGCGTTACGTGCTTCACAAAGCACATAACATCAACCCACAGATAATCTCTTAACCTTTCAGGAAAATGTGCTACTTGTGGAAAGATTCCTTAGAGTGAAGTATGGGATAAAATAGGAAAGTGAATAATAGATTGTTTCTGGAAGTGTATGTTTGCTATGGGGTAGCTGAGTGTGTTTTAGGTTGAACACTGATTTGAGGAAACTTTAGATAATTTATATCATTATAAATAGACTGTGAAGAGACTGATCCAGCATTTTGGGGCAAGGACAACCTCTGGCAGCTGTGGAATCCCAGATGAGGCATAGTTCAGTTGCTGCCTTCCCAGAAGCTTAGTTTGTGGTTCCAGCCAGGGCCACACACTGTGCCTAGCAAACAGGAATAGTGATTGGGAGTCATCAAATGTGCTTTTCCTGACTAATGCATTTTTTTTAACCTCAACAAAGGGAAACCAAAACGTGGCTCTGATTTTTCTTAAAACTCTCATAAGAAGAAAAATGTAGAAAGGGGAAATAGTGAGAATGGCAGTTCTATAATTGGCTTCTTCCATTTATTTACATAACTGTGAGCATCTTCCTTCCATTCATCCTTTCTTAGTTCTGATTATGAAATAAAATTCTGGGATTGAGGTAGGGCTATAGTTCTACGTCTTACAAAGAGATTTTAATGAGGCAATTGCCAAGGAAAGGTTCTGAAATGGCCTTAACTGGCAATAGAATTGGGCAAAACAGCCCTATGACCACCTGGAGGATGACAGTGCAGCTAAGAAGTTACGACTTTGATCTCTAATCTATGTTTACAGTTTACATACTTATTAAGAAGAGACGAGTCCAAAATTTATGAATCAGCAGCAGTAATAATGAGTTTTGTTGCCCTGTTCATGCGTCAGGACTTTTGGATTGCCTCTCGTTGCTTGGGTTGAGAGACATCTCTATCAAGTGAAAAAGTAGTGTCAAATATTTCTGATTTCCTGAAAAACCCAGCTTCATACATCAGTGCCAATGAGTGGAGTCTTTTCTTCTTGCTCTTTATCGTCCTTTGAGGTTTACGTTTCCCTGACACTGTTGCTTCCCGTTTTCCTTTTGTGGATGCATAATGGATTTTGTGCTTTTCAACTTTTTTCCACTACAGAATGTTTGATAACTCCATTCGAGCAAAAGCAGGGCTTCTAACTTGTTTCACCAATGTAAATGCAGAAACACTCACTGCTTGCCTCTGTCTTCTTCGAGAAGTTACTCCCAGTCAAGAATATCTTGTCACAGCAGATCTTATAGCTTCTCTGAAGCAGGGATCACATGGCAGCCAATATGCTGCCATTGAGGAGTTTGGGGTAGGATCACTTTCCTTATAATTGTACTGCAATTCCCAATCACTTACTCATTAGTAATTTAATATGAAATCTTAGCCCAGTCTGTGTGTTCTACTAGAAGTGTAAAGCAAGCACAAAATTCCCAGTGGGATTTCTCAGCTCTAGAAAGGGGCACCAAATATATGTGGGTTTTGAGATCTGCAAAGGTGAAGGAGAAAGTTTTTGGTTTTGTTTGTTTGTTTTTAACTGTCAACTAATTTGTCTCATGGGTAAAGTGGCGTCTTTCACACATGGTATGTTCTGTTGTTTAGGTTCCTGTGTGTGCATTCTGACTAAATATTGGAACAAGACCAGGGTTTGTATCAGAAAAGGAAATTTGTGTGTGTGCAGCAGGATGCAACAGTGTTCTCCAGTAGGTCCTTCATCCTGGGCTGTCACTGGATGGACTGTGGAGTTGCACAGCTGAATAAAACTTCAGGTGCAAATTGCATCTGCTTCTCAGTACAGACCCAACCATTAGACAGCAAAGGCCATCAGCAAAGATGAACACTACTCTGTCATTTGTAGAAGGCTGACTCAGAGTTCAGTTCACCTTAGGCATCAGTCAGTCAAGTACCAGAGTAATTGGGGAGAAAAAAAATATATATTTATATAAATATATTATATTAATATATTACTATATTATATTAATATATATATATTAATAATATATTTATATATATATTCTTTAAATAATTCCTGCCAGACATACAAACAAAAAACCTACCGATTAATTTCTTAGGCAAACTATTGAAATAGTTTGCCTAAGACGTTAGCAAGGTATGTGCTACTAAACTTCCTTGGCTCTTTCTGTAGTTTCTCTAGTTGTTTCTTGTACTCTAAGTATAGGCAGTTATGGAACAAACTTACTCACTTAAACAATATTTATATTGAGGTTGCAGCTGCAGAGTGACAGAAGGAGACTTTCAGAGGTTCAACCTCCTGAAAAATTAAAACTACAGCTGTTATTTTTGCTTCAAAAATAAGTCTGAAGTCATGCATGTGGGCATAATCATAGTAGATGACATAACTTTCTATTATTTTTATGAGGAATGTTTAACTATTACAAATACCTGTCACTGCAGAGGAGCATAACGTCTGTGTTCCTAGCATGCTGTGGGGTCTGCCGTGCGCAACTTTGAGAGCAAACCTTGCACCAAAAGGCGTTGCTGTTGCTTTACCTGTATTGCAGCATTGAAATTGTGCTAAGGGAGAAGTTAGGATTTTCTGTTGCTTTTCTAAGTCTGAGGAATTTAATCTTTGTTGAGTGATCTTTACTGTGGTGAATTGTCATAAAAGTATTCAATACCTAGTTCCTTCTTGGGCAGACAGAGGGAGTTCTCCCAACAACTTTTTCATTTCATTGCCTGTCTGTAATGAGTTTTTGTTTTCACTGCCTTAATTTGTGTGAAGTCTGATGTTAAGTGGTTTTGTGCAAGTAAAATCAGAGTTCACAAAACCTTTGAAAAATAAATTTGTTACAAGTTTAAAGTGTGTCATTGTCTTGAAACTGCTGCACACGAAGTTCCAGAGAATGTGTTGATCAAGTCCCCGAACTTGGGGTTGTATTTAGAAATAATTAAATTCTTGAAATAAATAACAGTATTAAAGCATCTTTTCCCCTCCATTTATGGTGCTTGACGAAAAATGAAGTGGAGAAAGAAAATTATCCTATCTATCAATCCAGAATTGCTGTATTGATCTGTCAGTGGTCTTTATACAACATTAAAAAGTAGGGCGCGTATCCTGCTGACAGATGTCAAAGTCAGAAAGACCAGGATGAGATGGAAAGGACCCAGAGGATTTGTCCCTAACTTGACTCCTGTCAAAGTGTCTCTCTGACAAGGATGTTTTTTCCTCCAGTTGTAAGCATACAGTCCTCAAGGGGCTGAAGGCTTTCATCATTGTTTGCTTTTGAAGGGGAAGTTGTTGGATGGGTGCCCAGTTAAGCTGCAAGTAGGGTGAGTTGAAATGCCATGGAAGAAGGCCAGCGTGCACTTTAACCTGGCAATACTTGGCTTACGTTTGTCATGTCGTGATAAGGATGGGCAGTGCTTCCTCGTGTCCTGAATGCAGGCGTTCGGTAATTGGAGTCACCCTGCTGTTCGCTGGGAGAACCCTTCAGCACAGAAACTTGGGGTTTTTAATTGGGAGATAGATTAGAATACTAAAGGAAAGAAGGTTCCAAATCTGCACTTCTTTTTTGTTGTTGTTTTGAAGTTGGCTGTTTTCTGAAAACCCTGTTGAATCTGGTTTTCTGTTTGCTTTGCTGCCAGTGGAAAAGAATCCCCAGCTTTAGGGCTCTTACTGCTTTATACCCCTTCAGCTGTGTTATCACTGTGGTAGAGAAACTGTTCAGTTAGCTCACAGCTGTTATGCCAACGAGCTCCAATTAAATTTTCTGGAATTTTATTTATTTTTCTTCTGCGGGAGGGGATAATAGGCTGTCTTAGGGAAGAGATGTGGTTCTGCTCTGAAGAAATCAAGCGTAATACCTGTTTTGTGTAAAATACAGATGACAATACCTCCACCAGCAGTGCTTTCTATCTATACACACATGCAAATTTAATGTCCTGCAAATCTTTATAGTGCTACTCTATAGCTGTGTACTGCAATTAGATTTTGCATGGGTATCTTTTTTTTTTAAATACGTGGATCCATGTCCAGAACTGAGAGATTATTCATGACCTGAGATGCCTAAAATGAAAGTAGACGCCTCTATATGTGATGCAGTGCTTTTGAAGAAAGCAAATGTGATGGTTTTACTCCTCAGAAATGAACAAAAAGCTTGGAAAAATGCACTTACCTATTTAGACATGTCCCCTTATATGTTTATGTCTTTAATGCAACAAATTGTTGTAAGTTTTTTTTGTTAGAAACTGTGTATAAATGCACAGGAACATTCTATGTATCAGGTGAATCGAAAGATGTATTCCTGTTTTTCACTAGCTTTCTACGCTTAAAATTGGCGATACCAGGAAAATACTATATTGTGTGCGTATTTTCAAAAGGGTTTTCTAGCATTTTAAGCTGAGTTAGGAAGAATAGGGCAAAAGGATAAGACCCTGGTTTCCATTTACACAACTGATAGTCTAGAATAAACTTGAGTGCAACAGTTGTTCATTTAGCCAGGAAATTAACAAATGCAAATAAAGGGCTCCCTCTATAGTTTCTCCTATAAAATTACAAGTAACTATGTTCTTCAGTAAAATGGAAAAATAAGGGTTGCTCATAATTTCTTTTTCTAGATACATATATGCAGTAGGAAAAACGAATGTTTTAAAATAATTGCTGATATTTTAACTTTGCAAGTAATATCTGTATATTAACTTTTAGAGTTTAATGTTCAAGTTAAGTGAATATTCAACCCTCTGAAAGTATCTGTATACTAACGAAGCATTCTTACTATTTTTGTTTTTAACATTAATCTTCATTTTGTTTCAGGATATTGCCCTATGGCTGTTTAGCAACTGGAGATCACTCTGGCCTTATTGAGGCTGTTTCTAGTTCAGAAACCATTGCTGATATTCAGTTAAATAGTAGCAACGTTGCTGCTGCTGCTGCCTTCAACAAAGATGCTCTCTTAAACTGGCTGAAGGAATACAATTTAGGGTAATTTCTGTAAATATTTCTGTAAGTGTTTCTATAAGCTATAGGTGTTAAGGAACGTGTGTTTGTTCTGTCAGGTATGCTTTTCTTTTGGTTTAGTATATCAAACTCTGACTCAGATTCAGGTTCCCTTGGTGTTCAAAGAGTGGTCCAGATGTAATTCTGATATTTGCAGCATTCTGATTTCATATTGTTGAATAAGTTATTCTAGACTAGGCCAAACAAACAAAAACCCCAAGAAAGCTACATGGGTCTTAAATCTTGATGCCATTGCCTTTCATAGTATTTGGATTTCTCTCATTCTCCATAGCTACTTGTGGTTGTGCAGCCCCTCTCTACAGTATTCTCTCTTCATATACAGTATTCTCTTGCAACAATCCTTTTTGATGTTAAGGCATAACATGAATTACTAGTTGAATGCACTAATATTTGTTTTGGTGTTTTTAGAGATGACTTGGATCGAGCCATTGAAGAATTTACTCTGTCTTGTGCTGGCTACTGTGTAGCTACTTACGTGTTGGGGATTGGTGACAGACACAGTGACAATATCATGGTCAGAAAAAATGGCCAGGTAAAAATCCTTTTTGTAGGCAGAATAACAACAGCATCTCCTTTGTACAAGAATTACCTTGAAAACTCTGATTTCTTTAGTGTCTCAGTAGAATTATATCTAAAAGCTGTTGGATTTCTTTCATTTACTGAGTATTGAGGAGAGCTTTAAAGAAAGGTTTAAATGTAAGACTAGTAGAAGGAACAACCAATGCCTGTTTAGTAAGCTATTATTTGTCCGTGAGACTGTTCTGTAGATATTTTTCAGAGCATCTGAAAGGCCTGTTAATGGTTCAGATTCACTGAATAAAAGTCCTCTCAGAGTATCCTGCAGAAGACCATCCTTAAATACCCTAATTACAGTCTTGAGCAATATATTTCTCCTGAAGTTAGTCTCTACAGGCTACTGCTGCAGAAATTTTCAGTATGCAGCTGAGTGCCAGTATTACTCTTTGGCTGTAAATCTCAAAACCTAGAACCTAGGTAAAATAAAAATGTATTTGCTTGCTGAATTGTTACTTTCTACTCTTTTTTTTTTTCTTCCTAGAAAACACTGGAAATGGTTATAAAAGTTAGAGTTTTATAGATGTTTGCAGTATTCTTTTAAGTCTTTACCTAGTACAAGAAAGCTGAAATGCCCTTATCTTTGATTATGAAATGGGAAAACTGTCACAGGTTCCTTGGGATTAATATAAATTGTACTAGCTTTGCTCCTGCCTGTAGGAAGCCCTTGGATACAATGATGTTAAGCCTTGTGGGCTTATCATTGGGCTAATTTTTCTGATATTACCAGTAAGATGTCAGAAGCTTGAAACTGAGTTAGTCTTTTCCACGTTAACTTGTAGCAGTGGTTGCTCATAAAAGTGTTGATATCACTGACTTTTAAAATAAATCTTGAAACACTGTAAAACTAAACACCCCAAAAGGGTTGAAACCGTGGGCTATGGAGAATAACGTCATGAGTTAACTGTTCTTGATACCAGCATCCTGCAGAGGTATTAGAAAAATGAAATTGTTCATTGGAGAAATTATTCACTTCTATGTTTTTTGTTTTGCTTTCTGTTTTTAGCTCTTTCATATAGATTTTGGGCATATTCTTGGGAACTTCAAATCCAAGTTTGGAATTAAAAGGGAACGGGTACCTTTCATACTCACTTATGATTTCATTCATGTTATACAACAAGGAAAAACAGGGAACACTGAAAAATTTGGTCGGTGAGTATTATTTTGATCTCTTCCTTTTGTAACTGAGATGATCTCCACTGATAATGTACAGCATAGCAAGAACCTGTGTGGATTTGGTTTTGCTAATTTTCCCATGTAACTGTGTTGATGCATTTATGTTACAATCTACTTCTCTACTTAAACTGGAATATGTATAAGATTACTTTGTACATCAGAAACTGCGGTTTTGCAGTGGAAAGGTACAGTCCATTTTGTCTTCAGTAGATGATGCGGGAGATGGCAGTTTCTCCTGTGCTTGTTTTGTTGCTGTTTTTGTTTGTTTGTTTCCCACTCTTAAACTTTCAGCAGCACTAGGCACCAGGGAGGGACTCCACAGACTATTTTTCAAGCAAGATGAAACACTGTTCTTAAAGGACAGTCTCCCTTCTCTGCTTTCTGTCCATCAATGTGCATTCAATGTGCTAGTCCATCTTGGGTTAGAGACCTACAATGGAAAACAAAGGCATGTGATGATGGAAACTACACTCCTAGATCCTACTTGTTAAGGCAGATTTTTCTTTTTCCTTTCTGTATCACTCCCACCAACTGATGGGACAGTCATTCTGGATGTTTTGCTCTCACATTGCTTTCAGTCTTCACAGGAAGAATTTACTGTCAGAGAAATAAAATTAAGCATTTAGATATGGATCGAGAAATATAACGGCTACTTCTGGAAGAAGAACCTGTGCATACGTTTGTAATGGTGTGTCTGGGAGGAATGGAAAATAACTGCCAGCGAACCATTTCTCTCCTGGAGAGTGAGCAAATCAACCCATAGCTCCATTTTTAAAAGCATGAAGTAAAGGCTATTAGGTGACTGTGCTATTGCAAGACCTACAGAATATGGTGTACTTTAAATGGCAGGAGGATTCCATTTTCACTTGAAAATTGCTGCAGGAGAGAATTTTTCTTTGAAGTGTAATTCCTTAGTCTGAAGGGGTCTTCCAGTTTCCTGTGGAAATTTACAGATTAGACAGTGGACAGAATACAGTGACACATCTAGGGATACTGAGTAAGTTCTCAAGTGTCTGTGTGACAGCTCTTGATGCCAAATCTGGCAGTCAGTTCAATTTTGACCATGTTAGCAGGAAGGAGTTACTTTTCAGGGATAGGCTGGATCGGCAGGGACTACTACAGAGCCTTTGATTTTCCAGCATAGGTCTGCTATATATCATCACCAGCGCGTTTCACCTACCAAATTATCAGGGAGATGGAATGCTGGCATTACCTTTGGCTTTTTTTTGCTCTTTCTGAAGAACTCTGCTTATTGTAAAGCTTTTGGCCTTTTGTACCAGTGTTTTAAGGACTTGTTAGACAGGTATGGGATATCTTGTAGTAACGCATTGGAGGTTCTCTAGGGATCTCTGCACTTTTTCCTACAAATCTCAATTGTCCTTTCTATTACCATGTTCCTAGGATATATATTTTAGTCCAGATAACAATTTTTGGAAATGATTACATATTTGTCAACTGTGTAGGTTCTCGTGTTGTGTTCATTGCATGTGTTTTGTGGTTGCATATAAAGGTTCCGCCAGTATTGTGAAGAAGCATACTTGATTCTACGAAAACATGGAAACCTATTTATAACACTCTTTGCACTGATGTTAACTGCAGGGCTTCCAGAGCTAACCTCCGTCAAGGACATCCAGTATCTCAAGGTAAAAATAAGATTTATAGCTTATCAGGACCTAACATTTTTCCAGTATGTGAATTTTGATTCAAAGATGAATAAATTTTAATTGATTTACATTTCTCTCAAGATTCCCATAGAATTCTCAAAGCATTCTTTTTCAGCTATGTAGAACAAGGTCTGTGTTCTGTCCTCTGAGTCAAAGGAAACAGTGAATATATGTTCCTCTCAACTATTCTGTGATGAGTTCTGCATCCCTGCATCTTATGTGTAGTCAATTCAGGGGTGTTTTGCCTTGTGGCTCAATGCACAAGCATAGACCTGTAAAGGTGAAACTTACTTGCTTAATTATTTTTTAGTTTTACCTTTAAACCCAGAAAATGTCATTGATGCATTGTTAAATGAATAGTAGGCTAAAAAGTGTCAAAATAGAAAAAAAGCAGAATGTGGATTGTGTTAAGAGGTGAAGGAGGATTTAACTATGGTTTTAAAATTTCTAACAAGACTTTTTTGTGTGTGTGTGTGTTTTTGTCTTGTTTTGCTTTACTGTCTTAGGACTCCCTTGCCTTAGGGAAGAGTGAGGAAGAGGCACTAAAGCAATTTAAGCAAAAGTTTGATGAAGCACTCCGGGAAAGTTGGACTACTAAAGTGAACTGGATGGCTCACACTGTTCGAAAAGATTACAGATCCTAGAAGATTTCTGGATTTGCACTAAGCTGAATGTTACCTTGATAAGTGTTTTTAAATGGGATCTGTAGTATGGACCAACAAAACTTTATTTAAATAAGAAAGGAAACAAGGCAGCAACAAAAAGAAATGGGCTGAAATAATTTCTGATTCTTTTGCACTCTGCTTCTGAATGCTTGATCCCAAGACTGTGTCTACAAATAGTGAACAACATGGATAATCAGTTCCTGCTGACTTTGCACGCTGAGAGCTACTAGGCATTTTTAAATATTCTTTGGTACTTTATGGAGGTGTAAATATTTGTTTTATATGTTAGGGTAATGTACTCTAACACACTTAGGAGGTTTGAAGACCTCTGACAGAACTGTTTTTTGTTTTAAAATCAGGACTTGAAGAGTAAATTTTTGTTGATATTCTAATCTAGCTAAAAATGACCATGTGTATATTTTTCATATGAATTCTGCCATAGTGGCACAGATGCATTAATTCTACTGTAAATAGCAACCACAGTATCATTGTACTACAGGGAGCTGCTTAATGTCTTATACTGCTGCCGAAAGAAGAGTAGACAGGCATTTGTAATGCAGGGGGGAGGAGGTGGTGATAAAAGGGGAGACATCTCTGAAAATGGTGCAGCATCCAAATGTTCAGGGTTGCGCAGTTTCCTTCCCCTGACATAATACACACAAAAGAATTCCTTAAGTAAGAGAAAGCTGGGCCAATTCTAAACATGTCTGAAAATCCCTCCTTGATAATGGTCTCCCATTCTGCCTCTAGGGCTTTGTTTTCAGCTCCTTAGGAGATGAATTTATTTTGGGTTCAACAAGAAATTCCTTACAGCCATATATAGAAATTCTTATCCTCAGATTAGGTATGCCATGCAAATGTACTGACTTATAAACACGTATGGAAAATCTTCATTAAATATAGTACAGTGATTTTTAGAGCATACATACCAAAAACCACAATGCTTTGGAAAGCAAGTGTTTATGAGAAAAGATCATTCCGTAAAACACCAATGAAAAGTCATTAATCTTTTCTTTCTGTATTTATTAAAAGCTTGCAGTAATGTTGCTTTACCGAGATATCTGTGTTGAAGATGGTTACTGAAGAAACTGGATTTGTTTTAATTTATTTAGTGAGGTACCAGGCTTTTAGGTGCTTAAATGGAGAGCAAATTTGTTACGTGCAATAGGAACTGCTGGTTAAAAGATGTAACATACTGTTTCTGAACATCAGCAAGATAGACTTTAACTACTGCTTGTTCTCCAAAGAACACTGGTAGCTCTCAATTCTTGTTGACATTTGAAAGAGAATTAAACATATATATTTACTTTTTGACTAAACAGTTGTTTTGCATAGAAATGTTGTTTTATGTAGGAATTTAATTAAAGGTGGTTTTACTTTGTTGAGAGTGGGTTTTTTTGTTTTGGTTTTGGGTTGTTTGGGTTTTTTGGTCCTAACTAGAGAGCCAGGAGAGCATTTTATGTACTGGTTTGATTCTCATTCTCTTGCCCTCACTCTTGGGGCTGGTCTGTATATAATGACCTCAGCTTCTAGAATATTGTAAAAGTAACAAGTTCTTTTTCATTATCATTATATTGTAGTGATGTAGTAATATTTAAGGAATGCCATGTGTCCCCTCCCCCTTTTTTTTTGTAGAAGCAGATGGGAGGAGGGGTTAAAAAGAAATGACTCTGCATTTGACAACTCTAAAAGAAGTCTTTTTATCCTCATACAAATTTACATGCTGTGAGTTAGCTAAGTAATAATTCCTACACGTGTTATATTTGTCTGTGAGCTGGAGTACTCAAACATCTCTGGGATGCCTTGTTCAGGGAGACACAACCTTTCCCAGAAGTTGAGATACAGTTGGCCGGTTCATCTTGACTGGCCAGTGTGCAAGGTATGTGTTAGGAGGGAGCATGGTCCCTTGCTCGCACCTATCATGAAGAAGGCAAGCAAGTTCCATGTTCTACCACAGGCTTCTTGTGAGACTAAGAACAAGTCAGTCTAGCCTGTGTATTAGACTCCCATCTATAAAAATGGAGGAAGTAGCAGTGACCTCCAGATGCAGGAAAGTCTTCCCAATTACCACTGGGATATTGTGAGGTGTAAAGATAAACATCTTTAAAAAATCATGAGATTTTTTTCTATGTGACTTTAATGCAGGTTATAAATGTACTTGAGATGGGCAATGTCATTTGTTGCCCATCTTCTTTGAAATAGCTTGTGTTTAGAGATGACTATAAAATACTACCTCTGTTCAGTATTTGTATTGGTTAATAGCCTTCAGATAGGATTTTTAAAAAAGTTGCATTTGGTTGTCTTTAAATCACTACACTTACTGTTGACAATTTATTAGCAAGAGGGGAAAACATGTTAGAGGCTTGTTATACAGTGTGTTTTCATGTTTGGCAGCAAAAGAAAATGATGCATTTTCCTCATGTAAACTAGACTTATTTGGTCTTAGATTGCTGAGAGGGTAGCATACCTCACAAGAATGCTTTTCCAGGTTGACTTCTCAGGGAGGAGCCTTACGTTAAGCGGTGCTTATAAGGTAACCAAAGTTAACTTTGTGACCCTTTCATGTTAAATTTTAAGTGTAGTGCTGGTCTGCTGAATTATGCTAGTAACAGATGACCATTTTCCCTGGGTTTCCATAATCTATGCTATTTTGTGGCATAGAGATCTTGGTTCAAAAGAAAACAAAAACAACAAACAGAGCTGCTTTGCAAAAGTGCCAGGAGAGACTGTCCCTTCTGCTTTTCCTTATCCATGAGGAGAAATCTGAGAATTTTTTGAGATCAATAACCATTTCTGTACCTACCTGCCAATATCCAGCTGTAGTGTTGAAGTGGTAGGTTAATTTCTGCTGAGCAGGATCATCTTTTTTTTCCTCTTCTAAGCTCTCAGACCATTTGCAGAATTCAGAAGACATGATGTGTTCGGATTATAATATGAGAGTTTCAAGATTTTGTTCATAGCAGTGAGTAGAAATAGAGCCTTTTAAAAAACTGTGAAAGCTTTGGAAAGGATGTAGTTTTTTGCACCTGTAAAAAAACTAATTATAAGTTGTGAATTTGGGTATAAAACACTTTCAGTTCAGATGGTCCCATGTTATGGTAATTGCTTTTCTCCAAGTCTACTTTTACTCTGATCTGCACATTTCCAGTGGGAAAATGACTTTTTTTAAAACCAATCCTGCTTCTCGAGTCCTTCGTTGTTTCTCACGAGAGAAAGATACCTAGACACTGCTTTTAAAAACAACTGAAACCAGGTGTATGCAACATATATGTTCTATATGTTGTGTATATATACAATATATGGTATGTATATGTTGTATATATTCCATTTCTCTTTTGCATGATTAATTGGTGGGTCTTGCTTTCCTTACCTTGTATTATTTTATTTGTGACTACTGGTGACAAATGCTGCTTTTACAATTCAGCTTGTCCTATATTTGCTCTCTAAGGAAAAAGCTTCCATGGATTTGCCTCTCACCAATGGAGTTACTTTCTTTCTCCTTTATGCTTGTTTCAGTTTTAATTGACAGTGGTGTTTTGATTGTTAAATCATTCACATTCTAGTGAATGCCTTTGACAGAGCCTATTCATATGTTTAATATAATAGAGTCCAGTATTCCTCTTTAATTTCCTAGAGCTGTTGAAATGAGATAATTAAATGTTAGCGGCTCTTAATAATTAATATGTCAGGCTAAGACCACAGCTTTATTTCTTAGGAATTATTTCAAGCCTAAATCTTCTAAGTATGTAATCAGTATTTCTATTACTACTTTTTCACAATATATTGTATTAATATAATTAGGAGTTTCATCTGGCTTTAAAATCTAAAACTGAAATCCTGTGCTCACATAATGCATTCCATCATTTAAAAACCATTTAGTTGTTTTAAAAATCTTTCTTTCTGTTGTAATAATGCTGAGAGATGAGGGAGCAGAGTTATCATGATGGAAAGCAAGCTTTACTAGCTGCTGCTATACAAGATGGCAATGCTGCATTGCTTTTGGACCTCACAGTTTAGATAAGACATTCTTTTGTAGACAAATGTGCCTTATTCTGGCCCGGCTTCCTAGATAAGAGCCAGACTAAGCTAAAATAGTGGTGCTTTTATTGCCTGACCACTGTATCGGTCCGACTACTCTACTATTTCCAGCGCAAAACTTTTTTGTTTGAGGCACATCTGTTTGCTACTGACTTCTGGTGGATATAGTCTGGGTGTAAGGTTAGTAGTGAAATTACTTCTGTAATCGGAATATCTTTGCAAATCAGTTGTAGTAAGATTATAATAGATAAAATCTCGTGAGATGCTAAAATATGAAAGATCAGCCATTCCTATGTAAAGGGACATAGGAATGGCTGATCTTTCATATTTTAGCATCTCAGTTCAGAAAACTAGCTTTGCCTTTCCATAGAAAATTTGTTTAGATCTCATGGATGTGACAGCTTCCTCTAACAGTTTCTGTTGGGAACCAGCATGCATAACCTATTGCCCACACAGATCACTTATTAGGGAGCACAGCTAATTTTCAGTTCAGGGACCATGGAGTCGGCAGAGCTGGATTTTCTGACATTCCCATAGGGACATGGGGGACCTTTTCATATAAACCTGAGTAAGCAGAAGGAACAAATGTGGTCTCGGGAATAAACAACAGCAAGCAGATCTTTGGGGCAGATGTTAATATCTGATCCAGGAAAGGTGCAATAATTTTAACAGGCAATGCTACTGAGAAAATGACTACCATGTTGTTCGTGCTACCTCAAGGCATAATAAAAATCATGTAGTTCTTTCCAAGTGTGACTTCATGACTGATGAAGAAGAGGGTATTTGCTCCCACCTGTAATTCCTAGGGAAATCATTTATCCTGCTCTTATTACTAGCTCTTCCTCCAATACTGTGGCAAAATAGAATTAACTGTTGATGAAGTGGGAAGAAGAGAAAGCTTTTTCCTTTAGTGAGGTGGGTTTGCAAACTAGTATTACTTGGATGCCTTTCCAGCCCAAGAGCCTCCATGAGGAACTTACTGTCACTATCTGTCCTCTAGCAAACCACAACGGAAAACTTTACCAGTCAGATACTGGTGTAACTTTATCTGTTATGTCACCTCCAGAACATCTGTCTAAAAGTCAGCTCAACTGTATGACCTATTTTAACAGGTTTTACCGTATTGGACTATCAGATTTAATGTGATGCAGTTGTGATGAGACAGTCCTTCATACTTTCAGCCTGTCACTTTGTTTTCCTCAGGCGTTTATCTCAAAGTTTCCCCTGGGGTTGCTTGTTGAAGTGGGATGGGGCTAAATATACATTCCTTAAGTAATTGTATGGCTCACTCTTGGGAAATTTATGAAGGATCCCACTTTAAGAATAGCTGTCACAGGGAAACATAAAAGGTTAATTCTGATTTGCCAGGCACCATTTGGCTTTTATGAAGCAAATGAGCAGAAGCAACAATCAAGCGCCATGGAAACATGGTTTCTGAGGGATTAAAACCCTTTGTAGTGCAAGGATGTTTGTAAGATCCAAGTTTTTGTCTTGGAAGTCTACATCTGTTGCTGGGAGTGCCTACAACCACTGAAGTTTGGGCAGAGGTTAGGAATCCGAGAGTGGCTCATTCCTGTTTGAGAATCCTGCCCGAGGTTTTCTCCTGCTTACCTTACCTACTGGGTTTTGCCCAGTGAACACTCTCTGGGTGCACATTCTGATTTGACCACCTGTACAAGAGCCAAAGCAGCTCATTCTAGTTTCTGAAATTGTTTCTTTACCTCCTCTGTGTAAGGAGTGTTGAGTCTTCATCTAGTTTATCTCGAAGGGAGCTGAGCACTGTTGCTCAGGAATGTGGGAATGACCTTTACCTGGCTACGGATTCCTCCTATTGAAGCTGTTTTCCATGGGGCAGGGAAGCGGGTAACCAACAACATTAGAATGGATGATGCAGCACAGTTACAGCACTCCCTAGGGACAGAAACAATGTGGATTCCAGTCCCCTTACCCAACATTGATTTGATCAAAAATGGAACAACTCCCAAAGGGGAGGGAGGGAGGACGGAGAGAGACAGAAGGAGACAGTTTCCTTGCTCCCGTGGATTAGTGACTTGGGAACTTAGTAAGAGGAGTGATTAAACAGAGGTCCAGCTCATGCTGTGTTTGCTTGGCTAAATAAAAGAATCCTTAATATTTATGGCTATGTGAGACAAAGTCTGTTCAGTCTGTGCCCTACCAACAGCAAGGAATTAATCCCACATACAGAGTTGTGGCAGTTAGCATGGGAGGAAAAGACGTAATCTGCTCCAGAGGCTGTTTATATGCTTACCCTGTATTTCTGAGTTCCATACAGGTAAATAGTCTTGTGTACGGCTGACCGCAGCGCCACACACCACCTAGCATGGTATATTGGCTTGTCACCTTCCTGCTCTCCTGATTGTCACTGGGCAAGTCCTTCCAGGCCCTGTGAAGGGAATGGAGATGGACAGCTCAAGGTGTGGGTTCCGCTCATAATCTTAACATTGAATACCACTGTTTAAACTTTGAATACTGTTTTAATCAGTGCTGCGCTACACAGATCTTAAACCCAAATAAGGCTGAAATATTTACTCTGTGAGTTGCTATTGTTACTGCTCCTCTTAAGGAGAGATGCTGGATCATAAGCTAGGCGTTGAATGTCTGTAAAAGCTCGGGAATTCTGGAAGGGCATTTGAATGTGATCTGCAATTTTCTGTGGCCAGGATAGCCTTTAGAAGTTCTCTTCCCCTCCCCCCCACCCCTCCCCCAATCAAATTATACACTAATGCCAGTTAATTTAAAATAAGTTTAATATTTCAGACTATAAGCAACACTGAAACATACCTGTGCATTACAAACAAATGTAATGCACCCAGTGGTTCTGCATTTAATATTCACTTTCTCTTTTGCAGCTAGATGCGATAATCTTGGGTGGTTTTTTTTTGAGAGGAAAAAAGAGAAAGCTCTTTGAAATTGTTTGAAACCGTTCCCTGTTCTTAATAGCTGAGACACTTTTAGCTCCTACTTACAAATCTTTGTTTGCAGAGTTTGTACTAGTTAACTGAGTGAATGACATCTGCTACATATAACAAGTATGAACAACAGTATGGCTGTAGTTGCTGATGCTGCATACAGATTGCGCAGACAGATGGCTCAGCCTGAATGGATCCAAGCTTCAGCATTTTGGATGTAGTCAGGTATCAACAAGGCACCCCCACCAAGTCTTTAATCACCTCTGTGTATTTGCTGGCCTTTTGCAATCAATGTGTTAGAGCTGTCACGTCCTCCTCTGTCATAGTGATCGAGCAGGCTGTGGGCAATGAAGCTGCTTTCTGAATGCAGTGTCTCACATTTTCGGCAGACAAGGATTTCACACTTCGGACACATTTTCCCAGAGTGTGGCTGCCTTAAAGAACATATTTCCTCTCGTGCTGGCTTCAGCTTTTTGGAACCTTTCCTGTGCAAACATCTCCTCTTGTCTTCAAAAATCTGATTCCTTCCCTGAGGGCTAGAACAGTCAGAGGAAAGAAGGGTGGCAAGTTTAACTGATACATTTCCTAGATGAATGAGATCATCAGAAGCAATTAGTGTTGATTTATGAACCCTTCCCGAGGTTCTACGGCATTCAACAAGCAGGTGCAATGTGCGGTCTCCTGCAGAAAACAGGAGTGGGCAGAAAAAGAAGCCTGGCTCTGTTGTTGTGATGGTAGTTACAAGTCATTAGTTTTAAAAACAAAAATGCAAAATAAATAAATAAATAATAATTAAAGTCATAAGTCAACTAGCTAGATAGGAGCTTTCTCCACAGTTCTTTAATATGTACCTTTTCTGTGGGTAATCGTGACATAAACCTCATGTATTTGCATGAAGATAATTTTCATGCAACTGCGTGCGTCTAAACTACAGGCTTCTGGCCCAATAGACTTCATCTGTACTGTCATAAAGGTTATTTTTCCATTTGCGTGCACAAATAATTATGCTGGCTAGTAAGACAAGCCCTATTTTGTACTGGCTTTCAATAGAGGTGGAGAGGCTGGGGGAAAAAAAAAAAAAAAGCACTCTCAATGTTTTTTATATAAAATGTGACTTATAAATCAAGACTTTAAGCATGTTCCCCTATAAGAGCTCACAAAGCAGCACAGAGCCATAGAGATCTTCTGATTTGGCTACACCACTGTGAAAGTTCCGTAGACCCCCATGGCCAGAATCTTCCTAAAAGCACTGCCATGTAATGTGTCTGTAAAAGAACATCCAGTAACATCTGAAGACTTTCGATTAATGTGAGAGTCCCGTGGGAGAAGGATGTTATGTTACTGCTTTTTTTTAGATCAAACTGGGAAAACCTGTATTTGTCACTTTCAAATAAGGATCAAGGTTTGGACAGCATGGTTTTACTGCTTCAATTGCACTTATCTGCATGCTTTAGTGAAATTATAGACAACAAAGAAAAGTCACAACTGTAATTCACTAACTTCTTGGATGTTCTTTGACTGTTTCCACTCCAGTTCCCCATGACTGCAGCAAGATAAATTCCAAAGCAGAGCCCTTGGTATTAGTTGTTCAGCAATTGGATCAATCTGAGAGAAGAATCTGGCTCTCATGATCATTTCTGGCTACTGTATTTTAATCTTATGTCAAGCTTGTAACCAGCTGCCGTGGCTATCAAGCTTAATGTAGTTAGCTGAGTAATTGCTGAGACTTGCATGCACTTCCTGCTAAGACGGTAATTTCATGATCATTATCAAAGACAGACTCTTTTTAGGAGATCTGTACAGAAAACAGCTTTTGTAATGGATGAGGAAAGACACATTTTTAGATTTTAGCATGATACATACACTCTGTTTACCTTATGTTAAAGAAGAGTAATGTCAATTACAAGTACACAAGAAGACAATTTCAAATACTATAAGAATGATGAAACTACCTTAAAGCTAACTGATGCACCAAACAGTAAGCTAAAAGTCATTTTTCCCTCTTCGCTGAATTTGGTGATAAAAGGAATAGTTTTTCATTGCTTGTCTTTTTTTTTTTTCTTTTTTCGTTTCCCTCTGAAAAGTAGCGAGCATAAAGGCACTACTGCAGGGAAAATAAGCAATGCAACTCACTAGCACTAACTTTGTTGAACAGTGAGTTTAGGTGCTGCTATATTGCCACTGTTGCACCCTGGAGCTAGGGATATTGGTGCAACAGAAAACTGTTACTCCTAGAAATGGAGCCCTGGGTTATCCCAAGTGGCAGCTCTCTGAAGTGCGTGGAAAAATAGGGATGCTGCCCCTCCACATTTTTTGTGATGGATGGAAGGACGCTTAAGAAATGATTGCAAGAAAAACGTGCAGACGCCGGAGACTGGAGACCTTACTTCTGCCAGTGACTTGCTACTTTTTAGATCAAATTGTTTAATTAGCCCATAACAGTTACCTTGTTTGTGAAGTTAATACAGCAGATGTTACAAAGGTGTTCATGGCTCTTTGAGAGGTGCTTTGGAAATGTGTATAAATAAATTTGTTTAAAAATGTATACAAAATATAATATCATATGTACTTACAGTTTATTCTTAGGAGACCCAGAGAAGAGACTTAATCCAGAAAATCTTTTCTTAAATAGTCGCTCTCGTTTTTTTCGGCTGTGCTTCCCATCTCCTATGCTTTCTTCTGTAAGTTCCTTTTTTCCTTTTTGCCAGCTCATTTTATCTGTTGTAACAACTGCACCTGCTCAGATGAAAGCAGAAGTCTGAGTAGCTTTTTGAAACAGTCTCTCCCTTACTGCGTTGCACCTGGCAAAGTCTCGATCTGTTTCTCTACAAACCTGTAAGAGTCCTGGTTACGCAGAAGGTTTAGTAGAGATCGGCAAGCAGGTGCTTTCTATCAGATGGAACAAATCCGTGCTTTGAAAAATTCTGCAGACACAGGCGACTCTAGATATTCTTACTCAACCAGCATTCCACCTAATTACGGAAAGTAGGCTTGGACATTAAGTATAATACATACTTCCCTCTGTGTGCTCTCTTTCATGATTAGGCTCATTGCTGAGAAGCAAGAAAGAAGGAGGCTCATTTGATGAAAGCAAAGAACCAGGAGCCAATGAAACAGTTTTGCGCAGAGAACAGAAGCAAACAAACGAATGTTGTGAGATGGAACAAGCACTGCAAAGCAAAAACCAGAAGCCTGAAAAGATGAAGAACCAACTGGGGATTTTAGTTAAGGCTTGGAAATTGTTTCCTTTTTCTTCTGATGAAGCAGTTGATTAGTCTGCATTTCCGCATTGCATTGCTTTGTCTCCAAGAATTATCCCTTTAGCCTCACTGATTGAATTAGTCTCTCTGCTCTACATTTGATACTTAGTAATTGCATTAACTTTTGGTTGTTTGGCTTGGAGGGTAGTGTACACCCCCTCCTAATGATTGGAAGCTCTTGTCTGTTTCTACCTGTTGTTCAAAATATTTTTCATGAATCATCTTCTAAAACAAGTCACACAAAGTTTGTAAGATCAAAATCTCTCTATATATTTTATAAAAAATAAAAATTGACAACCATTTTGAACTTCTCACTTTTCTGACTTAACCCTTTATCTTTCACCCCACATTCGTCACCACCCACTGAAACCAGCCTTTTAAGTACAATTCTCCCATAACTAGTTCTTACAGTAGGATATACGCAGAAAATAGGGTCTCACCGTGCCAGTGTTTTACATGATGAGAACCTAAAAGTTTTTCACTGTTATATATATATATATATCAAGAATCTATGTTGACATATTAACAATAAAGTATAAATTCCTAGAAGGAACAGAGCAACACGTCTTGCTACCATGCTTGGTAGATACCCCCACAGCTTTTTAGCAGATCCTAGGCAAGTTGGAACCATTCCTCCCACACAAATGGCAGAAAATATTTTTATGAAAAATTAAAAACAGCTTATTTACCTGTACAAGGAAACTATAACAGATTTCTGTACTATTGAGGAATGAATAAAAGTTGTGAATGAAAGAAAATGACCCACCTCATAATTAAAAGACTTCAGTTTTTAATTTGTGACAAAATAATCTATGAGTTCAAGACCTGTATTAAGCATACAGTGGTGTTGAGGTGAAGCCTTGCAGAACAGAGCAATCTTTGACTAATAAAAAGCAGCAACCAGGGAGGCAGGAATCTATCTTACCTCTAAGAAGTGAGCTTCAAAGGCTTCTCACTGCCGGATCTTTCAGTACTAATTCCTCTTGTCTAAAAGATCAAGAGAAGAAAATGTAACATTGAGAGTACAGATGTAAGTAATGAAAAGTGGTGACAAAGAATAAAAGATACACAGAAGGGGTCTTTTTAAAGCCTTTTAGTCAATAATAATAAAAAAAAAGGTACTTTGGAACATATATTGTATTTAATTTCACTCCTTTTCAAGATGCAGTTGTTTGGCTGTGTGCCCAATGTAAGTCTAATGATGTAGGGGGAATTCCTCGTATGCTTCATTTAAATGTGTTGCTGTATCAGAAGATCTGAATACCCAGAATTTGAATGAATGATTGATTTCTTTGTTTTTCTTCCCTGCTTAGATCTTATGAAACTCAACTACCTTTGTTTTCAATATACTGATTAATTGCCCCCAACTTTTATAAGTAGCAACAGCAATTTATATGGCCAGTCCTTAAACAAATAGTTCAGTGGCTCTTTAAAACAGGAATCCTACTTAAAGATCTGGGAGAAAATAAGTTTCCTTTGGCTGAAACAACAGAAGATCACAGGAGTGGACTGTTTTAGGAACCTCAGTGTTGCATGTATATGTTGTCTCTTAAAGGCAAGGTCCAGTACCTGCAAGACTTCAGATGTCAAAACTCCCTTGCAGTGATGTTTGCTGTTGACTGCTTTCATTCCTGGACTACTCGCACAGCGTGGTGGTACCTCTGTAACTCCTGTAATATAAATACAATTTCAGGACCAAATATGAATTCTGGAATTTTCATTTTTTAAAGCAACTTACAAATGAGATTGACAATTTTCCCTACTCAGGTCTGGTAGGCTTAAGATACAGGAAACTTTCCCAGAAATGGAGCATCTCTGCAGACATGCCTCCAGTTGCAGCAGCACACAGCAGCCCTGACCCAGCTGATATCCCCTGGGATAAAAGAACAGAACAAGAGGTAAACTTTGTGGCAGAGACTATCATGCAAATGCACAGGGCAAAGGATTCCAGACAGGAAGAGGGAGGTCAGGAGAGAGGCAGTGATATGATTAGCAGCTTGGGAAAGTCTTCTGTGTCCTCAGGATGCAGCTTCTCTGATCCATTTCTGTGTCAAGTTAAATTTGCTTGAATTATGATTGTGTTCTTCTTGCCACCACAGGGTGTCTCTGCATCTCTTCATACACTAAAGGCATTGGTAGCCTTCAACAGCAAGCTGCATTATCTTTCAAGGGAAACGCAGGGCTAAAGGAAAAGTCCCCCAGCTCAACTCTGGGTTTTCTTCAGGATCATGAGCATGCTTGGACTGGAATGGTGATGCCTTCATTAGTCAGTGGGAATTTCTTCTCTGGCAAGTAAAGCTACAGTCCAATGATATAGTTAATTTGTTTTTCGAGGGCTCTCCCCTACCAGATCAAAGCAAACTGTGGCCGTATGATGGTACACTAATCTAGCTTAAGCTCATTCTGCTGCTGCAGTGTTCATGAAATTTGAGGCATTCTCCCTGTACTCACATGCTTCCTGCTAAAGCAGGCAATCTCTCAGTGCTATTTTACGTTTACACTCATGTGGGTATTTTCTGTCCTCCCTCCATTGGGATAAAGCTGGCATGAAGTCAGCATAAACACTGTATCATGTGCGCTGGATAATTTGACAGAAGTACAATTGTGTCTTCATACCAGATGTGGATCAACTTAGTTCTAGTACTGAGGCCAGATCAGTAGAAAAATTGAAAAGCGCTTGGAATACATGAGCTTGACTACCAACAGTTCACAAAACGGGCTGATTAAATTTTGCTTACCTAATTGTGTTTTTTCCTATGGCCTAATTCTCTTTTCCTGGCAAGAAACATCTAAAATCTGAGAATGAAGTAGTCATTTGCATAGTTATTGAGTTGATGATCGTGTATCAGTGCTCCTCACAAATGCATGAGCATAACATCTTTGCTGTCCTAGCAGATGGAATTGCTGCTCTTTGGGCTTTAGCTTACCTTTCTGACTACTTCTAATATATGATTCAAACTGTTTGTCTTGGAAGTGATCTTGCACAGCAACCCCTGACCTGAGCGCTACTCTGCTGCTGCAACCCTTTGCACAGACAACTACTTGGGGAAGAAGGAATAAGTAGTCAAGGTGAGAGTTTTCTTTGCATTAAAAATGTAAGAGAATGAATTCCAGAGTTGGAATGAAACAATTCACCCAGACTTCCAGCCAGCCTGCAACCCTGAGACTGCTGACGTTTTAGGACTAAGATATTTGTATATTTGCAAGGTTTCTTTTTTTTTTTTTTTTTTTCAAGCTTTGGTCTAACATCAATAGTTGCTTGTTCCACTCTCCATAGATTAGGGAAATGAAGTGGTATCATAGAAGGGGCAAAAAGGTTGAGATAGCCAGTTCTCTCCTAGGAGCTCCTGGCCACGTTTGCTGTGCATGACTTTTCATTTCATCAATTTTCAAATATGTTTTGGTTTTGAGGACTAAGATAATGTCCCTGGTAGCTTATGGCTGCAATATTGGGCTCAAGCCTACATGTGGGTGTTGGTGTTACCTGTGTGCTGTAAGGGTATCATATAATCATACCTTTGTCTAGGATATCTAAAAAGCAAATTGTCCTCAGGAGAAAAGAGCTATGGAAGAATTCAAGGTGAGAAGCACTGAGCTGACTGATCTGTGGATGGATAAAGCTTAAAACTGGTCAGGAATCTTCTGCCAAAATAGCTTTTTATCAGGGCATGTCAATTTGTTGAAACTCCAGCTTTCACAAAGAAAGTCTGGCTAGAACAGTTTTTTTTTCCTCTGATCAGGAAAAGTTTCCCAAGGCCAGGCTGTTTTGAGGGTGAATGCAACATGTGAGCAGAGCAAACCCCCAGTGATGAGGCCAGATGTAGAAAACAAAGGCTCACAGTCCTGCCTTCAATGATCCTTATTCATGCAAATAACCTCCGGTACAAGAGACAGAATCACCCTCCAGTGGCAGTAGGTATGAGGAGTCTATAATGCCAGTGGAGGGAGGGAGGGAGGGAGAGATTCCTGTGCCTAACTCACTGAGGTGTGTTCTGCTGGTACTAAAGGGCCTGGGAACCGGGGCCTTGCATGGGAACCAGGCAGTGTTAGCATCTGAACTTGGACTTAGGAAATAGCTGGGTGTCCTAATGTCTGGGCTGTTCCCACGACTGTGGGTGTTCTCATATTCCCTGGTTATTGTCTTTCTCTCCTTGAAAACCTTCAGCTGGTTGATAGCAAGTTCAGGAACTGAGTCTGATGCTTTGCTCTCCGCCCTAGTGGCGACTTCTACCTTTGTCTGTTGCCTTGACAAGAAGTCACCCTGTCTTTGATTTCCTACCTACAGAAAACATGGATTTAATTTTATGATGCTGATGTACTTTATTCCCTACAGACTCCCCAAGATTTGGGGTCTAGAGTCCTACAAAAGCTCCTCAGAGCTCTAGATAAGCCTTTGCCTTGCCTGGGTACAGACCGGTTTTTTAGCTCCCACAGAAAGCAGAGGGCAATGACTGGAGGAGTCCCCTTCTGCAGGTGAGATGGAACGAGCCGTCAGCAGGGGCAGCAGGCTTAAGTTCCCCCTTTTTAAAAATCCATGTAAACTTCCTTCGTCTTTGGCCTCTCTTTCAAGCATGGCTGTGGTTCAAGCGTACGGGAGCACGTCCTGCTGCCGAGGGCTGTGCTGTGTGCGGGAGGGGAGGTGCGCGAGAAGCGCTGACTCTGAGGGGATCCCAGAGGCAGGTTGGGTGCTGGACCTGGGCTGCGTGGGGCGTGAGGGCTGCAGCAAGTCAAAGCCAGGAGCAGAGGGCTTGGCAACCACTCTGTTTCTTTTTGGAGGTGGTCAGTGAAGAAGTAATCATCGATCTGATACCTTACGTGCCTCTGCTTTTGCTGTATGTCTGGGGTAGCGGTTACAAACCTGACGACACCTGCTTTTTGTTCTCAAGCACTCACCCGTGACAGTGCAGGTGGAACCGCGCCACCTCTTTGCTTTTTCTTTCCTCTTTTTTCCCCCTTCCCAGCGAGGTGAGGGAGGAAGAAGCTGCGAGCAGCGGCGCTCGGGGCTCCTCTCCCCGACGAGGCCGAGCGGGGCTGACAGGAGCCGGGCGGGAGGCGGCGGGACCGCTCCGTGAGGCGAGGCGAGGCGCGGCGCGGGCATGCTCAGTAGCGGCGCCGCCCCCCCCGCCCCGCAGCAGCCGCCCCGCGCTACGAGGAGCCGCCGGCAGCGGGAGCGGAGCCGCAGAGCCGGGAGGGAGCCGGGAGGGAGCCGGGAGGCAGCGGCGGCGGGGCGGGGGCAGCGGCGGCCATGTGAGTGCGGGACGGGACGGGACCGGCGGGGGGCGGCCGGGGGGCTGCGGGCATCCCGGGCGCTCCGGGCGTGGGGCTCGGCGCGGGTCGGGGGGCGGCAGCCGGGGGGCGAGCGCTCGCTGCCCGCTCGGCTGGTGCCCGCAGCGCCGGGCCGAGCCCCTCAACAGGTGCGGTGCCCGCGGGCCGTGTGCTCCGCGCCGCCGAGCCCGGCCGGTCCCTGCCGGTCCCTGCCGAGCCGCTCCTCACGCGGAGCCGGCGGCAGCGCCTGGCGGTGGCTAAGCTGTTGCTTCGTGCTGGCCGCTCTTTCGGTCTCCTCCGCGTCTCTCGGCTCTGCTCTGACGGAAGCGTCGCTCTCCGCTAGACGAGGCTGAAGCCGCCAAAGTCCATCCTGAAGGCAGAAGTGTGCTCAGTTCCGTAAAAATCGGTCCGACCCGTGTTCGTTCCCAAAAGCATCAGGTAGCTAGAAGCACGGTGTTACTATCGGCTCAATTCACTGCTCGGTTCCAGGGACTGCCGAGGCGGAGCAGGTGCCTAACGCAAACAGGAGAGCTGCACGGCAGTACGAGATGCGTGCGGGGCCGGGAGCGGCTGGTGCTGGGTGCTGGGTGCTGGGGGAGAGCTGGGGTCCTTCCCCTGCAGACAAAGAGGGGTGGAAACAACCTGGAGCCTACAAGAACACAACGTGAAACGTTGGCTTTTTCTTTCACGGTATTGCCCATGTAACGTCTCAGACAATAAGGTTTTATCCATGTTGTCTGAAATGTGCTCAAAGCAGGGTGCTCTTTGGAAGCCAAAAACCAGCTATCCAGCAGCATTTTCTGTATGTAAATACGGAACTTCATCTGGCAAAAGCTGGTTCACTGTGAGCATCTGTTGCCTAGCTGTGCTTCTGTCAGGAGCCGGATGATGACATCAAACGCTTTTATTTGTGTGTGAGCTGTTCTTCAGTGATTAATACCAGAGTTCGCTGCTGCAGTATTATACAAATGAAACTGCTCAAACGCCAAGCTGTAACTCAGGTAATGTTTAACTTAACCTGCGTGTATTTCTGTCGTGGAGCACTGAGGTGTTCATGAGAGAATTTGTAAATAACAGCAGAAGAGGTGATGTGGTGCTAGTAGGACTTGGCTGTCCTACTGTAGGGGCCTCACAGCAGACTTCTGACAGGAATTAGATGCAAAAGAGAAAGCGGTTTTTGTTTGTTTCGGCAATATAGACTTTCAGTTTGATAGTTGAGACAAAGCCAAGACAAATAAGCTGCTTGTCATTGGCAGTGTCAGTTGGCTTCCGTTTCATTGCTAGGTATTGTAATGACAACTTTTTTTGAACATCTGCATGAATATTACGTCCCAATAGCTTCTGAGTTACCAATGAACAAGAGAGATAAACGTGTGTTAGCTATGGACTTGGAGCAGCAGCTACTACAGCTGTAGTTCACTGGACTATAAATGCTAATTGGTCATGGCCACCAAATGCTCTGTAAGGTTACCTCTGCTGTTACACCTAGAGTATTGCACACATGGACACGTTTCTTGCATGTCTACATGGGCACACGCGTGGACAGAATGCCGTGTCTTTGGCTGGTGTGAAGTAGCATTGATACAGGACTCCTCACTGGGTCCGTCCAGCCTGGTGTGCTGCGCCCTGAAGCAGCTTGCAGGGAAGAGTACTGGGAATAGGGGGTGTGCAGTGGATTCCCAGAGTGCTCTCCCAGTTTGTACTGATTTAAGGCTCGGTGTCTGAACCAGAGGAAGGTTCTTTGTATTTCATGACTCCCAGTGGATTTTGTTGGTGTTCTTTCATGAAGGTGTCCAGTTGCTCTTTCTGCGGCGTCCCGTAGCAAGGAGCTCCACAGCTGAGCTGTGCGGGGTGTGAAAACTGCTTCCTGATGGGTTTGAGCTAGCAGACACCAGACTCGCTCTGATCTCTTATATTGGAAATCAGTGATCAGTGTTCCTTATTCACCACCCTCTCCGTGACTCCTGACTGTGTATCGCTCCAGCAGACCTGTGCTGATTTACGTCAGGTGGCAATCTGCCCCTGTGGCCTCTATAGCAGCGAGTACCGCCCAGGGCAGGGCAGGGACATTCAGCTAATGGACATCTCACCTTGATGTGGGCAGAGGGGAAGTTGTGGCATATGAAGGTTTAACAAAAGATGAGAGAGACTAAAGGGATCTAAAGCAAGAACAGAGAAGGGCTGGACCTTGCCAGTGCAGCTGGCTGTTCCTGATGTAAGGGAGAGGACAAAAACTTACTTGGAGGAGATACAAGGAGCAGCGAAGGGAGATGAGGAGAAGAAAATGGAGCACAGAGCGGAGGTGCATATAGGCATTGTTTATCTCTGGGAAATAGACTAACAGCAGCAGGTGAAGTACGTGGTTTTGTTTCTTGTACAATGGTCACATCTCAATAGGTAATTATATGTAATAGAAGCTTATGGCATCGTGTTATCTGCTGTTTACAGATAGGTCAGTGACCAGACAGCAGGGTGCCTTTGATTACATTAATCCAATATAAATGTGCTCTATTGCAGGGTACAACTTTTGTGAGACAAGCAGCAAAGCAAAGCACCTGGCTCTCCCTGGGGCAGAATTGCGTCACTGTATCTCATTCCTAGGGCAGCAGTCAGGACTTTCTAAAATAAAATAAAAAAATCCTTCTGGCTGCTTTAGAGCAGCAAGGAGAATATCCTGGAGGGGACAGACGGGATTAAAATGGTTCCACCAATTGTAATGAATATGTTCAGGTTGAATTTCTATTCACTTTCTCTGAAGGAGTGGCATGGCCAAGGTCTCCTGCTGTTAGGAGAGCAGTACTTAGCCCTCCTTCTGTGGATGTAATTTTATGGAACTCGGCAAAATCGCCCTAGGCTGCCCCTCCTTTGTGCTGATCCGCAAAGCCAAACCAATTTAGTACAGTTCTCATCACAGTCCTCATCCATTCCTTAGGGAGTTTAGTGGCTTGCAAAAGTGGGTACATACAGAGTATGTCCTAAGAAAGTATAAATAGCATGAAACGGAGGGATGAATTTTGTAAGTGGTGCGGCTGTTCTGTGCTGGTAAGTGTCTGTGTTCCCTTAGAAATACTTTCCAAAAGAGCTCTGGAAATCCGTGGTGGCAGGAAGATTTGAGTCCCCTGTGGCTCTCAGGGTTTTACATCTCATGGTCGGATGCCTCAGACTCAGAGAGGCTAGGTTCAGTCTTGGTGTGTTGTGGTACTGATTTTTCTGCAGTAAGCCAAAGGGACTGATGGTTTGAGGGTCTTCTAGTATTGGTTCCTGCAAGCGTAACTATGAAGGAGTGGGTTGTTTTTCTCATTGATAAGGGATGTAATGGAGCCTGTAATGAAAATAGCCAGGCCATGCTCAGTGAAGTGGGGATACTGAGAAGGTCAGAGGATCGCACCTTCAGCATGGTTTTATTCTGACCCTTGTTTGCTGGCTCTAAGGCTCACAGCTCTGAATAGGAGCCCAGAAATAGGGGCATCAGCAATTGGAGCTGTGACTTTGAGACATCAACAGAAGTGTGTACGTGCTTTGCCCATTGCTTGCTTCCCTTGACTTACTCTTCAGTGGCACCATGCAGTCAGGGATCATCTTCACGTGATGCATTAGGAATAAATGTTTCCTGCTCATGTTAAGCATTATTCATGGTACACACACTTGTGCTTTGAAACACGGGTGGCCCAAGTAGGTCACAAATCTTCTGGATATTTGGGTGATGAGTGTTTGAAAGTGTGGAGATCAAATCGGATGTTGTCTTGAGGGCCTCAGCAAAGAAAATAATCTCAGGATGGGAGCACTTGGAAATTACCTGTGGCAAGTACAGACAAAGTGAGTATGTTTCATGGTAAACATTCTTGAAAAGAGGCTAATGCAAAGCAGGCAAAACCCAAATATATTTAATTCAGTGGTTCCTTTCCTTGGGATTTAGCTCTGTCATTCTGCTCTGCGTCAGCCATAACTTGTCCATGTTGACCTCCAGGCAGTCTGTAGGATGGTTCCAGCTGTACATTGACTTACAGGATAGTTGCAGTGGCTGTATTGGAAGCTGAATTGGTCTGCCAAAGGAGCATTTCTCTTTTTTAGATGCAATTTACACAATTAAGACCTTACTGAAAAATGCCCATCTAGGCCGTAGAGCACCAGGCAAATCCCTGTTTGTGCACACGTATGTACAGGATGCTCCCAGGAGGAACCGGCACAGCTCAAGAAAAGGCAGCGAGGTATTAACTGTGGTTTTTTTTCCTTCCCTTCTGCTGCCCTTCTGCCAGAACGCAGGACGCATAGAAGATTCTCACTGACAGCTTTAGCCAAATGTTTATGGTGCCCTGGAAGGGGCAGAACAGCCCGTCCCAAATAAGTATAAATTGACTGAACTGCTCATCTTAGACAATTACAACTTTCAGAGAGAATATCCTCTCTCCTACGTCATTCAGTGCTGTCTGCTGTCATTATTCATAGCCATTACCAGCAATTAACTAGGCTGGCATTTTTTAATGATGCAATTGCTTTTTCCCTGTCTGTACTTGAACCCTCTAAACTCTCTTCCATTATTCATTGAACAACCACCAAGTGATTGCAAGGTGGTGTTGGTTTTTTTTTCTAACTGTTCAGTTACGAAAACCTTAGGTTTTTCTGTGTAAAGTAGTAACTCATCGAAATAGATGTCTGTACATTTGCAAGTGTTTTGTCAGCTGCAATTATATTGTTGCTTCTGTACTAGGTGAAATAATTAAAATGGAAGTTCCTGACCAAATGATCTGAGATACCTAATCAAGTTTCTTGATCTCTTCAGATGCAAAATTTAATGAGAAATATGCAGAAAAAGTGCAAGTCTTTTATTTCAGACTAAACAAGAAAGAAATTTAATTTATCAAGTGGCAGCTCACATCTGCTGGGCTCAGT
This sequence comes from Cygnus atratus, assembly GCF_013377495.2. Lineage (NCBI taxonomy): Eukaryota > Metazoa > Chordata > Aves > Anseriformes > Anatidae > Cygnus > Cygnus atratus. The sequence goes on from NC_066370.1 coordinate 7,728,284, forward strand.
ATCACAGGGTCAAAAGTGAACTCTTCTAGAAAAGAGGTTCTCCTGTGATGAAGATCAAACCCATATTGCTTCAGTAATTTTTGTTTGTTTTTCAGTGATTTCTATATGTAAACCAGTAAAGGTATTGAAGTCAAGTGCTGTCACCACATATTTATACATCAGAGCTGTAGTTTGCTTGTGCTTTGGGAGCACCAAGTAGTGGACAAATTTGTGTTTGTGAGGAGTCAGTGCTGTGAACCTCTCTAGAGTTTTTATTCCCACAAAACACAAATGCTTCTTGAAATCCAGCAGGCTCGGTGCCATGCCCACTGCCCTGGGGAGCCTGCTCAGTGCCCGACCCCCTCTGGGTGCAGAACCTTTCCCCGACGCCCAGCCTGACCTGCCCCTGTCCCAGCCTCGTGCCGTTCCCTTGGGCGCTGTCCCTGGGGAGCGGTACAGGAGCTCCGCAGGCAGCACTCCTTACATCCGTGCTGGTAGCAGGCACCTCTTCTTCTGGGGCTGTCAGAAGCATGACAGATCCTCAGCCCAGCATCTCCCCTGTAGCCCCAGACCCCCTCCTTCAGTTTAGATTTCCTGTACCTCTGTCAATGAGATAAGGAGTGGGTTTTCCCCACGAGCCTTGGGAGCTGCAGTTCTCGCTGGAATTTATCCCTGAACCATCAAAGAGAGCAGTGCACTGAAAGTACTGAGCTCTGCTGAAACCTGTGCCTGTGGGGATCTGTGAAGGAAAAGACTTGGGAACTGACTCCATCAGCTTCTCGGCTTCTCCTCCACACTGGGAGGCTGCCTCTGGGTGGGGGGTTTGTAATGGGCCAGTTTCCCTTTTAGACGCCGAGGTCCTGAGTCAGGCAATGTGCCAACTTCCTAGAAATATGTGGGTCCTAGGAAAATTTTCCTAGAAACTACGAAAATCATTCATTATCCCTAAGCCCACTTGTTATCTACTCATGGAGGTTAACGGTTAGAAATTACATTTGTTCATTTGAATTTGCATATAAAAATAGCTCCTCTTTATCATGCTAGGGAATCTGGCCCTACTTAGGGCCTTAATTGCAGCGTGCAGCAGTAAGGCAAAGGGCACTGCTGCTTGAAAGCACAAACCGTATCTGCTGTCATCCCCCGGATGTTGGCACAGGCTATTGCCTGCAAGGGTTCATATCCCATGGGATAGTGTTTTGTCCACATTTGGGGGAGTTTAGATGGAAATTCTAAGACTCAACATTTCTTACTGCTATCTATGATCCTGGAAAACACTGAAAAAATGACAAAACTTCTTTACCTCTCTCCTCACCCCCTTTACATTGATCTGTGGGAAAGCTTCCTGAGTTCCAGCTGGGTTTGCCAATAGCTGCAGAATGGTTCCCCCTTCTGTCTGCTTCATGTGTCTCCAGCAGGATCCATTTCCAGTGTGTGCACAGAGGGTAGCTGCACCCAATCGCTGTCACCCATGGCGACAACTCAGATTTGGAAAGGGAGGCAAAGAAACAAAGAGCTTTGATCAATAGCAGCAAAAGCAAAGTTGTCAGCTAACCCTGGAAGGTGTGGAGCACGTTGTGCTGTCGCCGAGCAGGTAAAATGTTTGGCACTTTGAGTAGCTGAACATCCTCAATGGGATCAAATCTTCCAAAACAGTTATTACAAGATATTTAACTTGCCTGTTTGTGAACATGCAAAGCTGCCTAAATAGGCATCAGATTGAGCGCTGATAAGGAAAACTCTGGCAGGATGACCTTGCAGCCCTTTTATAGGGCTGGAGTGGTGGATGCTGCCGGCCTCATTTGCTAGGCCGGGTTCTGGTCGAGTACTCGTGCTGCAGGGGACAGAACCGCATACAAGTATGGCTTTGTTTGCTTTCCATCACGAGTGCAAGGAGTGACAGAACAATCCTTCCAGAAGGCTTTGGGTTTCTGGTTGTCTCCCGCGCTTGTAAAGCAGGCAGACATTCGGTGATTGCTTCCAGCCCGTCAGACCACCTGCAGATTTGAAGGCAGAACTCCCTGAGCTGGTGGCAGCGCTGCGGATGTGAGCCTTTCCGCTGGCTGGGATCTGGGGAGAGCTCAGCTCGAGAGCGGGCACTGGCAGGATGAATCAGCAGATATCTTCCTGGAAGCACTGACAGTCTGGATATCCCAAGTGTTTAGCAGAGATCCCACCGGTTTAGAAAAGTCTGCTTCTGAAATGTTTGATTTCTTTCCAGCAAGGAGCGGTACAGTCATTCCCTGACAGCTTTGATTTTCTCTCCCACACATACATGAATATCACACAGTGACATTTTTTCAGCAACTCTGTTTACTAGCTGATATACATACAGAAATATTTCAAGTCACTTAACATTTTGATGCTTTTTTCTTTGCATTGAACAAATTCTCCTAGGGAGACTTGGAGAAGGGAATGGAAAGGCAGAATATGTCCCACGTCATGGCATCTTGACACTGAGCTGCGCAATTTTCATGTCATTTCCCAATTGCTTAGTGCACATTAAACAATATGGTCTACTGTATTTCCTCTCCATAACAGACATGTGGCTATAGCAGCAAAACTAAAGCGAAGGCTTTTACAGTAGCATGTTCATTGCCCTCGTTCTGACAACCAGTTTTAGCCAGTTACCTCCACTGGAGAGCGAGTGGGTTTCCTTTTAAGTTCTGTGCAGACCGAAATGTTTTAGCAGTGGAGTATGCCCCCAGCAGGAACCAGGGCTGACAGGTGCTTTTCTTGTTCAAGCCCCACCTGGCAAAGCCAGCTATGAACTTTGCAAGCTGATGTTGTTCTTGTTGCTGACTCCCAGAAGCTGCTTGCTGAGGACCTCCTTCACCATGGTTTTAGAAGTAAAGCTTCTTCTCAGTCCTGAGCCTCCTCTCCCCACCATTCTTGTCTCACGAGCAGTCTGGGTGGTGGCACTGGTCATGAAGAAAGAAGGGACTTTGGCTTAGAGCAGAGCAATTACAGAATCAAAGAGCGTGGGGAGGTGAGGAGGGGCAGGGGAGGAGGTATATTTGTTTAACAAGACAGATGGTGAGCGTGGATCAATCAAGAGGTGGCCTGCATTTTGGGGAAGGGAATATTGTTCCCAGGGAGAAGAGCAGAGCTCCTCTCTCAGAAACACCCTCAGTCCTGTCCATGTACAAGAGGTACCAAGATTTCAGCGTAACTTGCTGTAGTCTTGGAGGAATCTGCAGTTCTCGTAGCAAGTGAAAGAACTCCAGAAACCCTAAGTGTGATGGCACTGAATGGTTGCTCCTACTGATGTCCCTTAGACGATCAAGTGCTGACCAGCAGAGGGAAAAGGAGTCCAAGAGGTCAGATCTGTTTAGGAAGTTAAATCCCAAATCCTCACTGACAGTATGACCACTGGCTCTAGATCAGGCTCAGCTAAAGCATTCTGTACAAAATAGCTACGCTCAGAGCTGCTGCAGTAGCACAGCCTAAGGTGAGGGAAAGCACTAAGAAAATATAGAAACAAATGTAGCCCAGAAGGTAACTCCCCTTGAATTACGTGTTACATACTTTGCTGAGTGAACCTGAAAAATCCTCAAATATTGTAAAAACCTTTAACAAGCTAACTGGTAACTAGCCAAATGTTCATTTAATTTAAAACCATGCTTCTTTTATTTTGTGCTTTTTAAAAAACTTTGCTTCACCATGCTGTGATTCTGTGATTCTGAGGTGTTTGATAAATATTTTCTTGATAGCTTAAAAGAAAAAAAAAAAGTCATCTGTGACTTAAGGTGAAAAACAGTGCAATAAATGAAGAACCCCTCTCATGTGACAGGCAGTAGAGCAGCATTATGAGTATTATCTAACCAGGTGGGGACAGCAGCTCTGAGTGTGTGAGGAAGAGGAGACAAACCCAGGTGTTTACACTTGCAGCTCGCTGTGCCAAGCCCACGCTCAGTCTCCTGCTGGCAGCAGTCCCATGGCAGTCTCTGGCAGCCAGGTGTCTCAGGCAGTGACTCACATGCTGAATACAGTTCTCTTGCTGTCAGTGTGCTCCCTTGTTAACCTGCAGATGGGCCATCTCGAAATCTGCCTCCCTGCAACTTCCCGGTAGTGAATGTGACTTGTCTGCCTGCATTTGAGACTTCTCCCTTCCTGAGGCTGCTTGATTACAGCATCAAGATTCACCAAGCATCAGCTACAGCTCCAAGTGACTGAAGAGGGCTCCCAGCCTAACTCCACCTGGAAATGTCTCTCCTTTGAGTCTGTTTGGGGGTGGCAGTGTGTGTTTCTGGGCTCCAGCAGCAGAAAAACGTATTAAACAGGCTGTCAGTGATGGCAGCAAACAGGGCTGTAATTCCCTGGTGTTGTCAAATAAGCAAAGGGAATCCCTCTGCTCTGAGCTACAATTTCGTCTAATTTGGTCAAAGCAGAATAGTCTGGGGTGATCTTGGCTGTCTTGTTGAGAGACTGAACTAGGCAAAGTTAGCTCCGTTCTTTCGTATGGGACGAGGCTGATTGCAGGCTGAGGTCAGCAGCCAATTCACTTAGAGCATTTGAGGAACTAAGATGAGGGCCTTGACTCTTTCTTGTGTCAAACAGAACTTGTGAATTTTAGGCAAGCCTTTATGTTTTCTGCTCTGCCAAGCTCCGACTTTGCAAATCCTTCTCTCAGGAGCAGTAAGGAAAAATGAGAGCTGTCAGGATGGAGGAGGCTTCTTTTGCTTTACTCTCACAGCTCAAACAGCAGCATCACAGACGCTTCAGTATGTGCAAAAATACAAGGCACATGACCTCTGAACAGGCCGAACAGCCCGATACCGTCTCTTAAGCAAGACTTGAAATTTTAAGCAAAGTTTTCTCTTTCTCAAAGTCTTCATCAGCTAGGAGAACTCTCGACATTACTGTTACGCACGTGCAAAGGTAGAGAGATGGTCATACTGAGCCATCCTTTCTTCAGTCCCAGTTAAAGGACGTTTTGGACAGAAGTTGACTGGCTTTGTACTGTACATGTACGCTGGGATTATGGTGAAGAGAAATAGGATCTCTGCCCTGCTAAAAGTGAAGGAACATAATAAATTTCCCTATGTGGTATTGATGCGGGAAGCACTACTGAGGCAATGCTATTGCTTCTGCTGCTAACACACGTCTGTCAATGAGCCCTGTAGTAGGGCAGAATCAGGGATCACGTCTTTGGGATGGAGTAGGTTGTTTCTGCTTTCTTTTAACTATGGATACAGAGAGATTGAGTGAAGAAGATACAAGGATAGACTGGGATGTGGGACAGCACCACCCACTGCTCCATTAGGCATCACACTGTCTTCCCGTATGACACAGAGAAGGAAATCAGTGCTGTCTCAACCCTCTTGTCTTCAAAGTGGAACAAAGGGAAGATGTTGTAGTTGGCTCTCCTTTCCTTTAGAAAAGAAAAATAAAGGAAAAAGACTCAGGGACTATGTTTAGCTACCTTTAAGCACAAGACCTCTGCCCAATTAATGTGGGGGCATTTGGAACTGATAGTTCCTTACAGTTATTGCCAAAAACAAAGCAAGGTTCTTTTGAGGAAAGCTTTACTTTTCCAGAAAATAACATATTTTGTATTTCCAAGTGCAACAGATTTTATGTAGAATTGCTCTTGGGTATATTCAGATGAACTTGGAGATCAGAGACAAATAAGTTGACCTTGCGAGGATTAAGAGAGAAGATATTAATACTCTAATAGGAATGTGAGATTTCTAGGTGCGAAGATATTCAGAACAGGAACAAACACCTCTGCCTAGGAGCATGAAGTGTGTTTGTTTTTTCAAATTGCTGACTTTTTTAGTGACAGCTGCTTTGTGCAAAGGGGTATAGAGGGGACTTGATTTAGATGTTTCCATGATGCCGTGCAAGAGCTATTCTACATATGGACGTTGTGATGCAAAGCATGTTTTACTTGACAACTCGGTGTTTTGTTCTGTCTTTAGAAATAAAATCCTGAGAGGCTGGTGGTTTTTCATGTGTGTGTTAGATGGGTTGTTTTGTTATAGGCTATTTGTTTTGTTTATTTGTTTTTTAGACTATCTAAAACTGAGAAGTTGCTTGACAAATTAGAAGCTTGAATTCAGCCTCCCCTTTTGGGGGCCTCACCTCCAGTCCACTGAGGTGGCTGATATCTCAGTTCAGGCAATCTGGATATGGAGAGTACTCTCATCTTCCCAGATGTGATGTTGGTGCTTATCTTTTTAGGTGTCCTTGATAGCAAATTTATAGGTATCCTTTATACCAACCTTATAAATATCCTTCATAGCACACCTAATGATAACAAAACAGTAACAAGTATTTTGTCATTTGTATACAGCATCAGCCTGGCTCACTTCTAATTTTACATTTGATTTCTTAAATAGTAATATATTTTAAAAAAATAATAATAATTAAAAAAAAACAGTCATGCTGTAACAGGTGAAGGGAACATAAAAGCTATGGACTGGGGAAAATATCTTCTCTTTCTCTCTTTGAAGAGAAAAAGTAAATTTCCTATGGAAAGATCAAAGCACCTAACGTTAATGGATTATGACAAGGTTAAAAAATATGAAGAAAATAATAGGTTGAAACATAAAAGAGGGAAATAGATAAGAGTGTTTTTTGTTGGAGATATAGTTAGATGGCTAGCTAAGTACTTGAGATTTTGTGTTGTAGTTAAAGAGCTGTTAGTGGGAATAGCGATTTCTTTCCTCATGCCTGGCACGATCTCCACCTATGTGGTGCCAAGGTATCCTTTGAACTGTAATTGTGAGTTCCTCTTCCACTGCAGTGCTCTGTGCTAGTGGACGACAGCCTAATGCATCCTGTAACTCAGCCAGACCCTCTCAGGTTGACGCAAGACTGATGTAATAACTTGTAAAGTCACTTTAATAGTCCAACAAGGTCCTGCTGGAGTAAAAAAAAATACATGGAGCTAATCAAAGGGGGAAAAAAAAAGATAGAAACCTGCCTGGTGAGTTAGGAAATGTTCATGGGTGAGGAACACTAGTACAACATCGGTTCAGGTTCTTGTACCGTATCTAGAAATTAGAAGGTAAGCGGCCTTGACCTGATTATTTGATGTCTGGAGTTCTTGATAATAGGATAAAAAATAAATTTAGAAGCAATAATTGAAAGACAGCTGCCATTGTGTGATTTATGAAGTATGTCAAGAACTGTCAGGGTATTGAGGCCTTGGCCAGCTCCAGATATAAGGCCCATGCCTCCCCCACAACTTCTGGAAGGCCAGCACTGCTTCAAGTCCTTTCTGTGGCATGAGAACACAGCGTGCTTTACGTTATGCTTGGCATCTGGTTGTATCTTTTCCTTTGAGCATCTAAAATAGATATTTGGAGTTGTGGAGCTTTACCAAGCTCTGCAGCAATTGCTGTTTGCCACTTACATTCTGGGCCTACAGAGACGTGTATGTTAAGGCCTGGCACCTCATAGTTAGAACATTCCTTAATTCCTTCAAAATCAATAAAACAGGATATTGAATGAAGACCACCCATCTTAGTGCAGCACCCAAGTTTAGATACTGAAACTTCAGCTGGTCAGCCTTTGTTTCACCATGTTGTACCTCCACGAGGCAGTAACCAGTGGGCCCTGCTCACCGTGCCATTGCTGCCAGGTCCAGCTGGCTGACCTGCTCTGCGGGGTAAGAGGGAGTGCTACTCCCATAGACCATTCACAAATACAAAAATGGGGTGTCCCCTTCTCTTCTATCTCTTTCTGCTCCACCAAGTTGTGTATTGCTGTTTTTTTTTAATAGGTTGTCTGTTATACCACCAATCATTTCCATTTCTGCATTGATGCATGAAAGATAACATACAAAACATTGCTACAGTAGGGTGCTACTAGGAGATGATACTGGCAACACATGCAATTAGCCATATTAATTTATTTCCTTTTAATAGCTGAGAAGAAAACACATGGAATCAGTGAGCAACACAACCTCAGTTTTCATTTGAAAAAGGAAATAGAGAATGATTCATTCTAAAGCCATACGCTCCAAAGGAGGAAGATTTGAATTATTAACAACATATCTAAACATGATGAGTGCTGACACCTTAATCTCTTTTATTTTTACTGCCATGGATTTTCTTCGCATGCGGTGAGAGAATTCACACTACGGGAAGTGTTAATGGTTTCACGCTTCCTACCCATTTTTAGCCGCCTAATTTATGGAAAATCATAACTAGGTGAGTCACTGCTTTCACAGGATTAGTGTGGCTGACACAGAGTTTTGGGTGTTCCTTTAATTTCCATATTTGCTTGAAAGGAACAACAGGCCCACATTAAAACTGTTAGTGTTAGGTATTACAGTAGAGTTCAGAGACCCTGCTCTGCTCAGTCATGTGCAAATATTGCAAGAGATGCTCCCTGTCCCTTTAAGCTAACAACTGGAGGAAAACAAACAAAGAAAAGAAAACAAGAAAGAATTTATCTGCATTATAGATGGTGTGAGTTGGGATTGTGTCTAATTGAATGGGAGTTAGATATTTGCAAAGATGATTACAAATAGAAACAATACTAGGAACCCCACTATAAACAGCTCTTCATCCTGCAACAGCCATTGCAGAAGCACATTTAGTTTCGTCTTGATCTCAAGAGGTTTTGGCTGGGCATTCACAAGTTACAAAAAAATAACAGCCAAACCTGAAGATCAGGGCTTGCCCCTGACAGTGAATAGAAGAGTAAACGAACCATAGGTTGAAATGCATTTGGGCTGTCTCTACCATCAACGTAACAGGAGAAATTCAGCGTGTGAAATACTCAAGTACTGAATAAGGTGTAGCTTTCATAGTCAGTGGTCTTTGTAATAACTAACTCACAAAGGTCTGTTCAGTTTAGAGTGCAGTCTCCAGCAGGTAGTAACAGATTAAACTTTACAAAAATCTTGAATTCATTTTTTTTAAACTAATTTACTGTTTTATAAACCTCTTAAACTTGTTGCAAAAGTCATGTATTAACTGTTATATGTCTTTCACCCATTTAGAATTTCTTAAACATCCACAGTTTTTTCTGCTACTGTTTTTTTTCCGTACAATTCTACCTCCAGAGGCTGTTTGCTTCAGCGCAGATTTCTGATTTAAGGAGCCCATATCTCACTGCACAGCACATACCAGGTAGTAGGACTATCCATCTTTATCTTCAGAGTTTGCCTTGCCAGGAAGCCTGTTGTGTTCAGCTGAACAGTGTGGACCTTGTGCTGGATTAACTTTGAATTACTGTCCTAAAGAAATTTTAATTTTTAGGTGCTCTCTGTAAATAATAATGAAATGAACTGTCACTAAGTCTCCCTTTTTGTTTTCCACTGGAGAGCTTGTGGGGAATGTACCTAGAGAAATGATGTTACAAGTCATTTTTTGCTTAGGGTTCCTTTTCTCTCCCCAGTTTCTTTCTGTTCTGTCAGCATCTTTTTTCTCACATCCATTACCCTGACTTAAGAAATAACAAGGTTCTTCACAACGGTGCTTGAGGACTGCTATGTTTGCTGCATGAATTCTGAGGCAGATCTTCAGCTGCTATAAATTGAAGTCACAAACATTTTTTTTCAACTAAAGATTATACTGTCATGTATATGCTATCCATTTGTTTTTCTAGTGTTTTTAAAATGCTTGAAAAATTTAAAAACAAAAGGAAAGAAGTGGAATGAAGAATAATATGCATAAGGTTGGCAAACAGTAAGTTACTGGTGCTTGTTGAATGCTACGTTGCAGATACCAAGTATAGATCATGTTAATCAACTGCTGTACATCCGAGTCTTTGAGTACCGTTGTACTCTTCTGAAAGAGGTGTTAGAAAACAAATCCCAAATGACCCTTAAAATATGTCACCAAATTGGTTGCATGAGAATGGTTAATCAGTAATGTAGGCAAGTAGAATATCATTCATTTGACCATCCATTTTCTTTCAGCCTGAAGTTACATGTTCTTCAATTGCTGTTTTACAGTATGAGTTTATTGTGTAGATAGAAGCCCGTTGGAACTGCTGCTTGCTGAAGAAGATTTGAAGTACTTTGAGTATTGAGTGCTGAATTGTTCCGTCACACTCCTGTGGGACGGTTTTTTGCAATGGGAATGTGTTTGGACTGCATATTATTATTCACTGACCATATATATAGGTTTTTCAGGCAAAAATATTTGGAATTTCATTCTGAAGTTAACACAAACATTTGTGTTGAATGCTTTTATTAGTACTTTCAAAACACTCTGTGTTTTTTATATTCTTATTTCACTCAGGGCAGTTGAGTGACAGTGCAGAAGAAAAGAACAAGAACAGCAACATCCTTTGAGAGATGAATCGTTCAGTTAAAAGGAAGTGTCTTCCTCTACTGGAGAGCCACTGACATCACTGAGGCGTAAGGTGTTTGAGTAACAGTAGCAAAAACAGAGGCTGAAAAAGAGGTGTCTAGATGCAAGGCTTCTAAACTGAGCAGACTTTGGCCTGCGTTCCCACGGAAATGCAGCTTATGTGATTGCATCTGCAATACTCTGCTAAACATGGTGGAGTGGCAAAGACCACACAGATATCGATTCCTAAATATTGCTGGGAAATTAGTGGATAGGTAGAGATGAGACACAAATTATTGTTGCCAGATGAGGGAAAGTTTTAAGGGAAGCCCAGGAGCTATTTGGTTACTGTAGCCAGCCATGGGCAGGGATAGTCTAGACCTCACCACACCACCAAAAGTTTTCTGCTGCCTGATTCTCCATAGTAGGGGAAGAGGTGGAGAAGAGCTGGTGGATATGGCTGGAAATGGAAGCACTGCAAGTTGGCTAGTCTTGCAAGATGGCAAGGGAGGTAAGCTGGAGGTATTTTGGTGACAGGGAAGTGATGTAGCAATTTTGGATGTGAAGCCAGGCTTTATTGGTTTGGGTTTTCATGGAACAGTTCATAATATAGTCTGCAAAGGCTTTTTCTAATTAATGAAATCATAAACAGAAATAAATGGAGTAATTCTGAATATTGCTGGTGTTTTATTCAAGTAGAAGGGATAAGACTCAGTCATGGTACCAATAAAAAAACTCACCACAGAAAATGCAGAAATATACAAAGTCAAGAAGTATGACATTATACCGTTAGCATTTGCTCTACAAATAAGCCAATGGATTGAGTATTTGTCCTGCTTTGATGCATTTTGTTTCCAAGCAAACTAACATACAAAGGATAAAAATAAAGTATGACATTACTAATACACTTTTTTTGGCACCAGATACTGAAATCTATGCTTCATTCTGTGGTGTGTACTGCAGAAATTTCTAAGTGAATCCAATACATATCTTCAAAGTAGTAACTGACAAGTTAATAAAAGCAAGAATTAGCAGACTCGGACCTGCTTCTTCTTTCCTTTGTTCAACTCAGTGCATTCATACAAGGCTAGACATTCTGGAAATTGTCCATGTTTAATGGATATAGTTAGAATAATTTTAATACCTACTTTATTTGCTGCCTTTTTTTTTTTTTTTAACTGAATCAAGCAAATACGTTCTTTACTCTTGGACATTGACAATTGCCTCCCATCACAGCAGAGGACATCTAAAACAGTGAGATGGAGCTATACCCTGATATTAGAAGCACCTTGGACATGGCCTGATACAATGTGGGGTTGTGGCAGTAATGTTTTACTATAATTGCTTTCCTAAGATGACAGAGCACTGCAATTCCTGTCATTTTTTCAGTATGAGTTGAACCCAATGTATGTGATTCAGGCATATTCACTTGACAGAATGCTCTGAATTTACATGATTAGAAAGCTCTTCAGATTAAATGTAATTCATCAAGGCATTTTTCCTAAGTAAAGTACCTGTATCAAATTGGCCACTTTTTCTTTACAAAGGTGGGAGGAAAATAATCTTACTGAATTCACAAAAAATCTATGAACTGTCTGCACATGCCATCAGGTAGGTAGGTAAATAACGTTTCTAATTAGTTCCAGATGTAAAACAGCATGTGCAAGATTGAAGGCTGAGTTGAAGTTCTTAGAAAAAGAAAAAAAAAACACTACAGAATAGTACTACAAACTTCTGAAATGATGGCTTTTTCAGAATATCAGACCCTCAAACCTATTGAATCTCATAAAATGTTAGTCAGAATCTTAATAAGAAAAATGCTTAGATGAAGTGTTAGCAAGTTCTTTACCATTGCAGTACCATTCAGGAATATTATAACATAGAATTATGCAGCAGGTTCTCTGGAACCTTGCCATAAATAATAGTTATGTGGTCTTAAGACATCAATAACCGCTCGCAAACTGTTCTCTTATGCTAGTTTCAAGCTCCTCATATTTCTGTTAATCCACATACACACAGATGGTGCATTACATATGATGACTGCCTACAGTTATGTGAATGCAACACAGTTGTTGCAACTAGTAAGAACTTGCATTTATTTTAAAAAGCTGTGTTACTACTCAATAATTCAGATGTTTTGATATTTTTGAGATCCTGATTCTGCAATAAATTTACGGAACAGAATTTGGTACAGCTTTAACCAGATAAGATCACAGCAGAATGGAAGACTGGAGTCAAGACTAGACAAGAGCTACCTTGGTAAAAGAAGTCAGATCTTTTTTTTTTTTCATCACTTTTCCTTCCCTTTGTGAGCACAAAGTAAAAATTAAACTTGCTTTAACCACACTTAGTCGGATGAGTGTTGTTGAGATTATGTTAATTACTGGTTCATTATTGGAAACTGTATCCTGGTCTTCTGACTCATAAAAGACTTCAGAGTCTCTGTTAATGTTTAGCAACTTTACATATGAGCAAAATAGAAAAAAAAAAGCAATACCATTGAAGATGAGATTATTATCAAATAACTTTTTTCTACAAATTATTTTTTTTCTGCAAGTTACAGATTGATTTAGATTACTTGGATGTAGCAGTGTGGTGAGTAGCATAAGCCCAAGGCTTGTACTTTATTCTAAACTTGAATTAGCAGTTACTGATAAAAATCTAATTAATTCAAATAGAGGTTGTTTTGTGTGTGTGTGTGTGTGTTTTTTAAATGAACTTTGACTTCTTGTGTACTGTAGCTTTATTTCACATGGTTTACTTTTTTAAGCAATCACAAGTTTGTTTGAATCACAGCAAGGATTGGTTTGCTGATGTTCATGGGTTTATTATTTGGAATCTAGCCTTCCCTTAAAAATTTGAATTGATAACCCACTAATCTTAAGCCATTATGTTTTTATTTGTTAGGTTGGAGAATAATATCTAACATTTTATCCCTGTTCAAATATTTGCAAGCTTTGGTGGTCACTTCTTTTTGAGGTTTTATTTGAGATGTATACATACATACGCAAGTGTCCTGGTTTCAGTTAGGACAGAGTTAATTACAATTACCTCAGTCTCTCTCAAATAACCAGCATAACAAAGTCCTGCACCAGTAACTTTTATGATTTTGAAATGAATCAGTACTTCACAGCTTATTATTTCTTTGACTTCTCAATTTGGAAATGCCTATGAGAAGTTTGAGCATCTTAACTAATTTTTTTCATGACATTTTTTTTGAAAAATCATTCGCAAGTAATTTTTCTGAGAATTATTATTCACTGGATTACTGACAAGCTGTTAGTTGTTTTTACTTGAAATCTCATGGAAAAACTGAAATGTGGTCTGTTCATTTAGGCTGGATTAATTCTGTAATTGTCTCTTCAGTTTAAACACTACGGAATCAGGTTTCAAAATCTGTTTCCCCAATAATGTTGTAATTTTTTTTTATCTTTCTGATAATATTGGTGTCAGTTAACTCACGTAAATATTCTCAGACAGCAGGCAGCGCACATTTTCATGTTTTCGTGTGTGTGTGTGTATATATGTTTAGGAAGTTGGCCAATTCTAATTAAGACTATGAAACTGAATCAACTCAATTTTAAAGAAAACAGGCAATGAGGGAATCCAGCTTTGATTTGAACAGGTCCCTCTACAGCTTAAAATGTTAAAATACACTCTGCAAAAATCTCGTAGGTGCTTCTCACAGAATCAGTGTGGTTTTTACAAAAGTCAGCACCTGAGAATTCTGAGTGGGCAATAATCCAGATATTAAAAGAAATGAAGTGTTGAGCTTGGGAACTATAGAAGTTGAAAGTGCTTATAGGATTACCACAGTGCCATGGCTTGGCCACCACAAGTTAGTCTTTTTGGATAAATACATTTCAAATTTTATTGTAGGAATAGGCATGTTCTAAGAGATATACTTCTCAGAGAGACGACAACATGAAAGAATGCACTGTCCTGCTGTTCTGAATGTCTTGCTCCTTTAAAACTTTAAATCAGTATCTTGGAAGCAAAAAAAAGTCCTTTACTCTTGCTTGGCCACCATGTGAAGTGGCCCTGCATCTGCCATGAGCCAGGTATCCTCATCTGGCACACTGGCGATGCCTCAATGCTAGTGCTGTGCAAAATGACATCTCATTTCAAAGGCACAAGTCCTGTGTCATTTTCAGATTAGCGATGACCCAATATCCCAGAGTCTAACAACTTCGGGGAAGTGGAAAGGACAGCTCTGGGCTGCAGATTTCTAAAGGCAAATAAGGGGAGGCTTTTATGCAGAAATCCCACTGGCCCACACTGAATTTTATAGCAACTGACTGATATATGCATGCACATCTTTCATATGCACAACTCTTTCTGTTCTTCATATTTTAATCCCTCAGTTGATTCATGATGGAGGGGCCTATGCTACAGAAATGCTTTGGCCAGTCCTCGCTTAGGGGCTCTAACATTGCAAAGCATCCTTGCAAAGACTGATAGCTCTGTCTGGTGCTGTAGGCTTTGCTTGAGTTAGAAATGCTAAATGAACCATCAAAACACCTGATATGAAGTCTTTCAGAAAACAAAAACCAAACAATCAAAAACAGAGAAGGCTGAGGCAGACAAACCTGTTTCAGATATGAAGTAGAAGTCAGTCCTGCCTGGAGATAAGGGAATGGCCAAGATGATCTCCTGAGGCCTTTTCCAAATAAATTTCCTATTTTTCATTATTCTGTTAGGAGAACATAAAAAGAAAAAAAAAAAGTAAAACATCAGTCAAAAGGATGTCTCCTACCAGAAACACTCCCAGCACTGTGAAAATTAGTCGATTACATTGGTAACTGACTAACCTTGTGTGGCTATGTCTCACTTCCCTTTTTCTTAGTTCCTGTCCTGGTTTCAGTTAGGACAGAGTTAATTTTCCTCCTAGTAGCTGGTAGGGTACTATGTTTTGGATTAGGTGAAAAGTCCTTGGCTTGGTGTAAGCACTGCTCTGCAACAATTAAAACATCAGCATGTTATCAGCGCTCTTCTCATCCTAATCCAAAAGGATTAAATCACTGATCTCCATCGTGCATGCAGCCACATGAGAGTGACTCGTTTTCTGCAAGCTTCCTGTTGCTTAGTAGCTGTTTGTAACGTGGAAGAGAGTTGGGAAAGTAGTTGTGAGGTAAGAGGAAGAGGGCTGGGAGGCAGAGTGTTCCTGGCTGCCTACAAAGTATTTGTGAATGAGAGGTGTTATTTGATCTAACTGCGTGAGGAATTTTGTCTCCTCCCAGATACAAGGTGCATGAATTTGCAGGCTCTGCTTCTCTCTGTTCCCTGCAGCATCCAGGAAAGTTAGTTATGCTTGTGCACCTTGATCGTATGCATTTATTTACCACTGTGGTACCACTTTGTCTTTTAATAACATCTCTTTGTTACCTAGGGAACGGGTTACAGCCCTGTGCGTTCTTTCCCCTGGTGCTTCATGTTTACGTCTGCCATGCACAAGGCTCCCAGTATCATCTGAAGTACTGCACGTCTGAAACCTGTTGTGCCAGGCCTGCATTACAGTGCTGACACCAGCATGAGGAAAATAGAAAAGATGCAGGATCCAAGAGAATCAAAAAAAAAAGTAATAGAAAAGTAATAGGTCTATCAGTGCATTGAATCTCGCTGTAAGTAGGTGAATTTGTAGTGGGCAGGTGACATTAATTCCAATACTTAGTTGGGATAGCTGTAGAAAGTTAACTTTTTTAACAGAAAGAAATTCCACAAATAACATTTGCTTCTAAGCTAAAGCCTGGTCTGTGTCCCAGCCACGATTGCAGAAGGGTAATAATTTGCCTTTCGAGGGATGTAACACAGATGGAAAGATTGAGAGAGCCCCAGTGCTTGTGATGCAATTTTTTTTCTTTGTTTATAAAAACAGAACTTCAAGTCTAATTGGAAATGGATTGCTTTGTCCTAAATAAGATTTTTACCAGTTTCTTCTCACTTGAGTAACATGGGCAGTTCAAATTTTGAGTAAGTCCTTGACTTCTAAAGTATCACATATTTATATCTGAAGCATTTCTCCTCAATCCTAATGACCCTGTAGTTTTCAAAAGGAGGAGTTAAGAAAAAGTGGTTACTTGTGAAATATTATAAAAATGATTAACTTCCAAGTCTCAGATGAATGCTAAGCAGAACAGTAGTAGTCGTACAGCAAAAATGGAAGACAGTTACCATTTATTTAAGAACCCCAAAGGTTGCTTATGATGCAAGTCACAACAGATTTTCAGCAAAGTGTCTATGCATTGAAACAAATAGCAAAGGCAGTCTCTTGAGTGTAACAAGACTAAAAGATAGGACCAAGATAAACTGGTCTTTACTGAATTAGTAGAAGCTTATGGATTTATTTGGAAAAAAAAAAGGGGGAGGGGGCAAAATTGAACCCCAGTTTGTGGGCTGTAGCTCTTCGAGAATAAACAGCTGTGCACAAATTTGGTACCTCAGCTAATGTAGAAAATCAGATGCCACGTGTCAGCCTCAGCTCTGATCCACAGAGTACTCCTGTAAGCTTCTGCAATCACACTAAAGGATCTGGAAATACGTGATTTAAACATATGTCTTTGTGTAAAGCAAAGATTGTCAATAAAAAATATCAGAGAATTTTTGAGAGAAAGAGGAAGAAGTAAGAAAAAGATAGGAAAGTGGTCTAAGGGGAAACTACAAGGCTGTCATCCCATCAGGATGGGAGCCTGAAGAATTTAGGAGTGATGGCTGCATTGATACAGACAAATCTTATTTTACATGCCTGAAATGCTCAAAATGTGTTTCAATATGCAGAGTATAATTTTCTGTTAGGCAGTATTTCACATTAGTGGTTCCATTGTATTCAAAATGTTCTGTGGTGTTGTTTGTTTTTTGGTTGGTTGTTTTTTTTTTCATTTTTGATTCAGTGAGAGTTTGAAATCATAAAATCATAGAATCATTTAGGTTGGAAAAGATCTCTAAGATCATCTAGTCCGACCTTTTGAGAATAAGTTTCCATTTATTAATATAACATACTTGACTGGTTAAAGGGAGGCTAGTTTCAGTAATTGATGGATGTTGAAACTGGGGAGAAAAAACATCCCATATGAGTCCTAATGCAATGGGAAGGTGGAGCACCTGTGATTAGGACATGGTCACTTGCAGATGGTAGATATGTTTCATGACAGCTCTCCAAGACCTGAATGTGATGTTCTGTGAGAAGTAAGGATGAAAGCTGAGCTTTCTATGCAGGTACTTTTGCTATTCTCTCTTAACTCTTGCACACCGTGTGTCTGCTGTTTAGGTAACAAGTAGGTGGGATAAAATGTTCTGTGCAGTAATCTTGGCCAAGTAGTTAGAGAAGATTTAAGCTTAATAAGCCTCCTAGTAATAGAGCATTAATATAAGTAAGGTTGGTAATTACCCTATGAAGTTAAGTTGTGATGAAACTGCTGCTGTATAGAGGTGTATGTAGCAAGACTACAAAAACATTTCACTGCTGATGGAAGTGTGACTATCTTTCAGCTGTTTTATGGTTCGTAGGGCTTTTTTAATTAAAAAACAACAACAAAAAGGTAATAGTTAATTTCTTTGTAAAACATAATTAGAATGCAATGAAGAAATTTACAAGCAACTAGAAAGCCCCAAAGCATCCTACATTTTAATTTGGGTCTCTCAAAAGAGAGGAATAAGAAGTATTTTCCATCCAAAAAATATTACTTAAAAGCGGGGAAAGTGTGTCACTCGTACCATTTCTTTCTCTTCTGTATTAGAGTTAACTTATAATTGACTGCAACTAGCACAAATTACAGCAGTTTCTTCTGCATCAGTACATGAGTCAGTGAGTAGGGGGTGACTGAGTCAAACTCAGCCCAGATTCTCCCCTCCCACTCCCGGCCCAGCTGCTGCCTGTTTACTCCTTCGGGTTTAGCCCGTGATCCTGATAGCCTACACAGAAAGGCAGAAATAGGGGATGCTTCTACTCCTGAGAACACAGGTGAAGTCTAACCGTGCTGTACCATGTCAGCATGAACTTCAAGTTCATCAGCTTTCTGTTCAGAAATAGGGCTTGGGAATTTGCTTAACACTGACCGTTTCCACTGAACTGTGTCCTTAGTGACTGTTCCAGAGGCTCTAGGTAGAGCTTTGTAAGTCTGGATTGTCCAGCAGTCCAGGATGTTTAATGTCATTGGCTTGTTCAGATGTACTCTGGCTTTAGAATCCTGAATTTCCGAAGCATTTCTTTAGTGAAGTATTTGGTATTTATATATTGCCCCTATAGTTTCCAAGGGAAACAGTGTTTCTTTTTTTTTCTTCTGATACGGAGGGTAAAACCACCAGCAATTATACTTTCGGTGTATTTATCACTTTATTCTTGAGTTGTTTCAGCCATAGCCCAGTAAGACACGAAGTGAAGCATTGTTCTGTTAGGTTTCATCCTTCCCACAGCCTAGTGTGCTTTGGGGATTTTCTTCTTTAATCCAGTGTTGTTTCAGTTTGCAACTTGTTTTTCTCTTTCCCTACAATCAGATCAGTAACCTAGCATGAGGAAAATAAAGGCTTCATGTTATCCAGGATTTGATTTCTCTCTTGAAGCTTTTCTTTGTGTGTATGGTAGTGGGTTTTTTTTTGTGTGTGTGTGTGTGTGTTTGTTTTGTCCTCTTTTTGAGGGTGGTGTCTGTTTTTTAATGCCCAGTAAAAGCACTCTTCTATTTATAAGCTAAAATTCCTAGGGAGAAAAATGCAACTCTTCCTGTGATGGTCGGTCTTAGTTTTCTTTCTCCATTATTATGTATTAAGTAACATCACTGTGCAAGACAGAGCTGTCAGGGACAGAGCAGAAGACTCCATCGGCTCAAAGGGGACAGATTAAGAACCAAACACAAGGTGCTGACGGAGCATAAGGAACATTAACTATAATCTGGTACTTTTTGTAGCAGCACGTTCATTTATGTATACGTTATGAGCAAACAATGAGAGTTAACCTTTTTCTAAAGAAAAAAATAAGTGGCTAAAGGTGCTGTTCTGTCTAGGGAAATTAACCTCAAAAGGAGATTGTTTATTTTGAAGTTGTTCAGCTATTTCAGTACTCTCTATTTAAGTATATAGATTTACAGCCCTTGTAGCTGTGAAAAAATATACCTAATGTGATCAGAGATTACCCAGATCTGTAACTAGCCTGATGCAGAGGTTTGCTAGGGGCAAAGCCCCCGCTGATCTGGGCAGGGCAGCAGTGAGGCCGTGCTGGCAGGAGGTGAGCGGGCTCCCTTCTGCAGCGGGGTGCACCGGAGCTGCCCCACAAGCTGATCAGCTACCTTGGGTGCTCCGTAATATGTGTGAGGTTGTGGGGAGCCTTCATCGCTGCCACTGCTTTTGGAGAGGCAAATGCTTAGGTATAAAAACATAGCTAATAGTGGGGCTTAAAAAACCCGTATCACAGCGTGATTAGAGCCAGGGTCAACACAGTTCCTAACTGCGGATTAAGTGGTACACTGAGTGCTCTTTTAAGTGGATCAGATGGGCTACAGGTTATAACAGTGAGTGTAGCTGGCTGTCTGCTTCTTTAGTTCCAAATATTTTTGTTGAAACCTTCTTTTGTCCAGTTAAGGGTGAAGAAGAGAGTGGTGAGCTGGGATCTAAAGACATGATAGAATTAGTCTGTGTGCAGATACTTTTAGGGTAGGTGATCACTTAACGCTAACATACATTTGACAGTTGGCATCTGAGTGTTGTTCTGAATTTCAATTCGTGAACCTACAATGTGTCCAACACCACCCTGAGTCACCTCACCCTTAATCATCCTTCAAGCAAATCCATCAGACTACTGTGCGAAGCGTGGTCAGTGGTGAACACATGAATCAATATCCCCACACTGTGTTGACTTTATCTTAAGCCACAGCCTTTGCAAAAGATGACAGCAAGGGAAAGAAGAATCTAAAAAAAATCTGGAGCGTTGATATTTCAGAAGAGGAATCCTGCCTTGCGTTGCTTTTCTGACTAACAGAAACCCCGCCTGAGTCACCACAACTGGCTGTTGTGAAGACTGTGATTTAGGGAAATTATGGAAATAATGCAACTCTTTCTGGCAAGTTCTTTGTCACAAAAATCATTCAGCTGAACTAATTGGCTTAATTTAGGATTCAGGTGCTTTGGGCCTTGTAAGTAATACTTATTTGGCTTGAATAGAAGATACTGGAGAAGGTAAATCAGTCAGTCATTACTAGCATAACAAGTGATGATCAAATTAAAGATGATGTCTTAGGTTCCTCTATTTTTCGTCTGTGTGCATATTTAGCACACCAGATGGTCAATACAGTCATAATAAACTGGTGGGAATATTTAATTAAATGTGTTCCCAGGACATTAAACGTAGGGCATTA
Source organism: Cygnus atratus (assembly GCF_013377495.2). Lineage (NCBI taxonomy): Eukaryota > Metazoa > Chordata > Aves > Anseriformes > Anatidae > Cygnus > Cygnus atratus. Next base: position 7,748,856 of record NC_066370.1, read on the forward strand.
TTCTTTGGCTGATGAGCAGAGTAAATATTTTGTAATAACGGAGAGGCCTTGTAGAATATTGCTGACAGTGTATGAAAATCACATTTGGGAACAGAAGCGTGTTCAAAGCAGAACTTTCTTCACAAAATTAAGACATCTCAAAATGCTAATTCCTTTTATATGTGATTTTTTTTTCCTACGACCAATTCACTATTACTCATTACTACCCAACTATTACAAATAGAATGAGAAATCATTTTAAAATTGATAGTCAGAGAATGCAATGAGTCTAAATTAAAGTCTGTAGCCATTTAATTGGCAATAGTCACATTTTTACTGAATACTGAAGGTCTCAGATGGAACACTGAAAAGCAGAACGAAGAACATCATCTCTATTAAAACTGTGAGTGTTCCCTGGTAGTGAAGGAAGCCTGATTGGTCTTGTTGGGAGTTAATTCTGCTCCCTCTGTGAAACCTCGTAGGACTGAAAACACCTTTCTTTCCATCCCCAGCTATGCAACTGTCCATTAGCCCAGCAGTGACACTCCCCTGTTAACAGTATAATTATCTTTTCACTCTAACCAGCTTTATGATATCATGACCTTCTTTACTCCCATAGAGCAGCTTTGTTTGCCTGTGAAAGTGAGATTAGTAGAATGAAAGCAAAGATAAAATTAGCTTGGAGCAGGGAATAGTAACTTGAGAGGGGAAGATCAACTAGAAATCTGAAATACCTACAGTTAGTGGGCAACAGAACTGAAAGCAGTCCCTTATTGAGAGTGCACCTATCTCAGAACTAAGTAGGTCGTGTTCTCTAACCAGGGTTTACTTTTGAAGAGTCCTTTCACCTTACAGGCAGAGAACATGATTATCGACTTGTAAGATGGCTGGAAACCTAATTCCAAAGGACACTTATTTTTCAGTTGTTGTTGGAAGTGTCCTTTATCTGGACGTCTCCTGACATTAGTGTGTGGTTTTGAAAGAGTTACAGGACCTGCCATCTGACACTATCACATTTTGCTATGGGAAAAGCAAAAATTTTGGCAGGAGGTGTTGGGATAGATAGCACTTGGTTTCTAGACACACGATCCCAAACAGGAACATGAGAGCCCATCCACAACTATGCTAGCCCTGTATCGTTGTTAAGTTTGTACAGTTAGGCACACAATGCTGGAAGGCCCAAAATTTCAAGGAGTTTAGATATTAAAGGTGCCAATTTCTTTGAGAGATGGCATGTAAGGAGGTTAGCACAGAATTTTACTCTGCCCTCTTTGGTTAGGCTATTTTTGGGGGGGACTGTGTCAAATTGCACTTAGCTAAACTGATTGAAAATCATTTGTGCTGGTGTTGGCCAAACTGACCTGCTGCAGAAATAAGGTCCCATTTGGAAGAATACAATTATCAGTACGCTGGGAACCAGCAAATCCCTCCAGAAAGCAGAAGACTGTTAAGTATTGTCAGTAAAAGTTCTCCCTTGCAAATCAGCAGTAGAAAAATTGTTTACTGCAAAAAAAATAAATTGTATTGCTGCACTGTTGCATTGTTCAAAGAATTTGAACAATGTTGCAAGAACAATCCCCCAGTGCTGCAGAGCTCCTTTATTTCCTTATAAATCCTCCCTGTCTCAAAGCTTTCAGATGTATCTAAATTCACAGATGAACGCTCTCTGTACCAGGGACAATTGTGAGCCCTTTTTCTTTTTTTCTCCAGTTACTGTTAAGTCCTGGATCTTCACTGACATGTTTAGTCACTAAAATAGCGTATGAATTTGCACTTGTAGCTGATTTTAATTGTTGGTTTAGAGTTAAGTCTCAACAGTACGATGCTATGGAAGTGTTCTGATTTTTTTTATTATTAATATTTTACTATTAAATACAGCTTGCTTGTTTTTTAGTGCCTTTGGAACCACAGACTGTCAAACCTCACTTAAGCGGTCATGCCCAGATAGATAGACTGATTTTGAAAGGGTCCAAATGCAAGAACAGAGTCTTAAATGTACCAAAGTTTGGCTAGTTACAGTGGCAAATATTTTCTACAGAGATACACTACCTGGGCAGTTAAAAAATAAAGACGAAAAGAGACAGCGCAAATTTCTGTTTTATTAGAACAACAGGGAGAGGGTTTGAGGAAAGAGAAATCAGACTGGGATTCATAGAAAATTGCCTCCTTGCTTTCACTTTTTATAGGGCTCATTAGTCAAACCTGCTGCTGCACGGATTCCCTGCCCCCTCCCCTGAGCCCTGCCAGCTGATACCAGCTACAGCTGTCTGGTATCATTTGCTTTCCTCTCGCTGTAACCTTTAACTATGCGTGTCTTTCAGTCTTTAAGTCTGAGAGGTTGAAAATGATTCCTGCTCTTAGAAATATGTTTGTGAGCTTTGGTTTGGAGCCAGTGGCTGAAGAAGAGGGCAGCAGGAGGATGGCAAGGGTGAGGCCTAGGCTGCTAGGACTTCCTGGGACACAGCATTTCACCTATCTCCCTGTACCTCAGTTTCCCAGATGTGTGCAGGAATAATAGCTTTTCCTTAGCTTATTGCAATGCTGTTAGGATAAAGACTTTGACGGGACTAGGTCCCACAGCTGAGATTTTAAAACCAAGAACAAGTTGCTGAAGACAGCTGTCAAGGTCCTAACGTGAACTATACCAAAGCATCTCTCATGCAGCCATGCTGATGGCTTGGCATCCTCCTGGTATTTGCATTGTGCATCTCCCTTCCTTAGTCTGACCAACAAAATTCTCCTACATAGCTCACACAGATGAACCAAGACGTAGTATGTGTCAGGCAAATATTCCCAGACGTTAGATACATGGTCATCCTTAATGGTCTTTCAACTGGTGCTGAAATGGAAAACAGTAATGCTAGATACCCCCAATTCTCTCTTAATTAGAGCTGCAGCTCCCTTTACCTGTTAGAGCTAAGCAGTAAACCGCTTCCAAAATATGCAGGTGAGATATCTGCTAGCCATGATTTTGACCTAACAGCTTCAGGCCCAGCAAGTAACCAAAAGAACTGGGAAGCCTGAGTCAGCCGAGACCATTTTACTGAATCACTAGGACAGTTCCCAAATGTTTCTTCCTAGGTGGCTGTGTACATACACAGATCCAGCACTTGCTTTCAATCAGTGAGATTGCTCATGTGCTAACTGGCATGCTGGGGAGCAAGGACACAACTGAGGTTACGTAAAGAATGACCTAACTGCTCCAAGTGTGCAGGGCTGTCCTCAGGTGTGCTTAGCCTGCCCATGGTATTACTTCTTTGTCACTTGTCACTCTCCTAGAGTGTAATACAGTGCTCTGCAACAGTACTTGTTATTTAAGAAGATTTGCTAGGGATTTATACCCCTTTTTCACCAGCAATAATAGAGCATTATTTCTTGCAAAATTAATTTGACCTGTTCCTGACAGTGAGATTCTCAGCATCAGTGATAACTGTATTTACTCCCTCCTAAAAAATTAGTACACAAGTCTGAAGGCTAAGGGCCCAGTGACAGGGCTTTTATATGGATTTTGCATTCTTTTATAGCTCCTAAAAAACAGGCCAGGCCACGAGAAGTAGGACTTTGAAGTACAAGAAGCATCACTACTTTAAAAGAAAGCCTAACATAGCGTTAATGTTTTGCATAAATTCCTTTGAGTAATGCTTCTGAGAAATTGTAAGTTGATGTGACACAGTACAGAGGCAACAATAGAACAATGTAAATGTAGGTTGGACTTTCATTCTACCATTTTTGCACCAGAATATCCCAGAGAACATTGTTGCTTTCCAGTGACTTAAGCCTTCGCTTCCCTCTTTATTAGAAAATGTAGGTTCATAGACAAACTTAACAAATGCCTTGTGGAACTGGGGCCTTAGTAGCTCACAGAAGTACCATCTGCTGCTGCTGCCGCCCTGCTGGGATCCTTTCTGCAGAGCTCAGACACTGACAGGGCTGACCCAGAAGCATGGAGACCCTCAGTCCTGCTCCGAAGTGCCCTGGGAGGCTGGGAGAAGGAGGTGATGCAGGTACTTTTGTCCCTGTTTCACCTCTTTTGGATGTTATGTGCTGCTTAATTATGTGAGAGGGCTTATGCCTCGTTAAATTGCAAGACCTGCTGGTGGCATTAGCTGCCTTCCTACAGCATGTCTGGGAACCCGTGCTGCCCTCTGTGTGCGTGCTGGATGCTGTGCCTCTGCTGGCAAGTGCTCCTCTGCTTGCTCACTGCTCTGACCCCCAAAGCTACAAGTCAGGCAGGCGCTGGTGTTGTGTAAAGAGAGCACAACTCCAGAGACAAAAGGCTGGGGAAGGGTAGATCTGCTCTGTAGGCAGCATCCAGCTCTGGCTGCTCTTGTATTAGATTTTACATAATTGATTAAGATGTGGTTGTTAATTACAAGCTTGCTGTACCTTAGCATAAAGATTGTCATCTCTCTCTGGTAGTTACAGCAGCTACATGTAGCCGGATGGTAAAGGCAGCTGTAAAAGCAACCATTGCTGTTACCATTCCTTGCTTGTACAGGGAGCAGAGCAACCCCAGGAAAAATAGTTTAAACTAAATTAGACGGCAGCAAGGAGCTTGAAGAGAACAAACTTGGAAGTGTCTACTTTATGCCAAATCATTTTAAGGACAGCCAGGGAAACACACAAACACACACACACAAAAAAAAGATGACAATTACTGGGCAGAAAAGGTATATGGCAGAGCACTGAACTTCTTAGTGATCACAGATTTGACCAAGAACACCGCTGCACTTATGAGCTATGCTTATTAGTGAAAACATGTGGCTTCTAACACTTCTTCTCATGCATTTCACTCCTGTAGTCTGCGGGATGCTAGCAGTACATAACAGACGTCCTCTCTTGTGCTAACATTTGTAGTAGTGAGAAATATGACACAATGCTTCCCCAGAAAAACATCTGCTTATGTTGACTGGGGAAAAGCCTGTCTACTTCTTTGACAGCAAAGAAATTTCACAATTTCAGTTTTAGATCAGTTGTTCTGATCTGAACAGTTCTAGGAATTCCTTTTGAAGTTACTAATGCTCCAGGTGTGATCTTGTTTGGCATTATTTGGTCTCATATATGTTATGGTCAGATTTTGATCCTTTGTGATGACAGTGTAAACTCAGAGTAAATTCTGCTGGGATCCTGGCCCACGGTCCTTCAGTGGTGTAATTCTGTTGCAGGTGGCAACAGCATCTGGTCTTTTATGTTTTTAATAGGGGCTGTGAGGTCCTCAAGGCATAAGCGATTTCTGTACAGCTCAAATTCTTTTCTTTCAACTACAGCTTGACAATGCCATTCTCACCTGCAGTTTAAAAAAGAAGTGTGAGATGCAGCAGTGCTCCAGGTCTGCCAACAGCAGCATCATCACTGGGAGTCTGTGTGAGGGTCACAGTTATCTGTAGGGGTCTCACCCCACAGGCAGTGCTGTCAAACTGAATTTTGCAGCTTTAGGTACCTCTAGGGAACAAACTTTAGATGCCTCTAGGCACTTTGACAGTGTCTTAATGGGGCCATAATTCCAGCAGCATTAATCAGACCCCAGGGTGTAAAAGAGAATGATTCACAGAGAAACACTGTGTTCTCTCAGTCTGTCAATGTGGGAAGGCATTGGTAATGCAGGAGTGGGATTTGTGATATTTTTCAGTTCACATGCTTAAGGGATTTCCTCTGCAGCTCCAGGAAGGGTTTTATTTCCCTGCAGGAAGAAGTGGCAGGGGTCCCTTGAAACGAAAGGTAAGGTTTCACACATCGAAAGTGTGGGTGTGAAGAAGGACTGGCTGAGGCTGACGGACCCTGTTCAGGCTGGCAGGATGACGTGCCTGCACAAGCTCACGCACTGGCATAGACCTGATCTGTTGCATTTCAAGGGGCTTTCACTGTCTTCTGTTATTTTAAAGCAAGCTTGGGGGAAACCGATGTTGATGCTTAAGACTGGAGCTGATGCTTAGATCAGGGCTCTGTTCAAAGCATTGCTGCAAATATTCATCTGGGGTCCATGGCAGGTGCACAAGCCTGGCCAGCTGCTCAGGGCGGGCATTTGGTGACCACCAGTGGGGTGTTTAAACATTGCTGAGTGCCCAAGATGACTAACCCCATGCAGTGCGATTCTTGCCCCCACTTCCTCCTCCATTTCTCTCTCTTCTCCTTTGTTTATCTTTACTTGGTTAGGTTCCAGCTCGACATCAAGGAGCAGGGGAGCACATCTTTCAGCATGCTGAGGAAGAAGACAGGCTTGCAGCCCTAACTCCTATAATGTCGCCACAAAACACCTGGACAAACGTCTGTTTTCTTAGTGGGATGTAAGCTCTGCCCTGCTAGCCAGGCCCGTGATCGGTTTGGTCCTTGGCCTAACCTAGGGTAGATGATCAGAACTGCTTGCTTTTTAAAGAGGCAGCAAGGGAGGGGAAGAGTTTGATATGGACCCAACCAGATATAGTGTGCAAACTAATTGCAGAATAGGATGGAATGGGACATCAGGGCTGTGATCCAGGAATGGAGGGTTGTCAGACAATGGACAACTCCTTTTAAAGGAGATACAAACCTTTGACTTGTTCCAGAAGAGAGTAGTGAACAAGTGAAAATGGATTCAGTCACTTTCTATGTTCTCTGTTTTGGATCTAGGTCTGCTCCAGCTCCACCTACCCAAGGTCCCACCAGTGCTGGGGCTGCAGGGCCACCTCCTGCTACCAGTGTGGCAAGCAGCAAACGGCTGCAGCAGACACAAGCCCGGGTGGATGAGGTAAGTCGCTCCACGTGATTTGTTGCTCACCACAGGGGTGGTGTTGTGATTTTTTTTTTCTTTAAGATGCTTGTCTCACTAGCGATCCTGCTTGTCTGAAGACGATGGGTCTAGGAAATGAGGTTTACCAAAGGATGGCATTTATGAGGAGGCAGACAGTACAAGAGGTATTCTGAGTGTGAACATTCTTGTACTGGTAACACTTCCGCAGAATAAGTATGGACATCGGTGCTGATTCAGGAATTCATCACAGGTAGTCACATTAGGAGGAGATGTCATAGTGAATCAGCTCTTTTAACGTGTTCCTGCATTCCTAAAGTTTGTATGCTAATCTCACAGGTTGTTTCATAGAGACAAACCACTGGTCTCTTGTAGCTACATGCAAGCTATGAGTGTTGTACAGGTGAGGGCTGTGTTTATTAGTCAGAGCTGTAATGATTAATCATCAGAATTTATCCCCAAAGAAAGGCACCCACACATGACATCACAACAACATCTTCAACAAGTCCTCACTCCTTCTGAATGGTCCTGGAGGAACACGTGCCTGTTCCAGCATGGATTCTTAAATTCTTGTAGTATACAGAAAATCCCTGACACCTTGGCTGTAATGCCAACGTCCATCTAACTGCCATGGTAATGGGAGTGAACAAGCATACTGCTGCTCATGGGTGTACCCTGAGTGTAACAGGAGTACAGCAGGAGCTGTAGCATCCTTGCACACTTGCTGTGGACATTTGTGTGCTGGCTACTTAGTACAGAGTTTTGCTAAACCCCCTACAAAGACTTAAGTAATTACTTACTGCCCATGGGGAAATGGCCAGGGTCTGTGTGATTCTTTTATTCAAAGTCAGTAAAATAAAAGCTAGAAAATAGCTGTTTACCAGCAGAAAGGCCTCTTTTCAAAAGCTTTAGGTATACTGTAAAAGACCTCACAACACCCAACTCAAATGCTTTTCTTAAGATGAATTAAATACACCTGTCAGATTGAGGTTTGTCTCTTTGAGAACTTTTCTTTGCTGAAACCTGAACCAGGGTCTTTCTGGCCTCCCTTTTGCTGATGCTTTGAGCTGATCACAAGAACATCCTCTGTCTGCAGAAATATCTAGGCCCGGTTCTTTCATTATCACTGATTTTCACATCACTGTAACTTCACTGATGTTAATGGAGTGTCTCTTGCAGCAGGGAAAGGAGTATGACACTTCAGCTTCTGTCTTGGGTCAGAATAATGAAATAAACTTCTTGTACTGAACATGTTACTTCATAATGGTGCTGTAAGTGTTTATATGAGCTACAGTAAAAGTATCTGTCCCTATAAAGATGAAAAATAATCGCTCGTTATTACTTAAAAGGAGTAATGCAGATCAGACATGTAGGGCTCTTCAAGCACATCAAAGGAGATGGCTCCAGTGAGGCCAGTGAGCCCCAACTTTCTGAGATATTCTATAGGCTGATAATTCTCACTGAAGCCCAAGCAAGTTCTTGTGAAGCATGGTGGAGAAATTTTGTCTCTTATTTTGAACTCTTACCCAGTAGGAGAGGAGAGTGTGTAGCTCTTGGACTTGAGGATTATGCAGGTGATAATTAGCACCCACATTTTCTTCAGCTCCAGTGTGAGAGGGAGATGGAGGTTGGTATGGGTTAGTTTTGTGTGGCTACCGCATGTTCAGCAGATATTGTTTAACAGGGAATGGAATTAAATCACAGTATGAGAATAGCCAAGGGAGACAAACACTACCGGTCTTTCAGTCCTGTGAAGGCACTGGGGCTTACAGCACAGACGGTTCTGTCTGATCTGCTAAGCATTCCTCTGATTGTCCTTACTAGATCTTTCCTGCTCGTTTTTCTTTCATGTTTCTGGGAAAGTAATCTGTAGGTGGCAGCAAACACCACGGCAGAGCACCACATTGCTCCGGCTACTCTTCTGCTCCAACTGCTGTTGTGCACAGCACTTCAGATCCCAAACCGAAAGTCAAAGCTCATGATTTTGCTTAAGAGCAAATTTTTGGCATTATTAAAATGATTGGCAGTCCTCTGAATTCTGCATTTCAGCTGTATTCTGCTGGGTTTTCCCCTGTAATTTCTCTAGGCATCCTAGAGCTTATTTTCTAAGGCTTGCTTTTAGGCTAGACAAATATTTACTTATTTGACAAAAATGCAGTCTTGGATGAACAAATGTTCACAGCATTCATGTTAAATTCAATAAATAGTTCTGGCCAAAAAAGGAGAGAAGTGGTAGGAAATTTTTACAGTATTTTGTTTCAGCATTTTCAAATAGTTTAAAATTTTTACTATGATACATTGTACCAAGACAAAATTTAACTAAATACCAGCTGAGAATTTTTTTTAAAAAATTGATATGAAATGAAATGCCTAGAAGGTTTTGGTTTGGAAAAGCAATTAAGAAAATTTCAGTCGATCAAAGCATTTTATTTTATTTTAAGTTTGGTGGATAAAGGAAACAAATCTGAGACTGGTGTACCATCTAACATTTCTGTTATCATTTATGAATTTGTACAGGATTTCTGTTTAGGATTATTGGCTTTCTGGAAGAGGATTTTCTCTAAAACAATGTATAAAATATAAGCATGAATAGGCCTTACCTTCTGTGTACTGGATGTGCACACGTTTTTTTCCATTGATGGGACGTGAGTTCCCTGCTACCCTTCAGGCTGAATTTTGCCTCTTGTCTGACGAAAAACGTCCCTCTCTCAGAATGAGCAAATTTCTTGGTCAGGAAATACATATCGTTCCTCTTAGAATGGCCTTTACCTAGTCAACTTCTCTAGTTCAGATAAGGAAATTATATTAAATGCATAAGGAAAATAATGGCTTGTGTTTAGTGATGACTGGACAATTTTCAACCAAACTGTAGTAGAGGTACAGGTCTCTATCAGTTTTTTTTTATCTTATAGTGAAACAGTTATTTGTATGCTAAAGGAAATCAAAAGCTTTAATTAAACTAATTACTATATTTCATAATGTTCCTTTTTTTTTTTTTTTTCTTTAAGGCCATCTGGGCACAGTTTAGCTGTGTTCATCTTGTTCTCAATGTATGGTCGCTGTCCAAGTACTTACGATCACATACTGTAATGGCAAAAGAGTGGTTTCACTATGATATAATTCGGAGTGTGAATGTATGGGTGACCTTTGGCTTTACTGTGTGTGGAATCTAATGCGGGGCTATACCTTTGCAGGTGGTCGATATCATGAGAATGAACGTGGACAAGGTGCTAGAAAGAGACCAGAAGCTGTCAGAGCTTGACAACCGGGCAGATGCATTGCAAGCAGGTGCCTCACAGTTTGAAACCAGTGCAGCCAAACTGAAGAGAAAATATTGGTGGAAAAATTGCAAGGTAAGGAGTACAAAGATCTCCTGTTAAGAACAACTTATTGGCAGGCGTCATGTATTGGGAGTTTGATTCTAGGATGGGATCTCTAAATGGTCTCTTCTTGTCAAGGGGAGAGGATGCCTTGACATCCAGAATCCAAGATAATATGCCAAACAACTTTGATCTTTACCAAATCTATTCTTTAGATCATTTCTGCAGCATATACAATCTGGATCCAAATTTTAATGCCTTTGTTAGTGTCTGCAGATAGGGATGGGAGAGCATTTCATGGTGATTTGTGAGTTCCCTGTGCAAACCACAAAACCCAATCAGGCGCAGTGAATACCAGAAGTTGGAGAAAATAAGTGGGAGACGATCAGCTCCTTGTTCTTTAGAATGGTCAACTACAAAATAAAAAAAAAAAGGAGGGGGTTGTCCACAACCTGCTTTGAGAAGTGAGGAAATGCCAGTCTCTTTTAAAGAGGTGCAGATCTTTAATCAACCAGCTGTCTCCTCTGCTGTCCTCAAAGCCTCATCCTTTCCCATAAGTAGAGGGAACTTCATTCTCCTCTGCTTTTTCAGACCTTCTCCAGGAGCTCTCTTTTTTGGACCCAGAAACTTCAGCTCCTTTTATTCATATAAGACCCCACAACCTTGCGTTCTTCTACACATGCACCACCAACTCATGAACGCTGTGCCAAAAGTTCAGCTTAATTCCCATTTCTCTTCTAAACCATCTTTGCTACTGACATTTCATGTACAGCCAAATAAAACCACCTGTTTCCAAAGGAGAATCCAACATGCACTTTTTACCAGCCTGTTGTTACCTGCTTCATCTCTTCAATCCACACCGCTATGAAATGTAAAGCAAGACAGAGTATTTTGGGTAAAGGACACGTACAAACACTCTAGAAAGAAGTGGATCTAGGTTAGAAACTCAACTAGGCAGTTTGTCTGGACTTCTCCTAGCAGTTGTTGTGCCAAGGGGTGCAGGAAGAGGGGCTTTTTGGAGCTACAGACCCAGATTTTGAGCTAGGTTTAGCCACACCGAATACAGTGAGTCTTTGCAAGTAAAAGCGCACAGGAAGAGCCACAAAATAAAAGCAAAAAAAACCTCAGGGGTTAATGTTTTTCATGTGAAAACCTGACTTTCTCTTTTTTCTCATAACTTTCTTTTTATAGATGATGATCATCCTTGGTGTAGTATGCGCAGTCATTCTCATTATAATTATAAGTGAGTAATTCATTTTTTCTTTCATTTATGATCTGACATCTCTGTGACTTATAAAGTGCTGATATATTAGAAAACAGAACAACAACAACAAAAAAGGATATAAAATGTTTAAACAGATTAATTTGTGAAATTCCCCTTCTAGTGTCATGCTGTTATAGTGAGAATTACTGCAAGCTTCTTGGACACATAGGTAGAATTTGCTGACATTTAATGTATTTTACATTAGCAAGTTACATAGCTTTGCCTAGGACTAAAGACTTTCCCTTTTCATGTTTGTATGCTTTTTTATGCAGTGTCAGATATCTTCATGAGAACCAGGGCCACAGTCCTAGCTGCTTCTAGTGAGAACAGTAATCACTGAATTAGCTCATGCCTATAAAAATGAGGGTGAAGGACCACATGCAAATGGACATTAATTATTTTTAAAAAAAAAGCATGTAGATGCCTAGTTTCTACCAAATCAGCTAGAATTTGAGATATTGTTGCTTCTGAGAAACCCTTTGCATGTTGAATACCTAAATATTGGTAAAAGGTGGCCCAAAGTCTTACTGGTTTCTTGTCTCTAAGATCATCTCATTCTACCCTTCTGTTACAGGAAGGAGAGCACATGAATGAATTATGGCCTTTGTGCTAGTTGGGAGCCAGGGATCTCGTAATGACAGGAACTGAACATTTCGTTATGTAACCGCTGGGCTAGCAACAGCTGTTATGTGACATAACTGCATAGAGTCATAGCGTGAGTTGGGTTGGAAAGGGCCTTACAGACCATCTAGTTCCAACTCGATGCCAGTAAGATCATAGCCCTGCAGGCGTGTGCACGTCCCTAACTCATGCTGTTTATTCCCCCTGCTACATGCACTCACACAGAGGCATTTAAGTTGGGTCCCCAGTGAAGCTGGAGCGGCTGCAATTCCTCTGCGCTGCTCTTCAGGTGCTCTCCTGTGACCCTTCTCCAGTAACATGGCATTAACTCCTAAAAGGGGGATTTCTGGAGTTATACAATACAGCTAGTAACCCAGAAGCGATTCACCAGGAGGCTACACCGCGGATGTGAATTAATTCCCAGCTCTCAAATTACACGCCTCATCTTTGGCATGTTTCCATTTTCCTCTGGTACTTCTGTAAAGGAGGCTTACAGGAGCACCTGTAAACATGACTAAATGGATTGAGATGCATGTGGAAGTTTATTAGTCTTACGAACGCTGGCACCAGAGTGACCCAGAATGATTGCAGGGTTTCGTAACTCTGATACGGCAAGAATGGCAAATGGCTAGATATTAATTAACTATATTAACTGGGTACTCCAGGCAAGTGGCTTCAAAGGAAAGACAGGCCTTTGTTCTGCAGCTTAGGGCAGCAGCCTAGGAAGACAGATGTGCAGCCCCTGAACTGGCTGCTGTGTATATATGCATCATCAAGTATTCTGTGATATCTTAACAAGAAAGTAAAAAAGCAGACTTGATGGCTCATAATTTCTCCTTAAATGTTAACTCTGAAATTATGTATAAGTAATTCTATTATAAGTAATAACATTTTTTCCTCATGGTTTTAGAAGTTGGATGCCTGCCTTGCTAAGTTTGGAAACAGAAATAGAAGGTTTGACGTGCTTAGGTTGTGTTTTAGGGCATTTAATCACAAACTTGAATGTCACATCATCAAACCCAGGTCATGGCTCACCATAGTGAGATCTAGTGCAGGCTTGGTGAGATTTAAATGCATTTAAGCTCTGGATTTAAAATTATTTTTCAGTCTATTTGATCCTTCTGTAATATTGTCTGAAGCTGGCAGCTTCAGGAAGGACCCTGTGTATTGAAGTCAGTGGTGTACTCATTCACAGATGCTCTCAAGTATGCAATGCTGGTTGACATCGAGTGTCCAAATGCTGCCACAGACAAGGTCTGCGTGGCTTCCTCAGTGCTGCTAATTTGAATGTGAACAAGATCATACCCTCAGTGCAGGGCTGGCTATAGAGACGGATAGATAGGGTAGTTCCTCACAGCAACAAGCTGCCACGGGTGGTAACATGGCCCAAACCAGGCTACCTTCTGTCCGGATGCTGGGTCCCTGGAAAAGCAGGCCAGCTGTTCAGTGAAGGAGCTATGCCGTGGGGGACTGCAAGTGTTGCTGGAACTGGGGGTGGCTACTCACATCAACATCAGTCCTTGCCCTTTCTATTTCTGGAGCTGCAGTCTCCCCTGCTTTCCACTCCAGCTTTCCCTCTAAGAGCTTTTTGATGGGGGGGAGCAGCCCTGTTCCAGCCAGGAAGGCATGCTGTGTGCTAGACGTGTCGTGCTCTTTCAGCAGGATGCACTGAAGGTGTTTGCCTTCCCCGGAGAGCACATGCTTCTGTGAGCTAAAGCACAATGGTAACTGTCATAACTGTTGTTGTACATCATATTTTTCCCCTTCTGCTTCCTTTCCCAGTTTATTTCTCCACTTGAAAAAGCAAAGGACGACGACTTGGCACAACTTTGTTCACATCAACCAACAGTATCAGTGTTCCTTTGTTGAACTCCGCTTTTTAATTCCCAGTGTCTTGGGATTTTTGCTTGTAATAACCCATAAGCATTCAATGTGGTGTGTTTTGGAATTCTGTTGTTTCCACAAGAAACTGTACCAGCTAAATACTGCCAAGTAGTTCCATACACTGTTTATCACTGTGTCTTAAAATGTGTATGCACTGACCTTCAGAAACTGTAATATATGAAAAGCATTCCAAACATCTCAGAATCAGAGAAAGCGGCTATGGGGAAGCTCCTGCTTAAAGGGATGCTGTAAGGTGGATTGGACCCAAAACTAAGGTTTCAGCAAACACGAGGGCCAAAATTCTCAATCTGAGCACCTGAAGTTGGATGGCAAAATCCACTATCAGATGCAGCTTCTTGTGGTAGTGTGTCTCTGCTATGCTTTGAAAAGAGTGGTATCTGCAAGTATTCATAGGATGTGTGACATCTATACTTAGCCAACCAAACACGTAGGTTTTTAGATTAGTTGTGGTATCCATGTCTACACACATTGCCTGCAGAAAGTAAATAGGACTGCCTTTTATGGATTGAAATTTTCCTTTGTGGGGTGTTCGGTACAACCAAGAAGCCCTCAGTATGAAAGACAGAAAGAAACCTGTATGACAACCAAAAAATATTAGCTAGCAGAATCTTGGAAAAGCTACATGAAATACAAAAATAGTAACACAAACACCATAAATGACCAAGATGCAGACTCTTGCTAAAAACTGGAGGTGGTGTTTGTCAGACGTTATGGGACCCTCCTGAATGCCAAATCCCAATACTTATTGCCCTAACTTGAAGCACATGAATGACTTTGGTGATGTCTGTGGCTTTCCAGCACAATTGTAGGAAGCTGCCTCTGTGCTGTTTTGCAGAAATGGTCCCCACTGTGAGGACAAATTAAAAATCAGGAAGAGAAGGATGTGGTAAATAGAAGGAATAGCAGAGAGAGAGGCCGAGGAAAGGAATGGTGCCTAGCAAAGTTTTCCTGGAGCACAGGAAGACAGAGAACACTATTCCAAACTGGCGGTGTTAATAGGCTTTTTAAAAATTTAATTTGTGTGTGTGTATAATTCTTAAATTATATCTTCTTTATAAAGTGCTCAGCTGAGATACTTTTCATACTTAAACCAACATTTGATATAATTAAAAGATATATTGCAGTTTGGGGAAAATTATTGTATGCTATAGTTGTAGGGTTACTCCTAAATGTTCAATTTCCATTTTTGATTTCCTTTTTAAATACTGAATAGTTTGTTTTGAGAGGGATGTGGTTAGAATCCAGAGACAGTTCTACCGGGTTTTAAACATATTTAGCCAAGCTAAAAATGAATTATCAAATTTTGAGCCAGGCAATCCTGACAGGGTTGTTTTAGGATAACTTCTTCAGTACTTCTAAGAATTGCTAGATTTTTTTTTTTTTAAGGAAGGGTTTTTGGTGATGGTGATGGCATGTTTTTTTTTTGTTTTTTTTTTTTTTTTTCCTGCAACTTAGGGCATTGAAAATAGTGATATTAGCAAATATTCCTAGTATCTCTCTTGATGTGGTCTTAGATTAAAAAACCAACCAAACAAACAAACAAAAAAAAAAACAAAAACAGAGAATCAAACCAGTTCATTGCATTGGATCTATTTTCAAACTGTGCTTACGTAGAATTTTGTGGAGAGAATAAGTAATGCTTAGTTGAATGGTTTCAGCTGCATTACTTTTCCATATATTTATTACTTCATTTTCACACGTACTGTTTCATATTGTTAACTAGCATGTGGCCACAGTCATAATGAAATAGAAGTAACCTTCAGACATTAATAACTTTCAAAGTTACTAATGTGCTACTGGTATGCCCTGTTTGCTTCAGTTCCTCAACTAAGTACGTGAACAGTTCTGAAATCCTCATGGATCAGACAGAAAACTTTGCTGTCATTAAGGGCTTGACTCCATGAAGTGCTACAACTGATTAACTATGTATAATTGAGCCTTTGCTAGAAAAAGAATAACCCATCCAACTTCAGGACCCTTTTTAAACTACTGAGATATTTGGCTGGCTCTTAAGAAATTACCTCCTCAGGGTGGGACCTGACCACCCATACCCTTGTTGAATATGACTTGATCCTGATGGGACTTTTCTACAGGAATGCTGAAAGGACTCCTGAGGTAAAGATAGCTTTCTCTGGAGATGAGGTCATTAAGGTCATATGCTGATACAGATCCTTAATGTAGAGAGTGGGATTTCCTGTCAGAGTCTGAAGTGACTACTTAGCTGATGTAAGCAGCAGATACACATCAAGGAGTTTGAATCCTCTAGCTACAGAGATGCAAATTTTCCAAATGAAACTATAATGAGAGTGCTGAAAGCATACAGAGCTTAGGTCCTCCTAGCTCAAGCAAGTTAGTAATCAAAATGGGAGCTTTAGAGGAGACTGGAGAAGAGAAACTCCTGTTTGTAGCATGTGTACTCATTCTCCCTCAAAACAGTAACCAACCGGGATGACTACTAAATCTTGGTAAGAATTTGCAAGGAAGAGTGAAGTCACAAAACCTTGCTTCTAGTGGGTTGTGAAATGTTTGTGAAAAGACAATTTCCTCCTGTGTGCTAATAAAATATGTTAAATTCATGTGTTTAACTCTTTAACTTGGGTGCACTACAGCGTGTTTGTATATGTTCAACTCTGCTAGCTGTGCTGTACTGACTGGTTGCAATTAGTAAGATAAGCCATGTAGCATCTCTAATTCAGCCCAGGAAGCATGAACAAGTACGTCCTTCCCTGCTGTACAGACCCAGAGTCTGCTCCTGCAGAGGGTTAATTATCCTGCACCGAGAACATGGTAATATAGGACTGCTCAGGGTCACGGATTGTGCAACACCATCACATACACATAGAGTGGTACAGAGGACAATCTATATAAACACAGTTGGAGATCTTATTTGTGTTTAAGGCAGGATTGGTTTGCTTTCCACTCATTGCCTCTGCACTTAAAATGTGTATGCATAGCTACAACTGCCTACTTGTAATAGCAAATTTCCCGTATAAAGGTTAACTCCTTCTTGTTTATTCAGCACCAGTTAGAATTTCAATTACTGTGCAGAATCTCAGCTACGCCTCTTCATCACTAATTACTGCCCAGGCTTAGGCTGGTTAAAAGGCACAAAGGGGCTCCCTTTTATCTGCTTCGTGGAAAAACCTCGGGAGACTGCAAGGCTGATTAATTTATGGCTGCCATCTTGAGGACTGAACTGAAGACTCCTCTGGCTGGGAGCAAGGGGTTTGATAGCTTTAGCTAGAGTTAGACATCATCTGAGACTTGCATATTCTATCCGTATAAGAAGCACCCCTCCCCTGCTTTCTGGGCTACAGCTGTACAGCTAGGATGCCAGCATGACATGGCATTCAGGAGCAGCATAGCTGAAATGGGGTGGTTAGGAGCTGGTCTGGGTTTGTACCACAGCTGCTGTTCAACTTGACTACACATCAACTTCCAAGATTTAAGCAGTGTTATTTGCAACCACTCTCCACAGGCTATTAAAGTCCTGCTTGAGCATTACACCTTCTTCCTTCTAATTTAGCTCATTTTGCAATAACATAAATAGGGCTCTAAACCTAAGTATCTGGTACATGGAGCTTGCAGGAGCAAGTAGTGAGGAAGCCCAAACAGGGACACTTAACCTGCTTTTCACTGGACCACATTATGTAACAGCACAGTCAATCCAACCTAGTCCAACATAATCCAAGATTATTAGAAGGAGGAGGGGAGAATCTGATAAAGATCCTGAATGTAACCAAGGGTCTATAGGATAAGAAGTGATTTAGAAATGTAGTCAGTTTGATTTTTAAAGCTGGCACTTCAATTCCATTGGAAGCTGCATGAGGTGAGCCCTGGAACAGATGAGCCAAGTAAAATACTTGGCTTTTTTCTTTTTAAAGGGTGATCTGCAGTAAATGACTGAAACATCTGCAATGCCAGTTATAACTATATAAGGAGTTACTTAGAACAGCCACAGTCTCCTGTGTTTTTGTCTTGGAAGCAAGGGCTTTTGAAATCCTTCTGTTACTGTCATGTTTCTCTCCCTGTTCCTCTGACAGGCCTTCTCATAACTCCCTGAACAGTCAAGCTACTTCTTGTCCGAATACCATGGGTTTTAGCTCTTAAACGCAAGCTCATGACTTGACATCTCTGTTCAAGCATACCTGTAAAATTGTGGTCTGTTTCTCAGAAGTGCATCCATAACGGCAGACTGAAATTTCAGGAACTTTTGGAAGTTCAGATGGTTACTGAACTCTTCTTCGTACTTTTATGGAGTGTTTTTGTTTTTTTTTTTCCTCTGTCCCATGGGAGGTCATTGACCCAGTGGAAGTATGTGCAATCTTAGTATTTTTGGATGCTAGTATCTCTATTGCTTGTGTTGGTGCTAGACCTTTGCAACAAATGAGAGGACACTTGGGTGTGACCCAGGATTTAGATCTTGACCCTGCCTCCCCTGCCCTTTAAACAGGGAAGAGGGCTAAATCAGTAGACGTATAAGGCACTGGGCGCGCTCCCAATGTACACAGTGAGTACTGGAGAAAGGCTCGAAAGAGGACAAAGTCTCTTTGGTCTGGCTTCACATTCTGACCTGAACCTTAGGACTGTAACAGATCTTAACCTTTGGTTCCCATGTGCAGTCAGAAGAGCGAGATGCTCTTCCAGCCAGTTCAGCTCTCCCACCTGATTATGTCCCACTTGCTAGAAGTGATCCATTTGAGCACGTGTTCCTTCATACTAGACAAAGCATAACGACTCTCAAATTCCTTTCTTTAGATGGAAAAAGCAAGAAGGCTGAAGAATGCAGTTTGAAAAAATAGACTTCTATCTAGAGAAATGATTGGCTGAAGATTTCTCAGATGGTGACATTATTATTTTCAGTAGGGATACTGGACTGAGATGTATAAAACAATCAGACCAGAACCTCACATCTTTTTTTCCTCCTTTTCTCCATCAGAAATTCTTCTTTATTCCACTTTGAGAAATGATTTTTTTTTCTTCTTCCACTAATTTCCCTTCCTTATGTCATTAATTTATGTTTCCATTGATGTTCTCAGTGGCTGTTTTTCTCCATTGAGACTCAAAAGACTGTCTTTAAACACATGCATGAAAAGAGATCTGAGCCACCCAAGGAGTATACCTTTCTTCCTGATGCACTGACATTTAAAAGCTACATCTTGCAATAAAGCAGAAAACTGTGGCAGTCCGATTACATGCAGTTTGGTGAAGTAAACACTTGATTATCCAACAATGAGTCATTTCTGCAGTAACCCCATTCTGTCATGACTGGATCGCATCTGCTAATTCTCCAAAGCAAAAATCATAACCTGTACTGGTTTAAAACATGAATACATCCTCGTGGTTCATACGTAACACTCTATTCAAGCAAAGAAACCATGTGCTATAAGTTTAAAAGGACAAAGTACTTGTTTTCAAAGAGAAAATGCTATAGAGAATAACAAAGATAATTATGAAAAAGCTGTCCATTATTTAGCTCTTCTCACTGTGGCTGGCTTCTCCATTATTCTTCAAGTCTTTCTTCATTCTGTTTGAAAGCCTTTGTGGTTTTGGAGTGTAACGTATTTGGAGCATAGCATATTGGGGCTGGGGTTGTTCTGCTGCCCTCTGAATTGACTCCCTGCCTTCTGTCCTGTTGTTATTGTTGACCTCGATCATAGCTGAGGTAGGCCTGAGTGGAGCTCATCCTCCTCCCCAAAATGCCCTGCTGTCCTCAAACTGGCCTCTGCTGATGGGACGAGAACCCTGAAGGCAGAATGCAGCTCCTAGATCGTAATTCAGTTCAAAACAATGTGATGCTGCAGGATGCTCCTGGTTGCTAGACAACAGCATTTTTGCTAAACTACTTTAATTGCAACACTGCAGTTTTAATGAAATTTATTTAACATTTCTAGTAACAGTAATTTTATCAATTTTGATGGAAGAGAGAGGAAACAGCAAATAAGGATTGCATGATAATGACATGGTAGTAAATTGGGAAATGGTTTAAGTGAAATATAGCCAACGTTCAGTAACTTCCTTTTTTACGAGTGGCTATACTTAGGAGCACCTTTCGTACATTAAAACTAAGTGGTGCTAGTCTATTGAGGTGTATATGGACTACTACTTCAAATGAGCTATGACTTGTTGACCGTAGTTGAATTTACTTTCTCTTTTTTTCCTGAAAACAGACGAGACATATGCAGTAAGGGTGATCTACTATTTTTCACGAAGAGAGCTCTTTGGGATATACCATCCAAAGATTCTGTGCAACTCTTGTCTGTTGCAGAAGTGCTCCAGGATTTCAGTCAAATAAGGGCTCCAGAGTGCTTAGTGCAGTAAAGATACATGCTGCATGTCCACTAGGCTTTTTGTTGTATAGGAAGGACTTCAGTATGCCAGCAATGACATCTTTCTGACACTTTCATGAAACTCAAAGGGAAAAAAAAAAGACTCAAAATAAAAGTAGAACTGTATTGTAAAGGCCATGGGTATACAGCTTAAGGGTTACTTAAGTATTCTTTGCCTATTACTGAAGTTATTAGCAGCCGTATGGATACCCAAATAATTAGCTTCCAAAGCCCACTCATTAATGACAGATTTTTTTTTCATTAGAATGCGAAGTTCAACCCTTTTGCCATTTTCTTTTTTCCTAGATTAGATATAAAATGCTAATGTAGCTAAGACGTGTTCACAGGTCTGCACAATAAAATGTTACCGATAGCCCACTACTTGTCATGAAAAACATCATTACTTTGTCTTGTAAATGAAAAGTCCTCCCTCCCCCGACCACATACGTGGCAAAATATTAGTCACATTATGTTTATCGGCACCTGTTTTAGAAATTAGTACCTCCTACTCAAAAGCAGGGCTTAAAAACATCCTTTGTCTGTTGCAAAAATACATTTTGAGGAGGAAACACCAACTGTTGTAGAGGTTAAACTCCTGTTTTTTTTGTCCTCCCCCATCCCAAAAGAAGCACATATATATGTAGACAGACATTTGCCATTTGGGTGATGTGTTCTCTCCCCAAATATGAATAAGGTAAAGCACAGCCAGTATTTACTATGAGAAACCTTTACTTAGTTTTGCTACATAAAATGCTCTCTTAGTGGCAATATATGAACTCTTATTATAAACTTGTTTTAGTCATTGCAGGAAATGAGAGTTTGCAGCCAGCTAATTAGTATTTTTCTTAATGACTTCTGCTTGAGTTTTAACACCTTAAAGCAGCCTCTGGTGGTGCTAGCTAAGCAACTCAGCAGTGTAGCCTTAAAATGGACAGATGGTTGGGTATTTCACACTCTCTGGCCTTCTAGGAGTGAAAAGCAAATCATGCCCTGTTCTGGAAACTGCTTCAACACACACTTAAGCATACTGAGAATTTCTGTCCTCTGGTAGCTCTGAGAAAGGAGTGAAGGAGAGGGAAGAATTGCATCGCTGTGTGTCTCTTACCACCACATGAGATGAGAGGGCATACTGCATCAGCGAATACCAATGGGGAGTGATGATGAAAAACCTCATTTGTTCTTGCTAAATCCAGGCCTGATAAGGAATCTGTGCCATGTTCTACTTCAAGAGAGGAAAAGCCTTTCCTTTGTATCATAGAAAAATTAGGTTGGAAAGGACTCCTGGGGTTTATCTAGTCCAATCAAAGCAGGGCCAACTTTGAGGTTTGATCAAGTTGCCCAGCGTTTGTCTTGATGAGTTTTGAAAGTCTCCAAGGATGGTGATTCCACAATGAATTCTGCCACTGGGTATATTCTCTGCCCCACCAAGTGCATTCCCTCCCCTCTGCATACATGAAACCCACTACTCTGACACTAACGCTGAGGTTATCAATAGCATTCAAACAGATTCAAGGCATCTGGTAGTCTGACTCTGCACTGTTTGAGGTGAGGGGCAAAACATTGCTGCTAAGTTGCTACAGTGGCACCAAAGAAAAAGGATTTACTGAGATACTAGTTCTCCTCACAAGTCACCTTAGTGGTGTCAACTCCCATGCAATGCCGCTGGAATGGCAATGCAAAACAAAAACCTTTCTTCTACCTCCTTCCTTTTAGCTCCTTAAGCGTTACGTCCTCTACCAGGAATAACCAGAAATTTGTTTTCAGTTGCCCTTTTGAAAACTAAACTCCAGCCTAAACCTTTAACTACATCCTTTTAAAGGCCACAGGGTGGTGTTAAGCTATGTAGTAACGCATTCAGAGAGGATCTGAAAGTTTTTGCTGAGAACAGCATCTCTCACCTTGTAGACCCGACTGTACTGGGCAAGAAATTGTGCTTTGTGCCTCTACAGAAAACAGTCCATTTGTGTCTTACTAGAGCTACCTGGGGAGGAAAAAAAATGTTGTGGAGACCAGGAAATTTCTTAAAGTGCTCTACCTGGAGGTCAGTGGAATTCTGTTTATAAATGATGAAATTCCGCATGCATTTTGATGCTAAAATTGTGACAACTTACCAAGTTTGATATTACTGTACTTTCCTGTGGATGGTGATTTTTTTGGAAGTGGTGAACGTATTTTCTGAGAATACTGTATACATTTGTAACATGTATGTTTGTGCCAATAAATCTTGTTTTAAGAAGATGCTTTTTGTACCATTTCAGTTCTCAGTACACACAGTTTAAGCACAGTTGAGCATTTTCAGCTTTCATTCCCTCTTTGTTTTAAGTGCTAAAGCCTTCTGGAAGTTAAGATTTTCTAATTCACTCTGAGTTGTTATATATTCAGTCTAATAGAAAAGAAAACAAAACGTGTTGTATAAACAATAACGAAGTCCATGTTCAAAAAGGGTGAGGGGAAACTGGTATAACCATTAAAGAATCATGAAGAACAGATGCGTGAATGTGTTTAGTGCATGTGATCTTACTCTTAACTTTCTCAGTGGTGAAATAGGTTTTCCTTTTAATAGAGCACCATTAACTGAGGGAACTCACAGCAACAAGGTACTGCTCGTTCAGACACTTGGTGTACTTTGGATTCTTTTTTTAAATGGAGAAAAGATTCTCTGAGGGGGATACAGACTCTATTGCAGGATCATTGTCTGCCTTAACTTGAAACAGCTGATGCTTGCCACTAGGGTAATGGCTTAATGGGGCATGGGACCGGTTGCCATCCTTATTGCTAATAAGTAATTAAGCTCTTTGAAGGGACAAGAGTTGGAAGCTGCTTTTCTCCCTCTCCTAGTGATGACACCTACATTTTAAAACATATAAGCATCACGGTAAGCCCTAGACAGCTTTGTACCTTCATCCGTATGGGGTATCATTCTCATTCAACAGGTCTAGCTCTCCTGCAAATCACCTCGGTGCGTATAGAGGGCATAGTATCATCTCCCCATCCAAACCCACCAAAACAGGTAATACCAAGATGTTTCCTCATATGATGGTTCTCTATTAGTAAAGCTATAGATTTTTTCCTTGGTAACTCTTAAGCAAGCTTGGCAATAAATCGGAGGCGCTATGAATCTGTAAGGAGAAACTAGGAAAAAACAATCATTGATTTCTTTCACACAGTGAATATTCTTGTTTACATGAAATAGCAAATAAGTACTGAGGTGAATTAGGTTGAGCGGTGCATATGAATGTGAGACTGAAGAACAAAGGAAACTGATCAAAGGCAAAATGAGGCTTGTGCTAATAATTAAGGAAGCACAATGAGGTAATACTCTATTAGCACTCTTACAGTCAGGTTGGGTAGTTAGCTTAGTTTTGTTGAAAGAAAATGTCCAGATTTCCCATTTTCTAACTTACAAGGAACTTTAGTTTAAAAAAAAAAAAAAGTAAAACAGTAAAAATGTAATTATATGTTATATAGAGATTAAGGTGAGGATAGCAGGACTGGTAAGATAATGAGAAAAATCAAATGCTTTTTGCATGCTGCTCGGAGAGCAATTCCATATAACTCATGGAAGCTCAGGGAGAAAAAAGGACTGTTCCCTACGGTTTACTAAGTTACCAGTTTACTGAGCTACCAACTCTGGAACTTGCACATGCATTGGAAAGCCAAGAGAAGATAGTTCAAGGACAAAATGAACCTTGAAGTGACTGTCCATGCACCTTGCTTTGTGAGCTGAAGTACATGAAGGTAAGTGAATGAACAAGATGCTTTTAAATCTTCCTGACAGACCTGACATTTCAAAAAATGTCTCACACAACTGAAAAAAAAAAAAAATTGCAATCTGAGAATAAAAGCCTGTACTCTTGAGACTGTTAGAACACTGCATGAAAGCAAACTAGGCAGTGATGATGACTACAAACAAAAACCACCTCTTTTTGCTTTCTGAGGTCTTTCAAACCTAGGAGAATATAACCTTGTAAAGCCACCTGTGGTTTGGGCAGCTATTATCAGAAGTTCTTACTACCTGTAAATATTAAAAATGTGGTAGACACTAAACTCATTTTACTGTGGGAATTTCCTGATATCAAAGGCACTCTGTTATTACTGTTTTAAGGCAGCTTTTAGAATGACTCCGCAGAAATAACAGCCTTTTCTTCTCCCTTAGCATCTGAACAGTCTAATTATAATTTAACAGCTGTTAGCTGAACCACTTTACAAAGGCGGGTAAGCCTGGCTTTTCTGCCTTCTGTTGGCCATATTGCAGCTTTACTCCACTGAATGTAGTCAGTGGATTTGAGAATCAAATTTCTAGTGCTTATCTAATAATTGGCAGGTTGTTCTTTTAACTAGAGGATGTACAATACAACAGTGTGTTATTTACATATTCTCTGGGTTAGCCTTGAAAACACCTGCTCCATAGTCCAGCTTCACCAGGAGCCTGGCAAGACCTCTCAGTACCAGGCAGTGCGGGGCTATGCGATATAATCCGTAGTAAAAGACCACGAGCCTTAACTACAGTGCACTGCAAGAGCTGGGTATATCAAAGGTGTCACCAGCATCACATAGCCTTGTGCTAACCTGTAATTTGTTAAACTTCCTCCCTAATAACCCAGGAAGGCTACAGGGGAGAGAGAACCCTGAATCTTTCCTAGTCCCTGTCAAACGATGGGGAAGGTGGAGAGTTCCTGTTTTGTTTTTTTTTTTTTTTTTTTTTTTTTAAATCTCAGAATCCAGTAATTTCGTTTAATTGCAAGCAAAAAAGAAGTGCCAGAATCTAATGTAATGAGAGACACTGGGATTAAAACTGCCTGAGGAGGTGGGAAAGTAAAATGGCTTTATATAGTTTTCTAGAAAAAGTAAACCTTGAAATACGGGTTTATTACGGTATACATATTGCACCAGTAAAGAGCAATTCCATCTCCTTACAAACCACTATGTAGACACCTACAAGTTGTGATGACAAATTTCAATTTCTACTACCAGGAACTGTCTCGACAGTTTTGCCATCTTTCCGTGGGCTTATCAGGCACCATTTGATAACTGTGTGCGCTCTTGGCCCCCTTTAGAACCTCAGAAGACTTGTTCTGAATTTCCTTTCTTAAAAGCTCTACTGTTCTGGTTACAACTATCTGGGAACAACATATATTCCTTACTCTTCTTCGCTCTTTTCCTTCTATGTGACTATTTCATGTATCATCCCTGCAGTCCATCTCTGCCAGTTCCACCACTTATGACCAGAGCAGCAGTAGGTGTTCTCATCCAAGTGAGAGCTCACCAAATGCTTTAGTGGTAGCACAAACATTCATCGTCTCTTCTAAAGAAGCCTGAAACATCCTACCAGCATATCAGGATTTCTCACAACCACATTTTACACTGACACCACTGTTGCCACTACCACTGCCTCCATGGCAGTCATCCTAATCGTCCCCTGTTACAACCTTTGTTTTACTCTATCTCTTAGTTCCATCGTTTAGGAACAAAAAATTATCATCAGTGAAACTATAGTAAGCAATATCCTCACAGATGAATTTAGTCTAAATCTTCCTGTCTCTACCACCAAAGGTTTCAGGGTCTTCTGTTTCATTCAGAAGTCCCAAAGTCTGAGTGGTTTTTGTGTTTTGTTTTGTTTTTCAGGGGTGTTCACATACAAAAAGCAAAACTCTTGATTACTGCACTCACCATCTTAAGCATTTCTTGTCTGCTCAGATGTCTGTTCCCTTTGAACGCAAATGCCAGTTGAAAATACAAATATTTTTGAGATGCCTAGGTTTGTCAGATAGATGAAAAAATACAGTAGCAGTCTTTGCTGAGGATGAGAAAGGGCATCTCTGGGGAGCTGTAGGCAAAAGCAGTGTCCTTAAGGTTAGTCTATAACCTAGATGAGGAGCCAACCCACGCTTTGCTCTGCAGCCAAGCCTAGAACCTGAAGCTCTTTGGAGTAAGAAAGCCAAGCTGGCTCTGTGGAAGCGAAGTTGCAGCATTTCTGAGGTGCTCTCCACATTATGAACTGCCCTTGGCTGTATGTAGATTTATCAGCTCTTGTGTAGGATACTGAAGTGCCTTCTCCTGATGTGAGTAAGACACCACTGTCTTACAGGCATCCCTGTGTCTGGATTTTACCACAAAATGAACTTTGGGCAGTTAGATCATTACTACCTGATTAAGTGCAGTGTGAAATCTTCAGCCTTGTATGGCTGTACAACACATCACAATCATACCATGCGTACCTAAAACTAGGAGAAGCAAAAAGGTACATTATCCCTATAAAGGGAGCCCTTCAATAAATAATCTAACATGCTTGCTCCTGTTTGACCCAGACAAGGGGACCTGTTTGGTCCCCTTGGCTCCTTTGAGCCCCCACGGCTCCTGTTTGACCCAGGAAGGAATCAACCCATCCAAACTAGCTGCTTCGATTCCTGATTGTTTTTTCTTTGTAGACCATAGCAGAAATTGTGGAGCTTGCAGAACTGATCTCTCCTTTCTTAATGTGCTGGCAAGAGTGGACACATCACTATGCATCTATAATGCCAGAAAGAAGGCTGTCTTTTAAACTTTGTTTTTCTTTGAAAAGGAAATAATTAAAATCTTCTCTTGCTTTTAAAATTTCCTTAATGAAGAAAAAAAACTACCAACCAACAAAACAACCAACCTCCCTTTTCACTTGTCTAAGCTAGGTGGAGGTTCAGCTGCCTGCTTGCTGCATTGCCCAGAAGTGCAAGGGAGGCAAGGCTCCCAGAGGCAGCTGGGGAGCCCAAGCTGTGACCTGCCCCCCCCCGGTGCACAGCCTGGGGAATTTCAAAAACCAGCAGCAGGCAATGAGAACAGCAGTGCTCTGCCACAGCATGGGCACTGCGGCATCTTCTGGTATTCTAGTGTATGTATTTCATAAATTAAACCAACACAGATTAACAGTGTTAGACTCTCAAATTCAAAACAAATTCAGTCACAATTTGTCTGTACAGGGTTAAACAGCATTGTCTGTCCCTTAGGTTTGCCATTCTGCTGTAACAGATATTGATTTTAACAGTTTTCAGATCGCTTTCATCACCTGAGTTACTTCAGCTCCGGCTTCAAATTTTCTGAAGTGGTCTCAAACTTACAGCATTTTGGGGTTGTGATTTTTGGCATTGTCTCATTCACCCTCTCTGTGCCACCCCACAGTAACCTGTTCTCTTTTCATGATGCTGTATGAAATACCATTCTCCCTTTATCTGGGCTATTACTTAACCAGTCAATTAATTTACCTCTTATGTTCCCTGCTTTCTCTATAGAAAAGGCACTGAGAAGATTTGGGTATAGCCATAATGTGGCACGTTGACTAAATCATCAAAGTCTTTGTACTCTCCTGATACTTCCAGGGTTGCCTCCTACATGCTGGCATTTTCAGGTTTAGCATTGCTTAGGGTGACTCTGATTATGTTGCCTCACTTGTCCTCAATAAATTCTCTCAACTCTTGTTTAAAAAACAGGTATATAATTTAAATGCACCTTTGTCTTGGAAGGGAACACTCAAAATTTCTCATGTGTATTACTCTTTTGCAAGCATACTGATGTGGAGAAATACCTGTTGGTTCCTCCATGGAAGATGGAGCCAATATGAAGCATGTTGCCTGCAGCTGCCTGTACAAAGGCTCCCTGTGCCATGTGCTGTATGGGAATGAGCTCACTAGTTGAATAGAGCTACTGAACCAGTTACGGATGTAGTCTGACAGTCACAGAACAAACGTGACTCATTTAAGAACATTCCTTACCTTCCCTTTTAATGAGTGGTTTCACCATAGTCAGTAAAGTAGAACTGAAAGGAGAACAAAGCGTTCTTCAGCCAGCTCCACACGGTGTTCTCGCACGCCACCTGCTCTGCTGCACAAGTATGTTTGACACGTAAACAGAAGCAACTGTCCCTCCACAGTGACAATATCCCTCTGATGTCCCAGACCTGGCAACAGAATCGCCTCTAGCAACAGATACTGACATGCTACTGCTAACAATACTAACACAGTACTAATAGATGAGAAGATTGATGGCAAGGTTTTACAAACTACAAAAAAAAAAAAAAGCTTTAAAAATACAAAACATTGGCATGTTGAGGAGAGACCATCATTTTTTCATGACAGTAATAATGGTGTTGGTAAGAGAGCAGGGTTCTGCAAGTAAGGAAACTTGGGTCTTGTTTCACCAAGCCATTGAGGCTTGGTTATGTGGCTTCGTGCTAAAGAGTGCTTGACTTCCATGTTCAGTTTTCTTAAGAAGGGCTAAGAAATGAACCCGTGCTATGTCTTCGCTTTCCCACCTTGTGGTATGTCAGTAATCACTTGAGTAAAGCTCTCTCAGAGAAAGTAGATAATAGAAATTATAACATCAGTGTAAACTTTGAAAATTTGATCATTATTTGCGACATATTTTTGGTATAATAAAATCTCAACTCCACCAATGCCAATGACAAAGAACCTCTTGGTTATGCCCATAGAACTGAGGTTTCATCTCCTGTTCAGCCACTGCAGCATGCAAATAGCAGCAAAATTTTCTGACTGTGCAATACAGTAGAAACAATGGCATGTATTCACTTCACCAGTAATGGCTCTGTCCAGATGGGCACAGTGCAATTTTCAAGCATACTGCATTAGTGGTCTCCCTGTACTATTTATTTTACTGTAATCCACCACGTGGCTGGGGAAATAGACTGTTTATACAGATTCGGATTCTGTAACTGACATTCATGTTAACTCAATGTCAATCTCAAGATTTGAGGCACGGTTACTTGTAAATGCCTCGTGACATGTTACAGAGTGCTGTGTCTCTGGTTTTGAGCAGTGATCTGTATTTCTGAGGGATCCAAGTTCAAGCTCTAATGATCAAGTCTGAAGTGAGGTAAAGGCTTCTAGATGGTGGCAAGATGTGCTTTGATTGTGTTTTAGAGTCTGAAAAGAGGAGAGATTGTCTCAATGGACAGAGTCAGTATATAACAAAAAAGTTGATTCATTGGCTATTAGGTTTCAGTGAAGTATAAGATCTGTCATTTTAAAAACTCTCCCTTTTTTGGTTTGCCTTCTGAAGTGCCTTGAACAGTAGAATGTATGTCCTCAAAACTCCTCAAATTCTGCTGGCATTGAGACCCATCTTATTACTTTCAGAGGCAGAAGCAAGGAGAGGCTTAAATTGGCCTGATTTGTAAATTTTTGATTTGCAGGTAAGAAGAAACTGATTGCATAGTTCTTAAAATAATTCCGCAATAGGTAACTTTATATGATTTTATATTATTTTTAGCAAGGTATGATTTTTTCACTCTTCGTTTTGTTGCACCCACCCCTTTTTTCCTTAAATATATTTCCTTAGGTTTCCTATAGCACAGTGTTTTAGTATGAAGAAAGCCTTTCCCCTAATAAGCAACAATTAGCTAATATTACTTCAGATTACTAATCCCTGCTTTCCTTTTATACCCTTTAACCTCTCTCCTTTATGGAATAAATGCTTTTTTTTTTTTTTCCTTTTGATTCAATTAAACTGCTTGTTTAATTTCTTTTATTGTGTGGTTACACAACAGAAGAATTGAATTCCAAAGTTCTGCTACAGCTAACAGAGTATCACATGTTACAAGCAGATTGAATATCTCATTGTGGCAGTAAGTATTATAGTTTTGTGGGTTTTTATGTAAATAAGGCTCCCATGATCACTCTGCTTTTCTCTGCTTGGTTGCCTCTCTCCATTCACCTAATAATTTTGACTTTATTGGCCAGTGTCTACAAATGTGACTAGTGGGAAGAAGTCCCAAAGATATTCGAGCTATATAATTTCCAATAAATTATATAATTTTCAAGAAATTAGATACCTGGGAAACCAGGTAGATGAGGAAAGTCTCCCTGGAGCTGCACTGAGGAAAGGGTTGTAGTAAAGTTCATACCAATTAAACACCAAATGATCCACAAAGATGGGAACAATTTCTATCCTGTTTGTTTCACTTACTGTCTTCTTTTGAGCACATGCTCAAAACTATTTAAATCAAAGGGAGTTATCCTGATAGAGTATGTATTGGTTCTTGGCCACGTGGATCAATGAAAGAGTGCGAAGTGAGCTGTTATTTCTCATTTAAATTGTGACTTATCAGAATTTTCTAATTTATTTGCAGATGCAATCTGTGAAGCTTTACTTACTGAAGTATCTAGAAGTGACTTGGTCTACAAGGGTGTGCTGCAGTGCCCGAAATGCTTATTATAGTCCCTACTTTGTTTCCCAGTAGAATGCCCAGGTATGTGAGGCCTCTCTTCAGGGCTGAACTTCTTCCTGCAGCAAACACAGCCAGTCAGTATGCACACTCCTGAAAACAAAACCAAGCTTCCACTGACTTCAGGAGCAGCAGCATTGAGTTCAAAAAGGCTCACGTGTGAACTAACACTAGAAAACTAATTGAGGCAGATCAGTAATGAGAAACTCAATCTAAAAATGAAATGTTTTTAATTAAGAGACACTCTTCAGAATTATTCAGAATTATACAGAAATAGGCTCTTTATCATTTAAAATTTGGCTCTTCCTTCCTCACCAACTATAAATCACTGAGCTGTGATTAGTAGACTTAGTAGAAGGAATGCCTGATTGTCTGGCTTTAGTTATGCCTATGAATGTGATGAGGTCTCACTGTAGGTGTGTTGGAGCAGATTCTAGCAGTCTGCAACTTGGCATCCAATTTCTTACAAATGTTTCTCTTATAATTGGTTAATGTTATAATTTGTCTCTTAAAAATGAGAACAAATTGCAGAAGTGTGCCCCTAGAGTCCTGGCAGCTAAGGGCAGCAGCATGACCCCACAGCACAATGACTGGGAGTTTAGCTGGGAACAAGAAAGTGCCCAGTTTCAATCCTGTGCCAAGACCTTGTCCAATATTTTATGTAATGACTACTTAACAAAAGGTGCATAAATACTCACCAGAGGGGAAGCCAGTACCCAGATCTTGTCTCTCCAGCTTTATTCTGTCTTTAAAGGAAGGTGTGCCTCTCGCTCCATTTTTGTAAGAGACTGGTAACACTTCACTCTGCTGGAGTCCAAAAGGAGACGGTAAATGTGATGGTAATCAGCGAACTCTGTGTACCCTTAGTCCAAGACATGACAGGAATCAGTGGCTGTGTGGAGTCCAGGGCTAGGTCACACTGCTACAGGCCCAGCACCAGGCCGTAGGCCCTGCTGCTCAGGTGTGTGTGGAGAAATCCAGGCACCTCAAGGAGATCTGCTATGTGTGGCCATGGTTAACCTAGAAAGTTGTGTGTCTCCAGTAGCAAAAGCTGTGGAAATGCTATTCTACTGTCTCTACATTTAAAAAGAGCTTTCCCACTCATTTCATCATGTCTGCCAGTCCATGCCATACATGGACTCTGAAGTGTAACTGCTTACGAAGGAACCAAATTCAGTTGCTTAATGGTCAGGAAACTACCACAAAAAGGGTTTTGACAGATTAATAAGTTAATAAATAAAAACTGTCTCAATGAGGGGCCAAGGGAGTAGAAGAGTAGACAAAAGTAAGGGTCAAGACCATATAACCATGAGGGGGTGGTAGCAAGGTGCTAGTAGTGGCAAGGATGGGGCAGCACAGCCCCCCTTGATAAATGTTAAAACCCTTGTAAAAGCTGTCTTTGGCACCTCATTGGATAGTTTTGAATGGTGAACACCAGCCTGGTGGAGGCTGTTACTTTCAGTGCAGAAGAGGGTGTATAAATCCAACACAGGAGGCAGGAATGAAGATGCATTTTTCTGTTTAGCATCCCTTACTAGTGCTCTTACGCTAGGGTAATGACTTGCCGAGTGTAACAACCTGCCAATTTCATTTTAAGTGCCTAACTCCCCAATTCCCCATACCATAGGCTGACACCAATAGGCCCTGGAACCTCCACTCTGCCCCACAATGCTGTCGTCGATCCTGTTTCGTTTTGGCTTTAGTGGTCCTGCAGCTGTGACATGATCCAACCAGAAACTTCTTTCATGGGATTTTTCAGTCAAATCAATTTCCTAATCTGGTTGACAGTACAGTTACATCATCTCTACTTTTTAAGTCAGTGGAGGTGGTGTGACTGTTCCTCTTGGTAGCTGTGTAAGGTCTTAGACCAGCTTAGGTAGATTGTGAAACCACACACTAGCACTCTGAGTTATGCAGGAAGCTTAAAAACCTTTTTCAGCCCTATGGATTCAAGTTCAGGCTTTCTTCAGACTTCTGTGAGGCTGACTGCAGAAAATGAGTTGCTAACGCACACTGAACAGCAGGATACTGGACCTGGGGGTGCCCAGAATTTGCCAGGAATACAGAGCTGTATTTGCTTTTGAATTCACGTAAGGGACTTGGGGATCAGCATACGTAACTACAGTGATGAGATACACCCCTTCCCTTTGTATGCTTTCAGTCATTCTAAAACAGAACAATTCAATGCTCCCTTATGTGTCACTTTTCAAGATACTCAAAACTTAAAATTGCACTGAGGTTGTCAACAGAAACTGAATAAAAACAACTAGAAAACGGTAAGAAGGGGGACAGAACGAAAAGCTACATTCCCCAGAATTCTTTATGAAAGGATTTCTGCCCAAGGACGGCCACACACCTTTGCAAAGGACTTCTGAGCTGCAGCACTTATTAGAAGTTTGCTGCTTGAGTTGGAGTTCTGTATTGCCTATGTTCCTTTACCTTTCAACCACAGAGTGTCCAAGACTGTATAGATATTGCTATCTATCTGCTTATTATACTTTGTTCCTACACTTGGTAATGCTTTTAGAAAAACCTGCCCATATAGTCACTGGAATGAGGAAAGTTGTTTTTTTTTTCGCTTCCCTCATCTTCTGTCTGTACGACGGCAACAGTGATGCCTCTTGCTCATTAGCAAAATGCCTTTCCGGATCTCTGCAAGAATCAATGAAAGTCAGCATCACTGTAAATGATGAGTAATTAGACTTAGGAAATGAAGAATTAGTCGTGGGCTCCAGCTGCAAGATATTGATTTTTTTTTTCCCCCTGAACAATATACAGTTCCATCAGTGCTGTGATGTAACATAACAGGTAGCTTTTGCAAGTGGGCAAGCTGAAGCACAAGAAAGCACAGCTACTTGAAAAAGATGAGCCCTATTTCCTTAACAGTAACCAAATCAAAGCAAACAGTCCTTAGGTAGTTTTTCAGGAAGTCTGATTCTGGTTTTTCCTCCACATTGAAGGATTTGTTTGTTTATTTATGTTTCAAAAATGTTGACACTGTCAATGTGTTGCTGCTTACCAGAACTAAGA
Source organism: Cygnus atratus (assembly GCF_013377495.2). NCBI lineage: Eukaryota > Metazoa > Chordata > Aves > Anseriformes > Anatidae > Cygnus > Cygnus atratus. The sequence continues at coordinate 7,782,238 of NC_066370.1, forward strand.
TACTTTTGTTAGGTAAAAAATTCTAACTTTTTTTCGTCAGGATGCTGGGAAAATGTCCAGCATTCTGTGAGGGGAAAAAAAGTATTGATAATATTAAGCAGTACTAGAGGCAGGGGGAATTTCACACACAAAAAGTTTTCCTAAATACCTTTTTTTTCCCATCTAAAATATTTTTAGAAAAGAAGAAAAAAAAAAAGAGGGAAAAAGAAAAAGCTCTACCAATTTATCTTTTGGGATTTCAGAAAGATACCGTGCTGGAGGAAAAAAAAAAAGAAAAAAGAGCTAGACAAGGAAAAGATTCAATAGCATCTGCAGACTAAGTATCAGTAGTGCAGTTTGAGCAATGCTAGTTCTGCATTTGAAAGAAAACTGCAAGGCCCAAACCTGGCTGCTTCTGTATGGATGCTCCTTAGGAGAGCCTGCTGCCTTTCACTGTTTCACATCAGTGGGTAGTTGCCTTGCAAAACTAAATGGGGGAGCCAGGTAAAATTTAAAGCAGTACAGCACCCCCCTTCTCTAGACAAAAGCTGCTACGGATGAATACTAGTGTGAGATGTGGGGTGTTATATGGTGAAACAAACAAATGGACATATATAAAGGACTTGATTTATACATCAGTGATTTGTTCTCACTGCGTTCCAAGAGTTACAACTGAATACAAAAGAATAAACAAAGCTGAAAAAAAATTCACAACCACTTGAATGTTTTTGTAATACATTCTTCTTTGTGCTCTTTTTTTTTGTTTTTGTACGTGCAAGGAAACGTACTGTACTTATTCTGCTCTTAAAACCCTTATGCAATAGCTATTTAGTAAGCAGAGTTACCTTAAAATCAAAACAAACCACTTTGCTATGAATTTTATCCTGTTGCAATTTACAACCATTTTCTTTCGCTTTGTTTCTTAACATATGAGCTATTGTGTCACCGGTAATATTCACTGGTCTAGAAGACATGTGCCTGACATTTCATACTGGTGTTGCCTGGAATAACTTGAATCTATGTACATGATTCCAACTTTCAGAAAATTGGAACAGTAGAAATTTTTTTGACTGGTTCCAGTTGCGCAATCACATTTTGAGTAAGTTTCCCCCGTTTCTGTAACTTTTATTTTTTATTGTAAATTATTTTAAAAAGCTATAAATACTAAAAGGTGTCAAGGATAGAAATTGAAACTGATTCCCTGCAAGTGCGGAGCTTGACCAAAATAATTGTTCAGTATTCCTTTAAAGTAAGCAGAACTGAAGTGATGCATCTGGTTGTTACTAGGTTGGAGAAAGTACTGGCTTTTTCTGGTGATGGTAACTACTGTTCTCCAGCTAGAACTAGCATGTTCCACCACAGCGATGGATGTGTCTCCTGTTCTGGTTGTTCTGGGAGCTCATTCAGCTCGAGAGCAGTGCCACAGTTTGCCTCCAGTTCCCCCCGTGTGCACTCTGACAAGGTGGGGGCAGGCGGGCCCTCAAAGTTTTTGCTTGGTGGAAGTGCCTTACTTGGAACCTGTGGTTAGAGGTGGAGCCCTCAGCACCAGCTACAGACAGGTAATTTTGGCATGTGACGTGATAAACATTATCCCATGGAACCCAAGAACATTGTTCTACATCCCTCCAACCCAACCAACCCTAAAGAGGAGAATTTAAACAGATGACGAGGTTCCGGATGTGAAGCACTAAGACCTGTAAGTTGACCAAACTATACAGAGAATATCTAATTAGGATTAGTCTTTAAATTAGACTCTTCAGAGGAGTACAAACTAAAAATGGGATCCTGATAAGCTGACTTGTGCTTTGCAACAAATCCAGTTGCAGGATCTGGTCTTAACGCTTCCACTCCCCACCCCCTCTCTTCTGCAGGAGTTAAATACTGCACGGTGCTTTACTCACAAGCTGTTTCTGTAATAGCAGTTGCTTAAATATCTGTGTACCTAATGGACTTATCCTTAACACTGCAGCGAGAGAGGGAAGCAGCATTAACCTCATTTTGCAGATAAACAGTGGAAGCCCTGGTGGCTCCCTACTCCCTTACACCCTATGGAGCGATTGCACGTATGCAGTGAGTGTGAAAGTGCTGTTACACCAAGGCTGGCACCGCTTTGGCACGTCCGCTGCTCCTTCTCCTTGTAGCCACGTATGAGGGTGAAGGCAAAGGAGGCTCCGAATATGGATGAACTATCACGTCTATTGAGCTACTGAGGGAGCTCGGCTTGTTTTGAGACATTTCTCCCCAGAAAGAGCAGTCAGGCACTGGGACGGGTTGCCCAGGGAGGTGGTGGCGTCACCGTCCCTGGGCGCGTTCGAGGAGAGGCTGGACGTGGTGCTAGGGGACGTGGTTAGTGGGTGACACTGGTGGTAGGAGACGGCTGCACAGATGATCTGGGAGGCCTCTCCCGTCCCCACGCCCCACTGCTCTTCCCGGCTGGGCCGGGCCCGAGCCCCTCACGGAGCCGGAGCCGCCGCCCCCGCCCCCGCCCCAAGCCCCGCCCCTCGCCGGGCGCGCGCTGACGTCACGGACGGCTCCGCGGGCGGCGGTGGGTGGGGGAGGGGCCGTCTCGGCGGTTGCGGCCGCTGGAAACATGGTGCCACACGTGAGGCTTATGTAAAGTGAGCGGCGTGCGGCGCAGCCAATGGGCGAGCAGCGCGCCCCGCCCCCGCCGCGCTCGACAGCGGGCGTCACGCTCCGGCGGCCAATGGCGGCGCGGCGGGGGCGGGCGTCGGGCGGCCGGTCACGTTTCTGCCTGTATGAAGTCGGGGCCGGGCAGCGCCGCGCCGCGCCGGGCAGGGCTGCGCCGGGCCGGGACGGACCGGGGGACGCGCGGTGAGTCGGGGCCCGGCGGGCGCTGCCCCGCGGCCGGGGATGGGACAGCGCGGCGGGGGGGAGGGGGGGATGCGGGGGGGCGGGGGGGATGCGGGCGGGCTGCCCCCGGCCCCTCGTTACGTAACGGCCGCCTCGGGGGCGGGACCGGGCCCCCCGCTGCACCCCCCCCTCCCCCCCTCCCCAGCCCCTCGGGGCCTCCCCGCCGCGGGGCCCGGGGCTCCCCTCACAGCGCCTCGGGGTGGGGGCCCGGGGGGCGGCCGGGCCGACAGCGGGGAGCTCCGGAGCCGGGGGAGGGGGAAACCGGGCCGGGGGGGGTCGCCCCGGCGCCGTGCCCGCAGCCACAGGTGGGCGGGCAGCGGGTCCCGGCCGTGGCCGTGGCAGTGCCGCGCCTGGGGGCTGCGCGGTGGCGGCGGAGGGCGGCGGCGTGCCGCTCCATGTGCGGTTACAAAACGGTTTATGTAAGGCCGGCTCCGTGCGCGCCGCTCGGCGGGGCGGCGGCGGGCGGGTGGCCCGGCCCGGCTCTGCGGGGCTGGGGAAGGTCCCCGGGGGGGTCAGCGGGAGGGCTGCGGGAGCTGAGAGGGTTTGGAGTCGGTTGGAGTGAAGCACCACAGCTTGCTTAGGGCGGTGCGTCCGGAGGGTTTTCAAGAAGTGCGTTGGCCGTGGCTCTTAGGCTGTAAGAGATCCTTCATTTCGTTTTCTTTTCCAGATGTAAGACCCAGAGGCATGCTGGCTTGTGCATCTGCCACTGAGTAGCTACTGCTTTCGTATTCACAAATTAAGGAGAAAAGGTTGAAATCTTGTGACGTTTCCGGTAGTAAGACTGCTCAAGTCAAAAGCAGAGTCAGAAACTGATTTAGTCCAGTGAGAATCAATTTCAAGTTGCCAGTGTTGTTTCAACCACGGAGTTTCTTTGCAGATGACAGTTAACGTTAGTTATCACTTCTCAGAACTACAGCAAATTTTTAGAGCTGGCCTTTGATTATTGTCCAGGTAAAATCCAAATTCATTGCTGTGATGGCAGTGAGGAATATCGACTTAAATGCAAATGGTTAGTTTTGTTAACATACGTTTTTCATATCAAACCAAAGTATGCCAAGCTGTCAGTTAAGCACGTGGTGTATTCTGTAAGTGTCTCTAAGTCTTATTGGATCACTTGAGGCCATTGAACTTGATGAAACTCAAACTTTTCTTGCCTTCTGGAGTGCCTCAGTGTCTACACTTGTCCTTAGTCTTCTTACCCTTGGGCCCCGTGCTGTGTATATGCTTTACGCAGTGGATCTCAAATACAAAATTCAGGAGCAGGGCCTAGAACTGGGTTCATGTCACCGAGAGTGCCCCCACTGTTGTGCTGTAACATCAGGTCCCTTCTTGCTTATGCTTGTGTGTGTTTGCATGCTCTTCTGGTCTTTTTGCTGTTTCTTACTGCAGCTTGCTTTGTTTCTGCAAAGTGAGCAAGTTTTACTGGAGGACCAGTGTCCTCACTTGATGCAGGCTTTGCTGTTAGCCATGTGATCAGGGCACTGTCTTGAGGTGTGGAGTCCTTCTTCTGGCCTGCTGCTGGTCTGAGCAGGTTGCTTATCTTAGACACGAAATTAAAAAGTAGGACCCGTGGCCTAGGGTGAAAGAAGAAAGTCATATCCTTCAGTTTTGGTGTGTGTTGGGCTGTTCCAGGTGTTTAATTGAAGGTAGAAGGGAGGACCCAAGCTGCCAACTACCCAAGTAAAGCAGTGTCCAGCTCCTTGTGGTGAGAAGCTGCCCTGCCCTGTAACTTAGCTTGCCTTAATCAGAACATAAAGGTGCGGAAAGAAGGATTTTGGCTGCTGTGTACTTTCTTCAGATTCAGCAAGTTTTCTGGATTTGTTTGTGATCCAGAGACTGTGGTTTTGCCAACACTTTTGTTTGTCGGTTGCTATGACTTGTAAACTTCCTATGTTTGTTTTAACACGAATGCAATCTGTGAAAATCTAAGTAATCTTCATTTTCACACTTTACTTGTATTCCTTTTATATTTCCACAGGGAGTCATAAAGAGACAGCGTATCGCGGTAGCGCTTAGCGTAATACCTTTTCCCCACTTCTTTTCTCAGTCACTACGATTAAAATATGTAACAGTCTCAACTTTCAAATAAACTTATTTGAGTCTGCCCCTGGATAGTACGCTTTTATAGTAATAAATTTCCCCTGTTAAAAATCACTTTTTTGTGTGCGCGCCACAGTATGAGATCAGAGTAAGTGGAGTAAAAGTTCTAGACTTTTCTTCTACCTCAGACTTTGTTATGACCAGGAAGTGTTTGCTTTAGATGCAGACTGATAAACCATTTTTTTTCTTCCTGGGTTCTTGCCACGCCTGTATTCCTCTAACACCTTTACAATATTAAAATGCACTTTGCTGTAGAAAAGATTTTTTTTTTAACCTTTTAAAGTATAGGCACATGGGCAAGTTACTGTGGGATGAGGTATATTTGGTGTGGTGTAGTAGAAAAGCAAGTAAATTGTCACTAACCAGTAGAGCAAGTAAATTATCACTAGTCTAGATCAACTATAGTGTTTTATATAGGGTTGCTGTTGTTGGCCTATGTTAAAAGGGAACATCATGTTCCTGCTGGGGTGTTGTGTAATACTTGGCATGAGTGTGCTGTAGCCACTGTATTATATTGATACCGTTACCACATCATAATTACTGGATAATCAGGTGTTTCGGAAAAGGAATTTTAGTGTCCAGTGGTGGTTGCATGGCCTAGAATTCCTGTCTGAGGAGGGTGGACTACAGAAACTCTTAGCTGCATTATCTATCCTGCTGCATTCATACTGTCTGCATCCAGTTATGTCCCTGTTGCGCAAGTTTGAAACTGCTTGACTAGTTATTGTGTTAACCTCTCTTGTCAAGCACTGAACAGCAAATAGGTCAATTATATCACAAAGAATAACAGATACGAATTCTGTGATTCTGAAGGGCTTTGACTTGTGGTTTTGGTACAGGTGATGTTGGGTGCAGAAAATAGTAATGCTGCTTGCTGATGGTTTGTGTAGTGCGTAAAGGTGCCTGACCCCTCTCCTGCTTCCCAACTGTTCCCTGAGCTGAAACGCTGCTGTGGTGGGGCCAGAATGTCACTCCCTCCTGTGTTGTTGGTAGTAAGGCAAACCGTTGGCTTCCTAGCTGTTGCCTAGTCAAGAATGAGTCCACCTTTTGACAAGCAGAGAGAAGCTTATTTTTTTTAGCTACAGGTGAAATACTTCCTTCTGTGAAGCATGTTTAGAGGGTGTGGGAGAAGAGAAGGTGGCTGTCAGAAACGCACTTCATAGGCTATTGATTTTGTGATCTGTTGCTGGGAGATCTTGTGACCCCTGGCCACTCTTGCAAAAGACAGAGTGGTAGAAGACCGAAATGAAGGAGGATCAGAGGGTTTGGGTATGCCTGCAGAGGCGGAGGAGAGGCTCAGAAGCTACTCTTTGGAGCACGATCTGTTCCTGCTGGCAGTGAACCAGCAACCCCACGTGGCAGGGAAGCACCCGAACACATGGGAATCCACATGTCTGAGCACATGCGTGGTGATCTGGTACTCTAGTAAGTGGCTTAGTCGATCACCGGGCAGGCATGTTTGTGCAGCCTGCTTGTGCTCTGCCTGCCAGCAGTGCTAGTACAGGGGCAGATGAGGCTTTTGTGCCTCTGTTTGGTATTTCAAAGGTTATCCTTCAAGTGTAGATATGATCTTTATGTCTAACTGCCTGCGTTAGACTTGTACCAGTCCGGTACAAGGTTCTCTTACGTGGCTGTGTGTGCTTCTTGCCGAGTTCCTGAGGGACAGCAGCAGTGTATCGACCTTCTTGCAAGCTGCATGGGCAATAGGCTGGGAGTGTGTGTTCGCCACCATGCACACCAGTGAGGTTATGAGATCTTTTTGTGTGAGTGAGAGCCACTGTAAGGCCAAGAAAAGTTTTGTACAGATGTTCTCAGCTGTTGCTCAAATGCTGCTGAAATAGTATGTGGAAGTCTTAGAGGAGCCTTCTGATTCCTCTGGCTTGTTTTGATAGTCTGATTTAAATGACTTCACTTCCAGGACGTGGTAAGAAGTAAGGCTTAATTTACCTCTCTTGAGATAAATAACCATGGAGTATGATCCGCTTTTCTTCGTTTTCTCCCAGTAGAAAGCAAAGCTTTACTGCTGAAGGGATAGAGACTTAACATGCTGTATACATGACAAGTAAACTGAGAAACACAGAGCAGCCCGTTTCTCTGCGCAGGAGTACAAGGAGTACAAGTACTGAGCGTGACTGCAGAAGTTCTGGGCAGGACGGACTGATGTTCATCCTGAAAAGATGCGACAGTGGGGAAGAGGGTGTGTTTGCATGCCAAAATAATGGGGAAAGGCTTTGGGGTTTTGCTTCCACCTGTTGTTGAATATATTGTGGTAACTTTTAGTGCTTGATTTTTTTTTTTTCCTATAGCTAGAATTGTTGGAGAGTTCCTTGTATAGGTGTTTCAAACTGGCCTTTTTAACGTAGAACCAATGCTATACCATCTTTCCAACATGCTGTCCTTAAATTGTGTAAAACAACACCCGTATTTGGCATAATTGAAGCTTAGGGATACAAGATGAAGTGTTCAGGATGTCCAGTACTTGTATTTTTCATTGGTCTTGCTACCTGTTCTCCGTATTCCTTCCCTCTTTTGTATCTTGGTATGACTTTTGTGCTTGACCTTATTTCATGTACTTTTATGCTTCTGCTGCTTTGTTTCTTTAATTGTACGAAGATCTTCAGTACATAAAGCACTTCTTCGCTCTCAATTACATCTCTGCCATAGGTTCCTGGGTGATTTGATCTCTTATGTCTCTGTACTAATATATCCAGCTTGCAGGACAAGTACATCATGTTTGTTAGGTGACTGTGCTTTGTGGGGTGTATTAATGACTTGCCGTAGAGTCTTCCAGAATGGGACTTCCATTCTGACTGCAGTAACAGGCATGAGCTGTAGTCATCTCTGAAGAGCAGCACTCACCTGAACCTTCTGTAAACGTAATACAACGTGGTGCAATTCTGCTGTCGTCATCCCCTGGAGAGGAGTTCTCACCTAATAGTAAAATTGAAATATGGTTCTGCTTTAGTAGTGAAATATATAACTGGATGGTGGAGCATGCTAATTTTTCCCTCCGTTCTGTGACAGTGCTTTCTCAGATGTGTCATATTTGTTATTTTGCCCCTAGAGGAGAAGAGTTGACTTATGCAAACATAGAGTTCTTGTCGCTGTTTTCTTGTTTAATAACTTTTCCAGTTCCCTTCAGAAATAGTTTTCTATTTAGAAAGAAAATCAAACATCCTTAAATTTACATTTAATAGAAAGCATTTTAGTTCACCTTTAAAAAGTACACAAAGCCTATTTTAGTATTGGAAGGAACGATGCCTGGAAACTCTCATGGGACAGGTAAAGGAGACTGCATTTAGCCTCTTCACAAAATATCCCAGCACGGGCTGCAGCAGTCTTGTCCATCACGGATGTGTTTCTGTGTTGGCACCTCTCTTTTCTTCACAAAAGGTGCCCGCCCTGCTGGCAGTTGAACTTAGCTCTGTGCCAGAGTTTGTTGCTCGCAGTGAAAGAGTAGATGTGAGGAAGTCAGTTTGTGTTTGCTGATCGCTCCAGATCCGCGTTGGCGATCTGAGCAGCAATGGTGGGGCCAGCAGAGCGTGGCATGCTTGCCTCAGAGAAAGAGGACGGTCCCTGCTGGGTGGCTGAGTTGCTGCCCTGACTGCTTTTGGGGGTTACTTTTGTGACTGGCTTCTTACAGCTCCAGGAGAGCAAATAATGAATCAGGAGCTGGCCCAGGTCAGTGAGCACAGCATAGGTGAGATTGTTTGACCTTCCATGAGGTAAACTTGCTAAGGTCAACAATGTCCTGCTACTGGGCTATTCATAGTAAGATTGAGTTGACTTTGTCAGGTTACCTCAGGCAAACTCTGCTATTAGTTACCCCATGGAGAAAATAGGCAGCTTCAAAAATAACAGAACCACTCTAAAACAGGGGGGAAATGAATTAATAGAGTAGGTTTGGATGCTTCAGGAGCTGGAGTGATTGGTGGCGTGATCTTAGGTAGGTCCATTTAGGAACCGCTTGTGAGGAATGAGGGATTTTTGTTCTGCTTGGCTCTCTGGGATGCAGCCGAAGACAAGGGGTAGTGGTTTTAAACTAAAAGAAGGTAGATTTAGATTAGGTATTTGGAAGAAGTTCCTTACTATAAGGGTAGTGGAACACTGGCCCAGGCTGCCCAGAGCAGCTGTGGGTGCCCCATCCCTGGCAGTGCCCAAGGCCAGGCTGGATGGGGCTGGGGGCAGCCTGGGCTGGTGGGAGGGGGCCCTGCCCAGGGCAGGGGGCTGGAGCCAGGGGGTCTTTGAGGTCCCTTCCAACCCAGGCCATTCTGTGATTCATTTCATATATTTTAGATGTAAGTAAAAGAAGCCTCTCTTTTTAAAGCAAAAGCTGTTCTCAGCTTAATAAGAATGCATACCTGTATTTTGGAATGTGAAACCAGTCTTGGTCGTGATGTCAGTACTTTCACTCAGTTGAATTGATGCTCTGCAGCATATTTTTTATCTCCTAAGGCTAATTTGGAATGGGCATTTTGGTGGTGAAATGTTTCAAAATTGTAGTATGTAGAAGAAGAAACAAATTGAATTCAAATAGATGATCCACATTTTATACTAGGTCATACTCATTTTCAGCATGGATGCTCTCAAATGAGTAAGTGGTTGATTTTGAAGGAAACTGTGTTGATATCTGTACTATCTAAACAATGTTCTAACAATAAATGGATATTACGGAGATGGAATTGTTTTTTTCTTGTATTTACAAAGGGAATAGAATTCAGTGAATTACTCTATGCATTGCTTGAGGGAAATTTGGAACTTAGGTTATGATAATAGTAGATACCTATCAATAAAATTTCCTACACTTTCTCTCATTTTGTATTTGTAGTCTTTTTAACTGCTCTTCATCTGTGGAGTACATACCCTCCATTGTTGGGCTTGTATTCCACTATTAAATGGACCTGATTTATGTTTCATAAATTATTTCGTATCTTGCATGTAAAACTTCTAACTTTTTGTTTGTTTTGTAGGAATATATTGATGACTCTTTCAGAATTGGAAAGACTGATGAGTACATTCCTTAAGGTGAGTGAGTGTCTTATGATCTCCCCAAGAAACTGATTTCTAGTTTATTCTAAACTGATTTTTTGTTGTTGCTGCTTTGGATAGCTCCCTTGAGCTGTAGTCTGTCAGAGTGCTGAGAACTGAAAAGACAGTCAGGATAGTATGTTTTTAAAGACTTTCACAAATCATTGAGCACCCAGAAATGATGTGGCTTCTCTAAATTGTTAGGAAACTGAAATTACTTAGCCTAGCATCCAGTATCCAGTGCTACATCTGCATTGTTTACTGTACAATAGTTATTGATAAATTCCAGTCTCTTGAAGGTGTGTTAAGGAGTCTTAATAATAATTCTGGGGTCCAGAAAACAAAGTTATTCGTGTTCTTCAGATAATTAGGATGATAGTTCAGGAGGGAAAAAAAAAAAAAAAAAAGGAAAATATTCATATAAGATTTGATTTGAAAAGCAGATTATAGCTTCCAACAATGTTTTTGGTCAGTTTTGTAATGGACTGGTACTATTCTAATCTCTGTTCAAGAAACTGAACACATGGCATCAGAGCTACCGAGTTATGCATGTTTCTGTTCAATGTGTTAGAAGCTAATGACAAAGAAGAAGCTTATTATAACTAATGTGGGATATGTGTGGTAGAATAAGAAAACCCAATAGATCGTCATATAATGGAGGAGGCACATCATCTAATAGTTTTGTTATATGTGATTTGATAATGGGACAGTGTTAGCCTAAGGAAGGGGAGAGGTAAGCACAGCAGTTCTGGGTAATACTGTAATATTCCAAGACAGATGAAACTGAGTATTTTGAGGATTAACGCTATGCTGCCCATTTTTTCCTGATGATTAAAATAAAAATAGTTTTTCTGCTGCTACGAAACTTGAACTGAATAGGTTCTTAAAGCTGACAGTGTTTGTTCTCTTTTCAATACTGCAGGTGTGACTTCAGAAAGTCTACTTGATTGGGATTCTCTAACACAGGTGTGTTCCCCAAAACAGGTTGTTCCTTCTTTTCTAATGTTGAAGTCTTCTATGCTCCGAATAGATACACCTCAGTATCAAAGGAAGTGTTGTCACGGGCTCTATATTCTTTTTACACTGATCAATTTAGACTTTCTGTGGAAAAGACTTTCCTTAGATGCTGTAGATGGGTGAACTGGGCTTACTCAGTCAACTGCGTATTTCTTCTGGTTAATAATAGAAAACCAGAAGATTAGATTCAACTGTCTCTAGTTTTACTCAGGCTGATGAAAGACCCTGGCTTGAATGACTTGTATTGAGTTTCAGATGAAACTCCTTTTGATGTAGGTTTGTCTTAGCTTTCTGTTAATTTGTAGAGAGGCTTATGATGAGAATTTTAAGTAGTTACAAGACTTTTTTTCTTAATACCTTCCTAAATGCGTTAAGTAGATGAAACCTATATAAGCAATTAAAACGATACGTTGCTACTGTGAATAGCATACATATTTTCAAATGTATACTTTAAGCCTCTGTGTAAAAGTGTCATGATGGAGATCACAAAGCTAGAAAAGTGCTGTGTCCCCTCATAAATAGTTGGGCAAATCCTTGTGAATTTTCTGTATATCTTAGTGATATACCTTAACTTTATAAAGGAAATATGGAATATAGGGAGATAAGTTAGTTGTGAGTGAAGTGTAAAAGCTGACTTTCAACACTAGTTAGATCTTTGTTTAAAAGACATTCCAGCATCTGTGCTTAAAATTGCAAAATCTGAAAGTAGCTCTGAATAAAGCTATTTCCTAATGCTTCTCTTGGCCAGAGATACAGAGCTTATTTAAATCCTGTTTTATCAATTGATGATAAAGGTAAAACACAGAACTAATATGTACAGATTTGTACCATAGTCTGAGACTTGCAGAACACATCAGCATTGTGACATTATGCAGAATGGAACATTGTGAATAAATTCTTCCTTAAGTCTGGCCAACACAAATGTACTTTTAGCAGTTGCTAGATGTGCTGCATTTTAAATTAACGCATATTAACATGGCTGTTATCCAAAATGGTTAGTTTTGTAAACAATCAAAAGCCATCTGGACGTGGTCCTGGGCGCAGCCAGCTGTGGGAGGCCCTGCTTGAGCAGAGTGTTGGACCAGATAAACCCCACAGGTTTCTTCCAACCTCAGCCATTCTGTGAATTGCAATTTGCTTACTGTCTAAAACTTGAATCATAGAATCATTAAGGTTGGAAGAGACCTCCAAGATCATCTGGTCCAACCATCATGATACTACCAATGTCACCCACTAAACCATGTCCCTAAGCACTAGGTCCAACCTTTCCTTGAACACCCCCAGGGGGAGTGATGCCACCACTTCCCTGGGCAACCCGTTCCGATGCTTGACTGCTCTTTCTGAGAAGAAATGTCTCCTAATTTCAAACCTAAACCTCCGCTGGTGCAACTTGAGGCTATTCCCTCTAGTCCTATTGCTAGCTACCTGTGAGAAGAGGCTGACCCCCAGCTCCCAACACCTCATAGCAAGCCTACAGAGTTGTAGATGAGATTAGATTTATTAGATCAAGTCTTAAAACTGGATATTCTAAATAAACCAAAGCATGTGGACCTCCTGTTGAATACGTTGGGCACTTTGCTGTTCTCTGCTGGAGGATTTAGCCCTTCATTCTTAGTGGTTGTGTCAGCTTGTGCAGACCTTAATGTGCATGGTATGACACCATACTGATAGTGGATGAGAAGTTATTGCTGAGAGGAGAAGTTATTTTATCTATTGTAGAAGGTTCTGCTATTTTAAAACTTTACAAGACCTTATTGTAGACCATAAGTGTTTAAAACACAAATTTGTATCTGATTCCTCTGCTGGATGACAGTTTCATATTTAACCAACGTTTATCTGCATAGGAATGGCATAACTGTGAGCATCTCTCTGGTATCTGTTTGAAGAGGACACTGTTGGGGGGCCCAGGTATTTCTTTTATATTTTATAGTTGTAGAGGTGTCCGGACTCTGTAATGGTCAAAGATTTCCAGTAGAAGAGGATGAGACAAGAATTAAATGCATGTGGGAGACTCTGGACCTAGGCACTTCATGCTTTTGATGCTAGCTGGGAGGGAACTTGATAAACATTTTTACCAACTTTTCATAGGAAGAAACAGGTAAGGAACATGCATAATCGTTATGATTGATGTTAATGGAAAGACTTTTTTTATTTTCCCATAGACCTCATGCAGAAGATATATTGTTCTGTTTGTTTTACCTTAAACTGTGATTTCAGTCATACACATACTCATTCAGAACTATTTTTGGATATAAACTGGGAATTGCATTATTGAATTGAAGCAGAGAAATTTTTTTTTTTTAGCTTAAGTGTGCTTATTCATATAATCAGGTTTGAGTTGTTTTGTTTGTTTTTCCACTGAGAAAGCAATGTAGATGCAAGTATCTTTGCTACGGATGCAAGGGCCTGGCCTGATGCTTATGCTGATCTCTTCCTGCATAGATGCTGTGATAACTTCAGGGTCTGGCACTTGGATGGCTCTGGATAAAGGCTTTGTCTTGGCCAGTTCCTCTGTTGTAAAGTGAATGGCAGCTGTAAGTGATGGCTAAGTAGGATCACCTGTTTAAAGATACTTGCTTTTGTTTAACTAATAGTCCTATACTGAGGGTTTTGTTGCACTTGAAGGTGGATCTTTATTAACAATTATGAAACGAATACTATGAAATCAGATTCTGTGAAGTATTTGCGTTGTTCTAGATGTTAATGATGATTTGATATATTGATAAATTGATATAAAGTTCTAGCTTATACTTCATTCCTTCTTAAGAAAAAAGCAAACTTTTTTTTTATGATGGCTTGCAGTGGTATGAGGAGTCTATTCAAAAAGCAGGCTTCTTAAGTTTCTTTAAGTAGTCCTGCAGGAAATCTTTACACATCTTCTGTTATTTTTCATATAGTGAAATCTGAAAATACTGCAATTTTTTTCTTGCTCCATTCTCCGAATAATGTCCTAGTGAAGATATTTTATAAATTGTTCTGCTGTTGCAAAAAGTGAAGCTCTTAGTTTTATTGCTGGTGAAGTTGTACAGTTAGACGTGTTACTTCTCAGATTGTTTGTTTACAGTTTTTTTTCCTGACACTTTGCTACTACCAAGGACTCAATTATAGTCTAATTGCACAGGGAGAGTGCATTCATTGTAGACATTAATTTCCATTTTTTCCTAGAACTGCATAATACGATTAAATCAGTGCTAGTTGTTAATCGTACAAATAAGAAAACTTTGCCATTTTGCCAGGCAGTCCACCAGAAGACATGTGGAAAACATTCTTATTGCTAAGGCCTCAAGTAAACTCAAGTCCAGACCATGAGGAATGACTCCTATTGATCCTAATGCAGTTACTGTCCCCTATCACTGACATGACTAAACTATATTCATAAACTGTGGTGTGCCTGTTGGTTTGTTTTTGAATATTGGTAAGTTCATTTGTTCATTTTAATGGCAAACTTAGGCAAACTGTCAGTCTTGGGATGTGCTCAGTTCTTGAATTAGTTCATTCTGGCTTTGGATTTTTACACTTTAATTCTTTAAATGCTAGTATGCATTTAAATGCTAGACATTTTTTTTCATGGGGAAAAAAAAAAGGGAAGATCTTTGAAAGTAACCAGATCTGTGCTGAAACAAGATTTTGTTTAAAGGGCAGTTTCAAAAGAAATTTGCTTTCTTTGTATCCTACAGTCCTGACCCAAGTTCTTCAGAGGTTTTTCAAAAGCACAAAACCATTATTTCTTCAAGCATTTGCCCATACATATTTTGACATGTTCTTCTGGCACCACCGAAGTTCAGGCTCTTTCCGTTGTCTTATGGTGGGAGTAAAGCTTTTCTGGTTAATGAGAAGTAGCCAGAAGATGTTTTCTGCACATCCAGCCTGGCCTATGTTTGTTCTTGGTGCTCGGTGGAATTATATTGCCTTTTCCATACAGCATCAGTGTCTTCAGAGCTCTAGACTCTGACAGAGCGACTCTAAGAGGTTTGCTCTGTCTAGATGAATAGAATGTTTTTTTGAGCCATTTATCTTAAAATCAAGCTTAACTGGTGCCAATTTAAGATTAATGGAAGTTTTTATTCAGAGAGCCAACATAAATAACCTCCCTTTAGAAGCTTAGAAAGACATAACAGAAAGTAAAGAAAGAAAAGCAGGGTTAACTTATTTCTCAAGATCAAACCTAAGAGAACTCTTCCTCTGTCCCCAAGTGACAGTCTGCACTTGTTACAAACCTGGTGTGGTGTGCAGGTAGCTTCCTCAAGCTGGGTAACAAGCAAGGTCGTCAGACTGCGAGCAGGCTTGCTCTTACCTTTTCATTCTCATCTGGTTATTGACTGGAAATTTATTCAGGCGTGTAAGTGGAATAAATATGTGCAATTTATTTCAGAATTTTGACTGAGATGAGTTTCAAAGCTAATTAATCTCTCGGGGCTGACTGACCCTCTGTACTCCTGAAGTGTTTGCATGGTGCTTGCATATGCATGCAGATGTTCTTCTTAAGGTTTTCCTCTGTCTGCTAGTAAAGTCTAGCTAGAGCCAACAGTCTCTTCTTAGCCTATACCATGTTCTTTGCCTGACATTTTAGGTAATTGATTTTCTCTTTTTCACAGCTATTCCAACCTCCTAGAGAATCTCTCCTAATTGGTCATATATTATTGTTGCTGCTTCTTGGAATCTTTTATTATTTATTTATTATACGAGCTCTTGGATTAGAAACGCTCTTCTACCTTCTTTCGTATGCTCCAACCTCCACACCTTCCCCTGTGGACTTACAAATTTTCTTCATTGGGGATTTTCTTAAGGGGTCCTTCATGATGTTGCAGTCAAAGATGACTGGATTTAAATACTGCCTCTCTTGCACAGTTCTGTACTAACTGTGGACCTAGCTAATGTCTGTCTCATTAGGGAGATTGCAGTGTTGCCAGTGAATGCATCAGGGCTTTCCCTAAAAACCCTTGGAGGTGTCATATTTTTCTTGTTCCTTCCCATTTATTCTTTTTCTGTTCCTTACTCTGTTACATATCTATGGTATGGAGGCTTTTGAGATTTTCTTTGAAACAAACTTTCTGCAAGACTGTTTGTTTTTTTTCAGTGACATTAATGTTCCAGTCCTGGATTAAAAATACTAGGAGCTGAGACAACTCTTCTCAAAACATGCTTTTAAAAGGAAGGTCAAGCCTGTTTCTTCTTCATCAATGGGATACTTATTTTTATCATCATTGTCCTTGGGCTCCAAATTGTAGTCAGTGTAACGTATCTGTGTTGTTCCTACATAACTACTTACTGTGCGCAAACCTGCAAAAGTTCTGGCGGGTGGAAAGCTAGAGACAGATGTCACACAACATAAGCATTTCCTCACATAAATTTTTGTCAGGTGTCAAGAGGAAGAAAATTCATGATATTTCCTGTAGACTAGTACCTAGTTCTTCTGTTAGTGATTCTCTTAATTTGAACACATTGCTTTAAAGTAAATAAATAAGCTCTTGTTCAAGGAGGCATGTGAAATTCCTCAAAAGTCACTGCAAAGCTTCTATATATTCTTGAGAGCAATCCTCTCCCACCTAAAGAAGCACTATTGAAACTAGCTAAAGATACCCAGCAGAGCTAGCTTAGATGTCAGGGAAGGAAGAGAATGGATGACATTTGGAGGTAGAAAAAATTGCTTATCTCAGAATTTCAAACCATAGACTCTGCATTCTGCTTATGGCACAATTTTGTTGACTCTTAAACTTTCAAAGATTAGAGAGAAGACTTTGGGGAAAGAAAGCTTGTTCCTAAAATAAATAAATAAATTGCAGGCAACTCTTGAGACTGAGAATATTGCATCATTTATAATACTCCTTGGCTTCAGAATTCCGGAGAGAAGGTTTCGCACACTTATTCTGAATGTATTCTGAATGCAAACATTTTATATATGAGTAGGAAAGCTGTGGTATAATCATTGCCCTTCTCATAAGTAGTGCAAATTTTCAGACTTATGCATTACTGTAATATTGGACTGCTTACCTGTGAAGTATTTAGGGCTGTGCTAATAGTTTGCCTTCTGGCAGTTCATGGTTGTGAATCCATCAATAGTGATGTATATAGCTGTCTTTAAGGGATTTATGTATAGTAGCTCGTGCTTTTTTTAAGAGCATTTTTTTCTACCTCTAAAAAAAAAAAAAAGTATGACGTAGGTTATTAGCTGGTAGTGCTGTTTCGGTTACAGCAGCATGGTTTTCTCTTCTATTTTAAGCTCTTTGTGAGTAGTTCTTGGTCAGAAAAATATAAGCAAAGCCCCTGCATTAGTCAAAAAATACTGTATGAGGAATGCTAGATTTCACCTTAAATTCCTGAGTGACACTGTTGAGCCTTCTCTTCAGGTAATGCCTTGGCTGTCTTTTTCCATTCATGGAAAATCATGATGGGGTTACGTTGTGTAATTTTGATGTGCATAAGGCATTTACTTGAAATGGGCAAAAGGCTGCAGATGGATCATCAAGCTCACCTTTAACCTTACAGGGAAGGTCAAAGGCCATCCCATTGCTGGCTGATTAGTTTGCTGGAGTACATTTGCTCACTGAATTCTCCACAGAACTTCACAACCTCAGTGCCCTCTGAGCAATATTAATACAGATGATACATAAGTGGCTTTTTAAGAGAGAGTGGTTTCTTGAGAGTTTTTTTAACCAGGTGGATGCTCATATTTATACAATACTTAAAGTAGTAAGAGCATTTACTGGATGGGAATGGATTAACACTCTATAAAATGCTCCTTATTTGTACAGTAACACGAGTTTTTTTTTTTTCCTTATGTACTGCCTGTTTGGTATTTCCCCAGTGCCACCTTCTGTATTTACTCTTCCTTTAGTGTTTTCAGTCACTAGCAAAGAAAGCTAGTTGTATAGTTACTTGTGATGCTGCAGATAGTAACATGGGTACCACTGACCTGCAGCACCTCCAGTCGGGCTCATTACAAGTATGGGTAGTAAGAGTGGACTCTAGACAGGGACAGATCTTCATTAAAATGTGGAGGTAGGTAAGGCAAGTGAAAACGTGAGCTTTTATCTACAGCAGAGGTTAAATTGGAGATGAAACATCTGATCTAGTTAATCATTGGCCACCAGAGTATGTGCCGTTGTGAAATAATACTGGAATTTCATCTAAGTAAATACTGTTACTGCATTTTCCAGTTCTGTAATTTCTGAGACAGAAGTGGCTTACTTAATCCAGAAAAAAAAACTGTTAGAGCACTAAAGCATAATTTATTGTCTGTGTACTGCTGTTGAGTGCAGCAGCATAACTGGATGTCTACATAATCTGGGTTAGCAGACCTAAAGTGAATAGATGCAGTAGTGAGATGTTGGTATTTTTTTACCTGAAGTTTTTTTTTACTACCTGTAATGGAGATCTAATAAAATCTTGTTTGGAAAAAAAAATACATCTATATATATAAAGTTTATAGAAAGATACAAAGTATTATCACCATTGCTGATAGCTTAAATGTCCCTAAACTATGCTTCATCTTTGAAATGAAAGTAGATATCTTGCACATTTCTCTAGCCAAGGAAGGAGGAGAACAGTATTTTCTTCTGAAAAACTTCAAATAAACGTAGAATATCTGGAAAAGCAGCAGTTGGGAGGGTAAGAAAATAGTTTTGATGCTTACTAGGTGGGAGGGAAGTAGAATCATAGTGTGATTTAAATGAATATTAAGTTAGTTGGCAACAGAAAACTTTAAAATATTGTGTTTAAAAGCAAGTTGATACAGTTAATACTAGCAAAGCTTAACTGTAGGTTTTCTTGTTTCCTGTTATTATAGTCATTGGTCATTAAGCTATTCCAGTGGTTTATTAGTCAACAACTGCAATCTTGAAGATTTTAAAGGAAGAAAGGAGGGAACAAAAATGGTTTTGTTCTTTTAAAACAAGCTTTTTTTTTTTTTTCCCCCGATGCTGAATTACATTATTCAGAGGATCTTAGTTCATGGTTTTGCAGTATTGTTGTCTAGGTTGTTGAACTAGATGAGGATATGAGTCAGATTGAATACCTCTATTTTGTACATGAACTCCCATCTAGTACTTCTCCTTTGGCTCTTAATGTTAGTCTGTTTACTCATTAAGTTCCTTCTACACTTCAATTTTGAGTCTGGAATTTGCTTTAAAAGCAGGGATTTTTTGTTTTGCTTTAAGTTTGCATTTCTAAACAATGCAGAATCTTTTTTTTCCTGAATTAGTGGTAGTCAGATAAAATTATTCTTATTTGTATCTTAATTTTTGCTATTGATAAATGTTGATAATTCCCAGTGTATGTTCAGTCTGCCTATGTGTGTGGCTTTTGTACAGACAGAATTGAAGAATTGGTCAAAATGGCAGAAGTAAACTTGGCAAAAAAACAAGACTCTGTATTTAAAAAAAAAAAAAAAAAAAGGCAAACAAATGGGAGAAAAAAATTCCAAACAGTTAGAAATCCCTGATGTCTGAATGGTCTTTTTGTTTACCACGGTAAACTAGAAGCCAGCAAAATGATATAAGTGAAAATAATAAAATGTTCTTTAATAGCTATTGTCCAAATCCAGGCAGTAAAATTATGAAGAGTTAGGTAGGAAAATAGCAAACAACTGAATATTTGAACTTCTGAGGAGTTCTTCATGTTTATTCCACTTCCTCTTTTTCTGTGAATTTTCACTAAAAGAAATACTTTTTTTCTACTAATGCTAATGTATGGTGTTAGGTTTGCAATTATATATAACTTAAACTTTTCATTGTTGAAATGCTGAGTGTGTTAACAGTGAATATCACTAATTTCATCAGTCAGTAAGAACTAGTTTATCAGCAAAAGCAAACAAGAAAATAGTTTTCTGTTTTGTTTTTTCTTCCTTCCCTTCTTCCTCAGATTTGTGGGTCTGTACTTCCAGGCAGAATTTGTACAGACAGAAAATTCTGAATGTGGCTTGACTTGATCTTGGCAGTGTTTCTAATGAGTGTCCCATGGACAGTATCAAGTTCAGGGGGTTCTACTCTAGCACTGAGGAGCAGAACCCTGAGCAGTAACCTGGTATCAGTGAACACATTTCTTCATTGTTCTCTTTAAAAGAGCAACAGAAAATGAGTGAGTTTTCTGGACTTGCAAGTAGTCATAACCAGATGATTACTGAAGATTCAGGAATTCAGACAAAGCCTGAACACTCTCATGAAGTTCTTCAGGAAGATATTGAGATGAGTAGTGGATCCAGTGGAAATGACTTCAGTGGAAATGAAACAAATGAGAACTACTCCAGCGGGCATGATTCTCATGGCCATGAATCTGATGAAAATGGGAAAGATTCAGCAATGCTCATGGAATCTTCAGACTGTCATAAAAGGTAGTAGTTGGTATTAAATAAAGTCCACTTGTGTTTGTGTCACTGAAAGCTTTTTGCATTTGAATCTAATTTCCAAGTAATTATTGTATAAAGTGTGTCTTCAGATTGAGGCTTAGTGTTCTTTTTCCCCTAGTTAACCTGCGTTTTGTATAATGTAAGTTGTGTAATTCATAAAGAGCAGGTTTATAGTGTTTCTCAAAGCCAGCTTAATTTGTATGTTTTATCACTGCTTGTTTGTTTGGTTCTATTTATATGTTCTTTTGGTAAACCAACTTCTACAATTATATAGCAAAAATTGTCAGCCTCTTTTAACAGTCAGGCTGCAACTGTGCTATTTTCATCTTTTAAAAAGCTTAGCGTACAGAGCAAAGCTAGAGTAAGAAGAACCTTCTTAAATGTCTAACAGGTATAGTTTTCATTTGTTGTACCACGCAGAATGTTTTTAAGTTTCATGTTCTAGACACCTAGTCATGAATAAGAAAATGTAAAGCTGAAATAAGTGTTACGTTAAGTTTACTCATATTAATGTCTGTCTTTGTTTGTTCTAGTTCAAGCTCAAATGCATTTAGTCTGATGATCGCGAACTCTGAACACAATCAGTCTAGCAGCGGATGTAGGTAAGTAAATACGCATATATTTTCATTATTTTGCTTGTATGTGAGGCCAGAGATTGAAAACTAAATAGGTTGGGTGTTTTTTTGCTAAACCTAGAAGAGTACATGTAGGAGATAGTGCGGTCCTGTCTTTGATTCTCTTCCTGTCCATAATCAGCATCATGTCCTCTTAACTACTCGGTTGATTAAGAGCTTTTTGTAGCTGTTCCATGTGAGCTGTGTGATGACTTGAGAGGTTATCTTACTTTGTTTGGATTTGGTAGCCTAACCTCCTTTTTTTTTTTTTTGGTGGTTCACTTCAAATATAGTATTTTTTTTGAGGCAGGCTTTCCTTTTAATTTTCTGCTCTTCAGATTTTAGTCTGAAGCCTTTGCCTGGGAAAAACCTAGCAGTGTTTTAAAATCAGAATTCACCCATTGAGTTGGATGTGTTCTGATGTCCAGCAGCCGTATGATCTGCCTCTCCTGTGTTCCATTCGCCAGGATTCAAGCTTCAAGTCTGTAAGGACAGACCAACATCAGCTGCAGGAATACCTCTATATGAACTCTGCTTCTGACCCTGATAGCCTTGAGAAACCTGATGGCATTGAAGGCTCAAATTTGGACACTTCTGAGTGCCCTACTGTACTTGTTTATTTTTTTAATGAAGTCAGCCTCTGATCAGGAGACCAGAACCTGATCCTAGGCAGATCAAGCAATTTCTAGCTCTAGCATGCTGATGTTAAGATCCCTATCTACATGTACCTGCCCGAAAGTGTTTCTACCTGATGCAGATCCTAAAGAAGTGGTAAATTAAAATCACACCTTTGCACCATCTGGTGCGTGATGAACATAGTGTCTGCCTTGCAGACACCAGAAGATCTTGTCCCATGCTGTATCTTCAAGTGGAAATTGTTCTGGAGTTCACTTTTTGCTCAATATCAAGGACAGAGTGAACCAAAAGCATTTCTTAATCATACTTTCCCACTGACTCAGTTTTCTTTACTGCAGGATGTTGGAGGGTTACTTATCTCAGTTTGATACCTTTTTTTTAAACCTTCATTAATTGCTCCCTGCTCAGAAATAAATGTGAATCCAGATTGTACAGTATTTCCCCAGCTGTCAGGCACTGTGCTATACAGAGCAGCATTTGATCATCATCTGGGAATGGGAGACTGACAACCTCAGTTGACTGAGGATACCTAGAGAATGGTCTTGAAAGGGATGACTAAAATAGGATTAAAAGCTTTAGGGTTAGTCTTTGATTCAAAGACTACTGGGCTTTGGATTCAATGTTGGCACCACTCAAATACCTTTTCCTGTCCACATAAAGCAAAATGGAAAGCTCTTATCTTTGTGTAATTCACTGATTCTTTACTCTGCAAGCCAAGCCTTCTCTGTGGCTTTCTACTGTGCCTAATACTGTGTATCTTTAGGGAAAGAAAAATATGACTGATTTTTCCAAGGAGGCCAGTCTTCTGTATTTGGGGCTACTATGGGCTAACTTGGAAAAGTTTCTTTTCTTGCAAAAGACTCTGACCACGTTGATTGAAGCATGCCCAAAGGCTACAAAAACCACAGTATGATCTGTTACTTTGCCTTCTTTCCCTTTCTCTTCCTCCCTGCTCCCAGTGTAGTGTTCTTCTGTTAATAAGACACTGATTGCATCAGTCGAAACTGTCAAGCCACACTGTAGATATGATTTTAGTGTACAGGGTGAACATGAAGTTTCCCAAGGGATACATTGTTTTCTCTTTTCCCTTGCCTTTATTTCTCAATATAAAATGGTCAATGATTCAGTGAATATGTTTATCATAGTGCATTATGATGTAAACAAGAACTACGACTGCATATTCTAGTACAAGCCAGCTTTGTCACTTTCTAAGCATTTTGGGTGAAATACACCCAACATCTGTCAGATGAGTTGGTCTCCCTGAAGAACTTTTCAAAATTCTCAGAAAAATATTCAGAAATCCCCTTGAAAAAGTTACCTGGAAGCTGAAGCCACTTTATTGAGCACTTTGGATAGGGCAGCACAGTTGCCCTATCATTGTTTCTGCAGGGGTCCTTAGGGTGATCTTGCAGAGAGTAATAGCCAAGACGATTGTGTAGTAATAGAAAACCTTCCTTTTGATAGGACAGAATTGCTTTTTAGGAAGATTTAAGGAAAAGTCTAGAATCCTCTAGATAGTTGTGACTGATTCACTGCTGCCTACCCACCTGACCCACCCATCTTTTGTCATCTTCCCTGTCCTTTCTCCTCCCTCCTTTTCCTTTTTGACTTTTGTCAGCATTTTTAAATGATGAGGAGATAAGAACTGCAAAGGAAGGCAGTTTTCTGACACTAGTGCTGATTATCACTGTAGTTTGACCTTCTGCACTGAGACAATACTTTTGAGCATGCACCTTAGAAATGTGAATGCAGTTTC
The DNA here is from genome assembly GCF_013377495.2 of Cygnus atratus. NCBI lineage: Eukaryota > Metazoa > Chordata > Aves > Anseriformes > Anatidae > Cygnus > Cygnus atratus. The sequence goes on from NC_066370.1 coordinate 7,805,582, forward strand.
TGTCTCCAGCTGCCTCCTGATTCTTCTCCTTTCATATTTAGTCAAGTTTCTTTATCTTACTTAATGTATTGCCATGCTTAACTGGAATACATTTTTCCAAGCATTTCTCCATTTGTTTTGTTAACTTGATGCTCTCCCACTGCCATTCCCTTTTCAGGGACCTTTCCTATGAGAACCTGCTCGAACAGGAGGTGAAGACTTGAGTGGACCTCCTGCTTCTCTACTTTGAAGTCCATGAACATTTCTGAGAGTTTGAATTTGAAAGGAACTAAGGGATATACCACTAAAAAGGGGGAGGGAAACTGGTGCAAAAAAAAAAAAAGTTCTCTGGTGTTTGGGTTTATAAATGTGTTTCATAAACAGATGGTGTATCTTACAATAAAAATTCAGGTAGTGGTAAATCTTCTATTTTAAGTGATTCTAACTAATGTAAGAATTACTACAAATTCTGAATGTTTACACTACATGGTGGAAAAGTTAATGTCTAGCTATGCAAAATTAGGCATGTGACAAATGTCAGTGTGTTTGGGTTTCTGTGAGGATGGTGTGTCACTTCAAGCATTCCAGTGACTTTTTATTATTTGTCTTTAATGTTACAGTAGCGAGCAGTCCACTAAAGCCAAAACACAAAAGGAGTTGTTGAAAACTTTACAAGAGCTGAAAGCTCACCTTCCTTCTGAAAAGCGAATTAAAGGCAAATCTAGTATCCTAACAACGTTGAAATATGCCCTTAAAAGCATTAAACAAGTTAAAGGTAATCAAGTACGACACTGCTTAAATAATTATGACCTGGATAAAATTAAACATTTAAATAAGAGTTTAAATGTGGCTGTCTGCTTACAGCTAAGTTTGTTTGAAAACCTCATTAAGCAAATATTTGTCTTCTCGTTTGTGGACTGTTAACTTGGGTTTCTTTGGGATTTAAAGGTTTCTAGTAGATGAATATATTATGATGCTAACATGGGTATTTTAAGGTGGGTATGGGTTACTGATAAGGAAACTCCACTGTAGAACAACTAACTTGGAATACTACCTAGACTTCCCAACTGCCCATTCTGTGCTTATGCCAAAAAAACCACTTGTTCCATTTATTGCTTCCAGGCTATTTATTGATGAGACCTTAAATTCTGACTATAAACTGTTTAATGTTCTCATGTAGCCAGTGAGGAGTATTACCAATTGTTGATGATTAATGAATCCCAGCCTTCTGGACTCAATGTGTCATCTTACACAGTGGAAGAAGTTGAAACTATAACCTCAGAATACATCATGAAAAATGCAGTGAGTATGCTGACACAAGCCTGCAGCGTGTATGTAAAAATGTTTTCTAGAACTGGCATGCCTTCTCCTTACAAGGTTGGAGTTCCTGGCTAGGCCAAAATCTGAAGAAGCTAGCTGTTACCTTCAAGTGTATGTTCAGTAGAAACTTCAAGCTTTACTTTATGAAGTAAAGACTTTGCCAATAGCAGCTCAATTAAAGCTTTTTTTTTTTTTCTGACAGTTAGGTGGGAAATAAGTGAAAATTCTTGGTCTTCTGACTCATACCTCATGCTTAGAGACAATGGTGCGATATATCTCAGTATCCACGTGATGCAGTGCAGTGTGAAATGTGTAAATCATTAGTTGTCATTTTAGAATAGTGGCTAAACTGGGAGAGTATCTCTGTCCAAAGCTTAGTCAAGGCATAGGGTGAGTTGTTTCAGCTAATCCTTATAGTAGGGGTTATTTGTTTCAACAGTTCTTCTTGTTAACGAGACTTAAGTGACCAAAGTGTTTGAACCATTGTGTGTTGTTGTGTCCTCTTCTGTGGTATTTGTCTGGTCTTTGCAACTGTTACAGGCTTATTCTATGATCCAGTGATACTGTCTTCTCTTTTAGATGAGAACAACTAGGATGATCAATGTAGTTTTTAGCAGTAATGACTATCACAGTCACAGGATGATTATTTTATTTTCCTCATTCTCAGTGTTCTATGTTTATTATGGAGTCTTAAACAAGAATTACGTCTAAGTTTATTAGCCTATCTTCCTCTATTTTTTTCTGAAGCCTTTTTCTGAACATATGCAGTCCTGAAATTAATAAAGTAATGGAGAGATGGGGGATGTTCCCTAGCTTGATGTAGGTATTTTTTGTTGTACCTATGAATAATAAAGGTTGCCTGTAAGGTAAAACAAATAGGCAATCTAGAGTATAACTGAGAACTACAAATATCATAAACGTTGCTCAATTGATCTAAAACATGAGTTTGTAAAAACCAGTGTTCTGACGACAGTTCTTAAGTTTGTATATAGTAATGCTGGATTGAGCACTAAAGGTTGTGACGCAGGAAACTCTTCTGTGTTGAGGAAAAAATACAACATGAAATGATGTAAGTGGAATTTGTGTATGGTTGTCTGGAGCTCTTTTTTCACCTGTATGCTCATTACTTTGTCAAGTGGCGTAGAGCACTTTTCATTATGCATTGAATGGATAAAATAAGGTAAACACCTTTTCTCAAAACAGCTAAATTTCATGGGTGTAAAATATGCCTGTGACACTTTCTTGAAACCAAAATGTGTAGTTTTAAAGCTGAAAGTTCTTCATTTCTTAATTTGTGAATTCTGCATCATAAAATATTAGGGAACAATGGCATATTGGTTTAAGGCATGTAACCTGAGAAGATCCTAGTGTATTAATCTTACTACATAGTTCAAAAAGTGTGCTGTATGCATCTGCTTCATAAGGACATTAAATTTATTTTACTGCCCCCTAAACAGATGTGATTTAACTCTTTATTCTGTTTCCTTAATTTTTACTTTGAACTTATTAATGCTTTTATCTTGGTATCTTGTTTTTCTTACTGTCTAAGCAATGTATTATGGATTGAAGAATGTGTTGTTTTTTTCAACTGTCTAAATTTGAGACTTCTTTTTAGGATATGTTTGCTGTAGCTGTTTCTCTGATTACTGGGAAAATTGTCTACATCTCTGATCAAGCTGCTTCTATTCTTCGCTGTAAGAGAGGTTATTTTAAAAATGCCAAATTTGTGGAGTTCCTGGCACCTCAGGATGTCAGTGTTTTCTATACTTCTACTACCCCATACAGATTGCCATCTTGGAATATTTGCAATAGAGCTGGTGAGTGGTCTCAACAGCAGATATTTCTCTGACCTTCCTTCAGTCATGCTGATGCAAGTACTTAAACTGGTTTTTGTAATATCCTTTCATCCTCTCCATCACTTCATGGGAGTACAGTACACACTACTAGAACATCTCTGAACAGTATGAGGTGTATAACATGCTTTTATGAATTGCCAAAGCTTGTCTGTTGGCTAAAAGTTTTTTGATTGCCGCTGTTCATTGATTCCTGGGGTCACTTTTATCCAACTGATGATTGAAAGCAAAGGTATTCATGCTGAAAGTGGATTTGTTTTCAACATTTTCTTGCAATCGTGACCATAATTTTTCTTTAAAAAAACATTCTCCTTAGATATAAGGAGCAAAATATTTTTGTCTTTCTACTTTAAAATATGTACGATTTGAATACTGTACGCCTTGATTACTGTGTAGGAAGATATGTACTTCAGCTAATGTCACTGCAGTAACCAAGTGTAACTGTATATCCTTTTAGCTTTAGGAAAAAGGATGTCAGGCATGCTGATGGTGAAGGATTAGACCTCTTAGGGCACTTGATATTTGTTTGTGAGGGTTGTTTTACTTGTGCAGTGACAGCTGTTGGGAATTGAGAAATAGCTGCCAAATATTCTTAAGCAAACACTTGGAATTCAAAGTCTGCTCTGAATATTTGAAATTCCAATCCCTGTATACTAAGTCTATAAAGTTAAGACAGAGTGAACCATATTCAACTTGAAAAACAGTTAACAATAGATATATACCAAGTACGTTAAACAGGGCAGAAAAGACCTTGTGAAGTCTCTTGTCCGTCAGGTTCAAAAAAGATTCAGTTGTAAACTTTGACCGTGTGATCCTCCTTGTGCATGTTACTTAGTTATGCAATCTATTTTTCCTGAAACATTTTTCTCTAGTTTTATTATGTTTATTATAGATTCATATTTCAAAAATGCAGTAAGCAAAACTATATACTTTATTCCATGTATTGGCAGCCTTAGCTAGTGTTTAGAAGTATTGCATACTGAGGCCTTTGAAAGACCAGAGTTTGGCTACTCTTGAAAAGGAAGGAAATAAACTTAATAGGGGAGGGGAGGAAGGCTTTGCTTAAAATAAATAAATAAAATTAAGTTTGGGATTTGCTGGTGGGTGGGGGCTATGCAGAGGGAGGTTGGCAAAAGTATTTGATCCTTTAGCTGTCCTCTCTAGGAAAGAGGTCTCATTTAGGGGGTCCTGGAGAATCAAACTTTTTTGATCAATGGTGTAAGTTAGTGAAAAAGCTGACAAGTAAACAGTTCAAACTGGAGAACTGTGTAGATATGTTTTTGGCAGAAGACTTAATAAGCAAGCAGCTGTGACTCACACACCAGCCTCAGAAAAGCATAAAATAAAATAAAAAAAAAAGGCTTTGGGGGACTTAAAATTTTTTCAGACTATATTCAGACTATATTGCTTTTAATCCTGTTGGGGAAGAATTACTGTTTTAAACGTCATAACTTCATAGTAATTTGTTACAAAATGTTTAATATTTCTAGAGTCTTCCACCCAGGATTGCATGGAAGAGAAATCTTTTTTCTGTCGCATCAGGTAAAACAGTACTATAATGAGACTTAGCGTTATGCTATGAAACTGCGTTACAAAAGTATTTGACCTTTATAAGAATCATATGTTGTGCAAGTTTTGTATTTTTCCATAATGTGAACATAAGGTAAAACACATGCTTGTCCTCTAGTCATTTAACTTCCAGAAGCTATGCAGGAAACTGCAAAGTGCTTGCAGGAAGTTGCATCTTAGAAGTTAATCAGTCTGAATATTGACCTTTACACTGTGAATGGAGCTGATATGATATCTCACAGGTGCAGAAAGTCTTTACTTCAAGTTAATTAAACTATTCTGTTCAGCATGTGCCACAGATCCTCTTTCATTGTAGAAGACTAATGGCAGATCTTGAATTTATCTCAAATGTCCAGTATAGGTAGATGTATGGGAGTAACTTGGTTTGTCTTTTTTGCTGTCACTACATGCTATATAGTTCTTTTTTTCCTTCTTGCTGCCTGTTGCCTCTCTGGTAGCATTTCTGGAAAGAGAAATTGTGGGTCCTGTTAGTTACTTCTGGAGTAAATAAATGCTTATAATTAAGATATGATTATAGTTTTAAACAAATTAGAATGTTCGACTCCAGAGAGTTGGATTGGATGTATTGTAAAGGTACTGCTGGTGTTACTATAGACTTTTTCTTCTAATTAACGTTGATTCCAAAAGCTTTAGCTTTGTAAAGCTGTGCTGTTACAACCTTATTACTTATATATATATATATATATATATATATAATCTCACTGTGTGAATGGTTATTTTTGCTGTTATGCTTTGTATTGTTGGTAAGTCAGCAACTGTTGTTATAGGTAAGAACCTCTGAGACTGTTGTTTAAAATCAAAATAAATATTGAGTAAAAGGTGGTCTCTCTTAACTTAGGTGATATAGCAGTCTTCATAAAATAAAACTATAGAGCCATCCCTTTGGAGGGTAAAATGGGATTTAATATCAGATTAAGATTAGTGAATCAAAACAACTTTATCATTAAGAAGTGGTTTTTTCTCTTTATCAAACTTCCACGTGTGGGTCTTATTTCAATCAGGAAAGAGGATAATTCTTTATTGTAGTTGGTATGCAAAGGATGCCATCAGAATTAGGTTCTGTTCTACTGAAAATTAAGGAAGCTAAATTTTTGGGTGCCGTTTTAGGGGCTATCATGCAGTCTTTTTGTCATTTAAGAAAATTACAGTAGATTAAAAAAAATTAGTGTGAGATGAATCTGTTGAAATAATTAACTCTGTTCAATTATTAGTGCAGGGAAGGAGCGTGAAAACGAGATTTGCTATCACCCGTTTCGGATGACTCCTTACCTTATCAAAGTACAAGATCCGGAGGTAGCAGAAGACCAGCTTTGCTGTGTGTTGCTTGCAGAAAAAGTGCATTCTGGTTACGAAGGTAATCCTTTCAGTGGACAAAGAGTAATTTGGTTTCATGAAATTAAGAACTGTTCTGTTTTACTACAGGAATTTCTATGCAGTTTGTCAGTTTAACAACTGAATTTCAGTTTAAGAAAGCTAACTTGCACGAGTACTGTCAGTGATCTCACGTTTTATTAAAGTGCAAGATAACTGATTTGGTTCTCTGCCCTTGCTGATAGTCTGTGAGCTAGCAAGCTGCTTTTCTACGTGCTCTTATGCAAACTTTTAGACTTCACTCAGCATTTAATTGAAACTTGCAGCTTGAACTACTGTATGTATGCAAAAAAATACTTTTTAATCTGCTTTTTTTTCTTTCAGCACCCAGAATTCCTCCTGACAAAAGAATTTTTACAACTACACACACACCAACCTGTTTGTTCCAGGATGTAGACGAGAGGTAAATTACTAAATACTAGTTTTCACATGTAGTGATAAGCAACCTGTCCAGTAACTTTTCAGTTTACTGTACAGGGCTTAATAACTGGGTTAAAATTTTGTGTAACTACCAATAAGTTGTTTAACTCAGGAAAGGTACATCTCCCAGTTTTCATTAAGACCACACTGTAATGCATTTTCACACTTGAAGTGGAAAACTGTTTGACTGCTAACAACTTGTTCTTCTATTTTACTTCTGTCTGGGGCAAACCTGGATATAAATTCAGTCAGTGAAACCCACTGCCAGGAATACTCCTATGCCAGCAAGCGTGACCCATCTGAGACTTCTATTTTTATTTAAGTCTGCTCAAACTATTAGCAAACAATATTCTGCTGTCACTTTCTGCTGGCCAAGGTACAGTTAGAGGCGTGTCTTTTAAATATAACATTAGAACATCATGTTAAAAAAACATTCTGTGTTCAGAGATGAAATTGTTCAGATTCTGCTGGCTGAAGGTTTCATGTTGCATTGACAGTCATGGAAGCTGATTAGTGTTAGTGCATATGAAACTACCCATGTTTCAGAGCAGAGCCAAATAAGGTGCCTGTGATATCAAGGCATAAAAAGAGGTTCAGAAACTAAGGTGCAAACCAGGCTTTCCCTGAGTCTTTGGGACTGCTTTTGCCTATGACCTGTCAGAGGATGTTTAAGTGATGGAAACTTGAGGTCTATGAAAAGAACGGAAGATATTCCTTCAAAAAGAGTTGGGGACATAGGCTAAATAGGAGTAGTTATTATAAAGCTCTTAAGGACAGGGTTGTACTTTGAAATATCATAATACTTTGAAGGACTTTGAGAATTAGCTTGTTACTGAGCTGAAAATGGAGGCTTCCTTTTCCTGCTATTTTATTTCCCTTGTTTTATGTCAGATTGTATTCGTGATGGTTTTTGATACATGATGTGTAGGATTTTAATTTTTTTCTCCTTAGTGAAAACTAAGTTGGCTACAATAATAGCATCTGAATTCTGAGATAAATCCCTCATTCCTAGAAGCTACTGGATCATTCTTTAGCTTCCTATTCATCTGACAAGCAAGCCCAGCTCAATCTCTCTAATTATAGGTCTTACAATCTAGATCCTTGACTCTTCCACTGACCTTCATATTGGTCTAAAAACGTGTAGTTTTTATGCATTGAAGTGACTGAATTTGCTTCTTTATAACTAAAGCAATAAATAAAAGTTTAAAATTTGATGCCCTAAGAGAGTAAGTGCTCTCTGTTCCAGCACAGGTTTTCATAAAACAGGTAGCAAAGAATAGGAACAAAGCAAAGAAAGAACAACAACAAAAACATGTTTACTTCTTTTTACAACTTTATTTGAGGAACAACTTTATTTTGAGGAAGTCCTTTCTAATTGAAGTCATTTTGAGTTGATAGGTATTTTCAACTCCTTTAGCCGTATAACTTTTTTTTGCTGCTTTGACCTTGGCAGTGTTTTTAATTGTCATTGTTTCAAAATGGTAGTATTTGGTATGAGCTGTCATGCCAGTTCCAGCTTTTTGAAGTTGTTGCTGTAGATCATTCACAAGCTTTTAAGTCTTATTACTGAAGCAATTAGTTAACTAACAAGGCATAAGTTGCTCTCCTTGTTTTTCTCTGAATATCTCAGCCTCTTTACCAGAAGGGTATGTCATCTCTTTTGTGGAACTGATCTAATTTCAGTGGGTTTGAAAGTGCAGTGTCGAAGGCATTTGTTCCATAATGTTTGTGAGTTCCAATACAATGCAGTTTTGTCTGTTGTGCACTAGGGTTAAGTTCTTCATTAAAGGCATTCAGATAGCTGAACATCGTACTGCTCCCCAGGCCTTCATCAGCAACTGGGGCAGGGGAAGGGTATGCATCACTGTGAGTTTACAAAGTGACTTGGTGTGTGGCAGCTTCTTAAATGTTACTGAGTAGTAGTGACTTGATGTATTTTATATTTACCAAAGCATATTTTTGGAGGTTAGCTTTCAGGATAAGGTACAAAATGACATTCATGAACTTTCATTCTTTTTCCTTAATGCTTTAAATGATCGCTTAAGGTGATTTCATCACATAAACTAGTTCCTCATGTCATTAGAAGAGGTTACTGTGCAGGAATTCAGGAATATTACTTTTATTTTTTTATTCTAATCAATAAGCTTGCTTCTTTGCAGCTCCTTTGAGTTAAACTCTTAACCTGCCTGTGAGAAAGTTTTCTTGATCACTAGTCAGCTACCAGTTGCTAGTTTAGCTACAGAAATCCTGTGTGAACCTTAGCATTGGCTTGCAGCCCGTAGATCAGGGCTATTTGCTTTCGTGAGAGTTGTATAAGATTAAACTTTATTAATGTTTTTTTAAATTCAGGGTACTCATCCTGTAGAGCCTAGGCAGCATAAGAAAATACAGGAGACCTGCTGTAGCAGATTTCTAAACGCTTTGCTCAGTAATACTACAAAACAACCAAAACAAAAAACAATGCCTTGCTCGAAGAGGGGTACTGCTATTAAGCTGGTACTGGTATGGCACCCCAAATTTAAATTTAAAATTGTTCATTCTTTTTCTAGGAAAAAGCAAGTAAAACTTATTTTTTTAAGTGCTTTCATTTGAAGTATACTTTTATTCTGCTTGATTTAATTAAAAAAAAGTCTTTATTTTTCTTTCCCCAGAGCGGTACCTCTATTGGGATACCTACCTCAGGACTTAATAGGAACACCAGTCTTGGTGCATCTTCACCCAAATGACAGACCCTTAATGCTAGCAATTCACAAGAAAAGTATGTGGTCTCTTTTCTGTGGCAAAAATACTCTATTTCTAAAAGTAAATAGTAACAGCTACAAAGACCTCAGCAAGTAGGAGGTGAAAAAATTTCTGCAAGTAATTAAATATTGAAGTATTCCTTTACAACTTGATTCTTAATGTAAATTGATGAAAGTAAGAAATCACTCAATTTCATGTTTGGTGAAAATGAGGTGAAGCATGTCTGCTGTAAACAAATTGACTGTACTTGAATATTTCATACATAAACAAAATTGTGCTGAGAATGCAATGATAGAATTTGTCATATTTTAAATGGTAGTCTGTGTTATTTTGTAAATAGTCAAAGAGAAGAAAGACATTCAGGCCAAGTTAATTTGTTAATCTATGGAAATGTACAGCTCTCTCTTCAATCACTGTGACAACTCTGAATCGTTAAGTAGAACAGTGTAAATATTAAACTGACTTTTTAAATCATTCATTACAGTTCTTCAGTATGGAGGACAGCCTTTTGACTATTCACCAATCAGGTTTTGCACTAGAAATGGAGATTATATAACCATGGACACTAGCTGGTCCAGTTTCATCAATCCTTGGAGTCGAAAAGTTTCATTTATCATTGGAAGACACAAAGTTAGGACGTAAGTCAATAAACAGTTGTTTTTAAATTTTCTTTTTCCTTGGAATCATAAGGTGATTCTTAAAAGGATTTAAGGGATTTACAGGGTGAGGGGGCAGGAATAATGCAAATTGTTTCCTTTTTACATTTGTGTTTGGTGATACAGTAACTGCTTTAAGCAAAGGAAACTTGACATACTTCAAACTTGGTCAGTACTGTCAAGAGTTGCTTAAGGAGAGTCGTACACAAAGTGAGTAAGGATATGTCTTGTGAGATTCAAACATCATAGGTATAATAGAATGTATAGAGATCCTTATATAGTGATGGTAAATTGAAGGTGTGCTCTGCAACTGAAGTACTTGAGTTTGTAATGGACTGGCCTATGTTTGGTTTATACAGGGGTCCCTTAAATGAAGATGTCTTTGCTGCTCCCAACTATACAGAGGACAGAATCCTTCACCCTAGTGTTCAGGAAATCACAGAGCAAATATATCGGCTGCTATTGCAGGTACAGCATCTGCTTTAATGACACACTTCTGATTTCCCACTGAAGAAAGGGCATTTACCTTCGTGTGAATTTTGTATAGCTATGTTCTACTGTACTGGGATTTGTCTGCAATCCTGGAAATTATTTATACTCATGATTACCAGACATGACTTACTGAAGTGTGTTAAAGCTCCAGTTGGTGTTTTATGGATTTTGTGCAGCTATGGAATCTTCACACAGAAAACAAACAAATACCCCACAAAACTCCCCACCCCCAAAAAAATCCTTTTTCATCTCACATTTCATTGGTAATGAATTAGTAATTTCATCTCACAAATCATTGGTAATGATTTCATTTGTGTTGAAAGCCGGTGTGCAAATACGTGTGTGTGTGTGTGTATATTTTTATATATATATATACACACATATATACTGTTGTTTTTAACAGCCTGTACACAACAGCGGATCCAGTGGCTATGGAAGTCTAGGTAGCAATGGCTCACATGAGCACTTAATGAGTGTGGCATCCTCCAGTGACAGCACAGGAAATAATAATGAAGACACTCAAAAGGATAAAACAGTAGGTTTTTACTTTTTTATTCAAGTATGAGATACAAAACTTCTAAGTGGCTTTCTAACTTTTTTTAGCATAACTCTCTCAAATTAGAGATGAGAGGAGGTATAAGGAGAAAGTCGTCATTTGTTTATTTCCGACAGAAAGCTTTTTCCGTATTAAACATTGCTGGTATAAATGAAGTCTCAGGGTACTGAAGCACAGTTGTAGGTATGAAAGTAAGTGTGTATAAAAAAAAAAAAAAATTAAACCTGGGCAGTGTGTTAACATATCCTAATACCTATTTTGTTATATGCTTGTTCTGGGAAAAACAACTGGATATTTGAAAACAACTTCTTTTGGGAGGTGAAAGTCTGTACCTCTTGTTTTCCCAAGAGAAACTACAAAGATAAAATGCAGTGGTAACGGTTTTATGCTGCAAAAATGTCGAATAATATAGAATGAGAATTTATTTTTTTGCTTAACATTTAACTTTACAGGTCAGTGTTTCATCCAGTTGATAGTAGCTGGATGTAGATAGTAGAGATGTAGCTTTTTTAAATGTAATTAGTCTGAACAAAACAGCAGAGTTAAATTTGTGCCTACATTTATCAGAACTATTCCATAGGCAAAGTAAACACTGAATGTGGATGCAGTCAAAGGAACTGCACTATCTTCTAAAGTCTTTTTGGCATTTCTGTTAGTCTTCCCAAATGCTGTGTTTGATTTCTGAAAGCTAATTTTTTCCTTTACTTAATTATATTGTTCATAGGCTGAATCTCCTGAACTTGATTTATGTTTCTATGATCAGGCATGGCAGACTGCTGTGCTTGCCAAGGTGGTCACTTTTGCTGGCTTTCAGTTCTTAAACACTAGCATCTTGAGCAGGTGAAGCTTCTGGAATTTTTGTTTCACAGATGAATTGCTACATTTCAGAGCTTTGTAGAAAAAGAGGCCTCCTATTTTGAGGGGAATAAATACTTCTCTCTCCCCTACTGTTTCTACAGACAGTTACGACTACTATAGCATAATGTTGTAACATCCTGTCAGTGCCTGATTAAACTTCTACTGCAAGAAGTTGTGTCTTTGCATTAATATTTTATATACCAAGTGATACTGTTTTCTTCTGAAGTCTTACTTGTACTGTTTCTTTATATTGTCCTATCAAAATCATTCAACCATATGAAACAAAATACAGAGTAATTGTATATAAGAAACTATTTTACGTTTTTGCTCTCTAGTTCCTAAAATTCCGCTTATGCTCAATAAAATCCTATACATCAGGACTTCTCTCATGATCAGACTAACTGTAAAGTAGAAGTTAACTAAGGTTAGATTTCGCCTTACTGAGGAATTGCTATGCATGAAGCAATTTCATAATAACTGTTTTTAATGACCTGCTTTCAGATTGGTCAAGATGCCCGGAAGGTCAAAAATAAAGGACAACGTATTTTCACCGACAGTAAAACAAAACTGGAACATAAGAGAGAGCCTTTTGCAGGTAAGACGCTAGCAAGTTAACTAAGTGTTAGTTTATTGCGATGGTATGTGGTGTAATGTGAGAGTAGGGGCTTTTCTAACTTCACTCTAATGAGATTTAATTGATAAAAGTGCTGGGTTTATGTATTATATTGTCCTTAGTCTCTGCACTGTGTTCTGGAAAACATGCGACTCAGCTGTCTGAATTGACAGTGACATAACATATGGTTAAGGCATGTACTAGAGCTGTTGTTTTGAAGTACCTTAACTGTAGTTCCTCTTGTTCTACCAGTCAAATATGTTTTTTCTGTTAGGTAGAGGAAAAAGTTATGGATGTTGTCTTCCCTTTTTGCACGTAACTTCAGGAATTTTTAAGTTGATAAATAAAAACCTTCCTGATCAGGTTTAAATCTTGTAAACACAAACAGTAACTATTTTTGCACTAGTGTTGTCCTCATACTGAGTGTGTTTCATCTATAATGATCTCTGTTCTTCTGTATGTATTGTCTGTTCCCTTTCGATCCATCAGCTGAACTAAACTTCAGACCTCTAAGAACCCGTAAGAACAGGGAGGGTATTTACACAATATTAACCTACTAGGTCACAAACTTCTTACTGCTTTGCAATGGTTAAGTTCTGACTTATTACTAAGTTCTCATTTATATGTATTTCTTACTGTTTTACTGATGTTTTAGGGGAAATTCCAAGGATTAATGCTGTGATTGCATAATAACTATCTCTTAACAGAAAAACAAAGTGGTCCTGGTGGTCAAGTGAAAGATGTGATAGGAAAGGATACTACAGTCACAGCTGCTCCTAAAAATGTGGCTACTGAAGAATTGGCTTGGAAGGAGCAACCTGTGTATTCTTATCAACAGATTAGCTGTTTGGACAGTGTCATCAGGTAAGGAACCACTGTGTAAATTACCATTGATCTGTAGACTTAAGACCTGCATATCTAATATTGCTAAATCCTTTTATTTTAGATACTTGGAGAGTTGTAATGTGCCTGGTACAGCAAAAAGAAAATGTGAACCTTCTTCAAGTGTGAATTCTGGCGTTCATGAACAAAAAGCAGCTGTCAATGCTATACAACCCTTGGGAGGTATCTCTATGTTACAACTTCAGTTTTTTGCTAGCAGCCAGTTGAATGTTACTTCTTGTCAAAATAACGACAGGTGTAGCTTAGGGATGACCTTAGCCATTTTCTTAACATTACGTGTTGATAATCTAACTTTAATGTTAAAAGTTTTCCCTAGAATTAAAATACTTAGTTAATTGAATATCACATCTGACTGTAGATGTAGTAAGCCTGTTTATACTACACCAAATACATCAGGATTTGCAGTTTTAGGGCTTGAATCATTACCACATGTGAAAACTTCATTTCACAGTCAGTACTTCTAGGAACAACCAGCTGAAGACCCTGTCTGCTGATTAATTGCAGCAAGAATTCTGTTTTTTTAACTGTGCATATTTCACTTCTGTTTCTTCTCTGTGGGAATTTTTTAAAAAGGGATAAAAGGGGTAAAATGCTTTTCTCAGTGCTGTGTGAGGTGTAAGAACTCATTTGAAAGGAATTGTCCAGCCATGGAATAACAATGGGGATTACTGAGGATAGGTACCTACAAAGTCTGCCGAAGAAAACGTAAGTTCATTTGTTAGGACTTAGTTGTAACATTTGATATGGTCCATGTCTGGATGGGGAGCTAAAGTGGAAAAGGCAACTGGTTGGTTAGTACAAGAATTGAGAGATTAGTAGAGAAGTACACATAAACAAGCTACTTGTTGATTTAGCCTCCTCATTATATGAGGCTGGAAGGGGCTGACTAGCAGAGTTTCTTAAAAATTGGTCTTGGGAATTATTATATCAAAAGGAAATATTGATAAGCTTGAAGAAAAATTCTAACGTAGTTTTTAGAATACAGTTGGAAGATATAATCGGTATACAGAGGAACAAAGTATCCTTTAGAAGGAATTGAAGGGCCTTGAAGTAGAGAGGAAGAAGCAGTGGAACTCGCATCATGCGGTTAAGAATGCAGTTTCTGCTGTCATCTGGAGTCTTTGCAGCCCTAGTTGGTAGGAAAGGATGTAGGTTCACTAGCTTCTTGGTGTGCTGATGATTGCAAATGACCAAGTCACTAGCATACGCTAGTCAAGAAAAAGGCAAACTTTAGGTCTTACAATGTAAGTTACACTCAGTATTTGTACTAAAGAAGGAATGTTTTGATGCTGTTTTGAGGCATTGGTATGATGTGCTGGATTACTGTTTATAGTTTTCAGGTGAGAAAACTTAAGTAGGCAGATATTCAGAGCAAAGCTTAGCATCTGCTGGCTAATTACCAGGTAATGAGAGATTAGTATAGAACAAGATGGGAGCTGGGAGGGACATAATCTTAGGCTGGAGGAGGGTTGAAACTTCCAAAGTCATACCATCAGAGATGGATAAAGCCCAGGAAAGATCAAGAAGTCCTTCCCTGACAAGATTTGGTTTGTCTGCGTGAAAGTAGAGGATGGGATTTGGTTGCTCAGAAGTCATCCTATTCCTAAAACATTCTTGGTGGATTCTGTGAAATCAAGTAAAATGCTCATTTTGTGTTTTGTCAAGCACAGTTCAGTCTCAGCTGTTCTGCAGCCATAGCAACATAGTACTTATTTGCAATGTATAAATACATGTATTTTTTTCTTTTTAAATAGGCCCTACTGTGTTGAAGGCATCTGGCAAATCAAGTAGTCCCCCAGTAGTTGGTGCTCACTTAACTTCTTTGGCTTTACCTGGCAAGCCTGAAAGCGTTGTATCACTCACAAGTCAGTGCAGCTACAGTAGTACCATTGTTCATGTTGGAGACAAAAAAACACAACCTGAATTAGGTATGATTTTTGCTAGTATGTCATCTCCAAAAAGGTGATTGCTCATAAGTTTAAACTTCAAACACTGGAACACGTAGAACCTACTTGTGACTTACATTTTCTTATATCTAAGATGTTCTTAGGGAAATGGAATAAACAGAAACAGAATTTGTATCTTAAACTTACTGAGAAATTAGTACAAATTATAATAGCTTAAAGTGAATTTCCAGAGCTTTTCTTTATCAAGGTTGTTTTTTCCCTTCTGTTTCTGTAGAAATGATAGAAGATGGTCCGAGTGGAGCAGAACTCCTAGATAGCCAACTTCTTGCACCTCCATCCAGCTCTGTGCATGTAAATCAGGAAAAGGAGTCATTTAAAAAACTGGGACTTACAAAGGAAGTCCTTGCAGTGCATACACAAAAAGAAGAGCAGAGCTTTTTGAACAAGTTCAAAGAAGTAAAGAGATTTAATATTTTTCAGTCCCACTGCAATTACTACTTACAAGATAAACCCAA
Organism: Cygnus atratus; assembly: GCF_013377495.2. Classification (NCBI taxonomy): domain Eukaryota; kingdom Metazoa; phylum Chordata; class Aves; order Anseriformes; family Anatidae; genus Cygnus; species Cygnus atratus. Next base: position 7,821,357 of record NC_066370.1, read on the forward strand.
AGGACGGCCTGCTGAACGTGGTATGGCAATACTTCTCACGATTAAAAAGTAGCCTTTATATAGGCAGTGAATCCTGTTGAGATGATGCTTGCATTTTTAGCTGTATTGTGGAACCACAAGGAATAGTGACAGTTCTGTACTATGTTTAAGTCCATAGAGAAATTCTGGTGACAGTCTTGCTTTGAAGATTATATTAGAAGCTATATTCTGCTCTTAACTTACGCTTCAGTAACTTATGTTTAGTTATCTATTCATTATATTACTACTGTTATGCATTTACTTTCAAGGGACAAAAAGACACACTTTAGAATGTTTTCCTTCCTGTGTTTGTGCTTGTATTTTCTTTATTCTCTTGCTGCTCATTTCCTTCTGCCTTTCTATCTTTTTTTTTCCAGCCTCTTTGGTTTACATCCAGTTTCTCCCGTTGCAATATCATGTCATAGGTGAAACAGTCTGGTTGGTTGCCATTAAGCTAATAATGTGATCAGCGGCAGATGGAAATGGAACAGACTAGCTGTAATAGTGAGACTAGTTTTGTTAGGGCTAGGAACTCAGGATGGCATTTTTAGAAGAGCTTGATACTGACCTGACTCTGTTTCCATTTCAGTCCTGACTTAGAACTGAAGTCAGATACTGCTGAGCATTTGTTTGTTTTTGTTTTTTTTCCTCCCCCATGATTCTTTTCTTATCTTTGTTTTGATATAAATAGTTATGCAAGTCCTTGACATAGGAAACCTTCTCTGGAACAACTTAGTCCTGTGTTCTTTATTCTTGCTAAACTTTCAGACGGTCTAAGTAAGCTTTAGACAAACTTAAAGCTTGTGCAGCTTTTAGATATTTAAATGTTTAGATATAAAAGATACTTTATGGATTTCCTCATCTCTGTAATGAGAGAACTGATAGCCTTCGCCTAGGGAAGAGTTGCTCGGTGCAGGCTTCTAAAATAAGGTTGGTTCCATGCTTTTCTTCCTAAGGTTTGTAAAGGTAGCATGTTCTTTCCCCTTAGAAAAATATTTTGTGTGTACTTTCTCTTCTGTGCCACTTTTTCGTCACCTTCTTAGTTACAGACCTGTGTGACCGTAACTCTCTAGAAGTGCTTTCAGTTCTCTTCTACTGCTTTCATTGAATTGCTGAAGTGATTGGAGTGGCTCCTTTGTATTGATTGGGTGACATGTTTGAGCCTCAACTGATGCACTGCTATTCTTTCTTTTTTTATTTCCCCCATGGTGTGTCAGCATGATTTACCTTGCCCAGTGTGCTCAGCTCTTGTGCTAGAGGTAAAAGAGTGAGCCTGATCTGTTCCCAGATCCTTCCATTTGGGTAAACTAAGTCCAGAACTACAAAGAACTACAATTTTGAGCAACTTTTTGGGATGCCAAACCACAGAGAATCTCTAAGATTTCCAGTGGGACGCTTCCTGATGCAGGCTTTTTTCCTTCAGGTGGTCGTGGACAAAGAAATGGCACTTCTGGAATGGATCAGCCTTGGAAGAAAAGTGGAAAAAACAGGAAGTCAAAACGCATTAAACCACAGGAATCTTCAGACAGTACAACTTCTGGAACTAAATTTCCCCATCGGTTTCCTCTTCAAGGCTTAAATACTACTGCTTGGTCACCGTCAGACACTTCACAAGCAAGCTATTCAGCCATGTCTTTTCCCACCGTTATGCCTGCATATCCCCTTCCTGTTTTTCCAGCAGCAGGGACTGTGCCACCAGCTCCTGAGACTTCACTCTCTAGTTTTAATCAGTTGCCAGACTCTGGAAATACTTGCCCTATGCAACCATCCCAGTTCTCTGCCCCCCTCATGACACCCGTCGTAGCTCTTGTGCTCCCCAACTACGTGTACCCAGAGATGAACAGTAGCTTACCTCAAACGCTTTACCACAGCCAAGCCAACTTTCCTACCCCATCTCCTTTCTCTTCACAGACAGTATTTCCAGCACAGACACCATTCAGTACTCCCAGCCCTTTCCCGCAACAGGCATTTTTTCCAACACAACCATTCCATTATAATGCACCAGCAGAAAGTGAAAAGGTTCCTGCCACAGAGACACGAAATGAGCCATCCCGTTCTTGCACTCCACAGTCAGTGGGTGCTCAAGACCAGGCTTCTCCACCTTTATTCCAGTCAAGGTGTAGTTCTCCTCTGAATCTTCTGCAACTAGAGGAAACCACAAAAACTGTGGAAAGTGGAGCTCCTGCGGGTTTGCATGGAGCTTTAAATGAGGAAGGAGCCATAGGCAGCAAAATTGTGACAACTGATGACTGCAGTGGAAAGGGATCCCTACCAGTAAGTATGCTGATGGGTTTATGGTGGGTTTTGTTTTCTTCTTTCAAAGTCTTGGTGCTCTGAACATATCTGAGGTTGTTAATATGTACAGATGCCTAAAAATGATTCTTTTTTCCTTCTTCTGTTTCCTTGTCTCTGGTACATTGTTTTCAAAACTATCACTTTGTGGTCCTTATTTTTTAATGATAGTAATCAGTCTATAATCCCCAGAGATGGACTCACAATTGTAGTTAGTAAGCTTGAATTTCAGCAGATTGAATTAAAAGTGAGATCCAATCATTAGAATAATGTTAACCTTTAAAAATTAAAACAATGTTGTTTTCCTAAAGTTACACGAGAAACTTGGAAATGAATCCTAAAATAGTTGTTATTTTTTAATATGAATACAAATATGCCAATTGGAAGTCATTTGAAATATTATTTGAAATATACTTCAAATCATTTGTGCACTTTATTTTTTTAGTGTTTAACAAAGTTTTGGGCTAGTGAATTTGTGTGAAGGGGGGAAATGATCTGTAACTGGTTTTGAAAGAAGCTAATGTAAATAAAATCACCTCTTGTTTACAAACAGCTAGGCAAAGTAAAGAACCAATGAATTGTTGCTTGCAGATACTAGTAATTCCTTTGTTTTACCTAGGGTTCTAAAGCTGTACTAAGCTATTCGGTAACTTCAGCTTTTTTCCCGTCTTGTTTAAATTTGATGGATCAGTTTAACATAGTCATATGGAAACCTCAGATGGAGTACTGTCTGTAAAGGTTTCTATAACGGTGATGATGTGGACTAATTAATTAGTGTTGTCTAAAGATTCCACAGGGTATCTTTTTAATGAAGTCACTGGGATGCAACCGAAACCTTTTGGAGTGCCTCCTTCCTCCCTTCTGCTTTTCTGCTTGTGGTTTACAGCTGTTCACTGCATGTGATAACATAGTTACAGAGTAGAACTTGGTTCACTGCTGATAAAGGAAAGCAGGTGTTGGAAGGCTTTATTTATAGGCATGCCTGAGATCTAAACTGCAGCAATTAGTCAAAAGCATCATTAGTGTTGATGCTAACAGATTAGATGACTTTGCTGTGTAGTCTGAGTCATAAGCATGTACCTACACTAGAAATTGTAAAGGAGAAAGAAGGAAAAACTTATGAACGTGCTTGTTCACCCCACTGAAGAACATTCACATCTTCCATTTAGATCTCTGCGTTTAACTTCTTTCTGTGGTTGGTTTCTAGATGATTTATTTTACCTAATATTCTTGATATTGATTCTTAATGGGGATGAATAGCGGGAGAACAGAGAGAAATGGAGTTTGTGTTTTCCAGTGGAACTTCCAAACTTGATTGACAGAGCATAAAAACTTACTACTTTCTGTTATTGAGTGCTTGCTGTATCATGATCTTGAGAACAAATATTTTTTTAAACGAAAACAATGTTTTGTATCATACAAATCATGCAAATGCCATTTTCTGAGAAATTTCTCAGTGATATATGCATCCAGTGCCTTATTGTGGACTGAAGTATTCTGTTTGCTATATGACATCTCTGAAAGCTTAGTGATAAGCACTTCTGACTCGTGCTTTGGTAACAAAGTGCTTCTGTGACAGTCTGTAGTTTACAGCATGCTCTCAGATGCCACTACTGGATTAAAAGAAGCTTGGTAACAAAATAATACTAATAATTTTGGTGGTACATTCTTTTGAATTTCCTCGAAAGGCTAGTTCCCATTCTTTAGAAACCTGGAAAGTGTTACTTTCTTAATTTCTTATCACTTGAACATGAGGGCAAGACAGACATTTGTTCAGGAAAGCATTAAGGATATAGCTGAAGCTAGTTCTCACTGCTGGTATGTATTTTGCTAAATTCTTTGTCAACATTAACTTTGAATATTCCATAAAAGTGGGGTAATGTGTGGGTATTCCATAAAATTGGGGTAAGTGGGGCAGTGCTGTAACTGCTTGCTTAAAAAAAAAAAAACATCAGTATAGTTGATGCTCTTTCCCTTAAACATACAAATTGTCTTAGGAAGCTTGCGTCTGGGAACAACTACCTTTTCATGATGTATTGAGAGTAATAAGTGAAGGACTGTTCATGCAAATATTTGAGGTAGATTATAGTAGGAGCAACCAACCGCTAGTATGTCTTAGCGGATTTGGCTGAATTTTGAGTAGTCCAGGACAGTAGGGGCTGTCAAAACTGAGTACCAGATGCCTTCCTTATTAAACAGTGAGTTTTCATTTTTTTAAAGAGAAATTGTATTGAAATATCTATCTTCTGGAAGGGACCACATGTCAGCCAACCAGTCCCCTTCATTATTCCTCAGTTGGTCTTGGCATATGTTACCGATTGTTGTCTGTCTTTGAATAACTAAACATATGAGATTATGAAGCGAAGTGTATTCATACTAAATGTAAGCAATTAGCAATGAAATAGCCTTAATTTTATTTGCTTTTTGTGTTTTTGTTTCCCTCCATTTCCTGTCACCAGGCTGAATCTCCAATGGATGCTCAAAATAGCGATGCACTCTCCATGTCCAGTGTCCTGCTTGACATTTTACTTCAAGAAGATGCATGTTCAGGCACTGGCTCAGCTTCGTCAGGGAGCGGTGTATCTGCAGCTGCTGAATCTCTAGGGTCTGGTTCTAATGGCTGTGACATGTCAGGGAGCAGAACAGGTAACACTGGCAATGAATACTCCTGACATTTTAGAAGAGTTGGGGCATGATGCACTACAAACATAACGTGAACATTGAGTGCTTTATGGGAAAAATCTTTCCTGTCTTTAATCCTCATTGCACAATTTATTCCTGATTTCTTTTATCACATCACGTGATGGTTTTTCTACTATGCTTGGTTTACAGTATAAAACTTCTGAAGTTTTTGCATATGTAAAATAGCCAGTAAAATTTTGCATAGGTATGATGGAGTAATGAAGGGAAACGTATTCCTTGGTGTTTCACTTCAGACTTTTTTTAGTTTAAATTAATTATTCTATTGTGATTTAATAGAGATTTAGCTTTAAAATTCATGTTTTAAAAACAAAGCAGTTACCTAAGGGGGAAGGGGAATTTCGTCTGTTTAAAAATGAAATAAAATGGTTGTTATATTTAGACTTTTAGTTCTCTTTAACCTACTCTAGCTTGGAAAATATTCAAACAATCCATGTTATTTGAAAATTTATAACGAAGCTTTAAAATTATTTTTAAAGGTAGTAGTGAAACTAGTCATACCAGCAAATACTTCGGGAGTATTGACTCTTCAGAAAATCATCATAAAACAAAAATGAAGGCAGAAATGGAAGAAAGTGAGCACTTCATTAAATATGTCCTTCAGGATCCTATATGGCTTTTGATGGCAAACACAGATGACACTGTTATGATGACTTACCAGATACCTTCTCGGTAATTCTCATGCTGTAGTACTTCACGGAATGCTTGCGTGTACAAGATATGAATTACTGTCTCAAAAGAAGAAAATATGTTTTAATGTTTAGCTTGGTGTCAAGAAGAATTCTTGCTTCCTTTATATCTTCTGCATGCTACACAATATATGCTGAAAAAGAATTATTTGATTAGGCCCATATGTAGGTGTATATGTATGTATTTTAGGTCTGTTACCTAAGTTGAAATTAGCCATATATACATTTAAGTTCATGCATAGTTAGTGATTTGTAATTACTGCCTAAAAATCCTTGAAGTTAGATCAACGGATTCGGGCAACTATACTTATATCTAATGAGAGTCAGTAGCGAGGAAGATCTGTACTCGGTGTTGTCCTTGGAATGCCGCTTTCAGTGGCATGCTGTTTTCTCTGCCTTGTGGTGGTGGATTTTTTTTTTTTTGGTGGCATTACCCCACTCCCCAAGTTGTCGTCTTTCACATATTCGTTCTTCTATTCATTCTGTTCTATGTTGCCACTCAAATAAGATAAGGAAGTAGAAGGTAAAAATTGTAAGATTCCTAGCAGAAAACATTTTGTAAAATATTTTTCAGTGTTTCAATAGAAAAGAGCAGATAACGGGGGGGGGGACAAGTTTGCAGGTTTTTTTAATCTAGTTTATATTTCTTGGAAGCAGTGAATGGTATTTTGAAAGGAATAGAAAGCTTCAGTAAAGACAAGCCTTTTGGAAGGGGGGAAAACAGTTTTCAAAACATAAAAGCATGGGAATGATCAGGGAAGATAGAAAACACATCTTCAGAAATTGAGAATTTTGCTCTGGGTTTAAAAGTACCTTGGCATTACCCAGTTTTTGTAGCCTGAGGAGTTGACAACTACAGTTGGGAATTTCAGTGGATTGTAAGAGTAGCAAAACCTTGCAAAGAATAAATAGTGCCTGTATAAAACAGGATGCTGAGATGAGAAGAGTTAAGTTGTCACAGCATGATGCCCAAGAACAGATGAGAGAAGCCAACTTGTTCTTAGGTGTGCCGTAAGGAAAAGAATTAACATTGGGTTTCTTGGAATCTTTCTGTAGTCATCTCTTACAGATGTGTACAGCTTGTAAATGTTTGGTGTGGGTTGTCTTTTGTTTTTAAGTTTCTTAGTCAAGGTGGGGCACTGCGGGTGGGGGGTGGGGGTGGAGGACCTTTGTCTGCTGACAGAGCGGTGTTTTCTAAATCTCTTCCTTTGTCCTGAACTGTAATCTGTTCTTGATGGCCTTCTTAAACATACCTTATTTCTTTGGTTCTGGTATCTCATACATGTATTTAGTGTCTGTTTTGGGTTGTCATCCCAGTGAAGGGGAACTTGGAACATACTGCAGCAGAGGGAAACTGGGGTTCTTTGTTTCACTGGTGATGCTGCCTGAATAGTTCTGAGAAAGCTGTTTTCACTGGGATTTGGGAAGACAACGAGCCAGCAGAGATACATTAAAGTTGTCTGCAAGTGTCGAAGGCTGCTGAAATAATCACATTTAATTTTCTTCCAATATAAGATCCGTAAGCTTAACATTCCAGAAGAAAAATAGTCTTTAAAAATGTTAGTATTTGTTTAACCTTATATAGGCATAAAGCCCAGAAACTGTTCAAGCTCAATTTCTAAATATATTTCGTTTCAGAGATTTGGAAACAGTTTTAAAAGAAGATAAGCAGAAATTAAAGCAAATGCAGAAACTACAGCCAAAATTTACAGAAGAACAGAAAAGAGAGCTCATTGAAGTTCATCCATGGATCCAACAAGGTGGACTGCCAAAAACTGTTGCTAATTCTGTAAGTTTAAATGAGTTTGTTCCTTTTGTGTGTATAACAACGCTTAAATTATTGGCTGCCTGTGTTGGTTTTCCATTCCTGTTGCTGCAAAAGCTTGGTCAGTTATGCTGGGAAACAGTTTATTTCAGACTTCCATGCAGTGGCCTCAGGCTTGATTTAATTTATCACAGGTCTTTTTTCCAATGGGAAAGCTAATGTAGTGGTGAATACAGTGTAAGAGATGTCCTTGCTATTTCTAGCTTTCTTGTATCTAATTGCAATTTTGTATGTAATAAGACTTCTGGTTGCACTGATTTTAAAAAAGAAAAACCTCATACGACTTGAAAAACAAACTTCTATTTTGTGTATAGAAACTTATGCTTTCTTCTTTCTAACTTAAGCTTTCTTAAAAGTATGCAGTGAATGGGAATACACTGTTCCTCTTTTGTATTAAATTTTTCCTGCAGGATCAGCTCTTGTCTTGATTATATGATAAGTTGATTAATGGCTTGGAAAACAAAATGGCATCCTTTCAGTTTAATTGGCTATCTATGAATTTCACTTTATGTACAAATGACTGACTGCATTCCGCTTCCATAAGCTGTGCATCACTTGTAGCTTTTTTTTCCCCTGATCAGCTATCAAATGCAGAGGCTCTCTTTACTCATAGGCATTTCAAAAGTCAGTGTAACAGAACTGCAGTGAAATCCTAGCAGTGCAACTAATGTGAACAAATTATTACAGTGTTGGCAATCAAATGTAGGAGAATGTGATTTGTAGTGCACATAAAATGTCAGCATTGGAAATGATCTGTGGCATAACTGCTTACAGTAGAGTTCTCAAGTATCTATATTGATTTACTACAAGCTATAAAATGATTGTGTGGGAGAAGTTGGGAATGGTATACACCTGGTGTAGCACAGATTTAAAGGTTCCCTTGGAATCCGGGGTCACATACAGATGGACTAGTGTTTAGAAAAGCTTTTTTTCTTTGACTTATTAATGTTTATATTTTTTTTAGGAATGTATTTTTTGTGAGGACAATATACAGAGCAATTTTTATACATCATACGATGAGGAAATCCACGAAATGGACCTTAATGAAATGATTGAAGACAGTGGGGAAAACAACTTGGTTTCTCTGAGTCACGTCAGTGAAGAACAAACATAGCCTTTGAGCCTGTTGCTTTTAAAGCTGCTTCAGAATTATGGTGATGATCCATAAAAGTTTTAATCTTGTTTCCAGCAAGATGAATCTGGTTCGTAAAACAAATGTGTTTTTCTTGCTCTAAGAGTCATTTGTGAAAGAATCTCTTTTTAAATGGTGGCAATCTCTTCCCAGTAAGGACATTGTTGAAGATGGTATAGCTTTTCTTTTAAAAAAAAAAAAAAAACTCATATTTTGCACTCATATGCCTCAAGTATTTCTTTATGAACTATAAAAGCTTTCATTGATGCCTGCTGAGTGGGTCAATGAGTACTGAAAATCCCTTTGTGAACATCCAGTTCTTCAAATCTCCTTTGGGTAATGATTCAGCATTATACATTGTTCTAGGCATTTTGCCTAGTGGCTCTTTAGCATTGCTCTTAATATCTGAAGTGGTCCAGCATACTAGAAGAAATAACCTTCCAGAAAATCAATTCGCACTTTCCCTTCTCGTACCAGTTGATTCATCATCTTTGTTTCCTGTAGTTTTGACTATAGGAACACTTTTTGTCTCAGAGGAATGTTAAACTAATTTCGTAAAGTGATCTTCGGTTAAAATATTTACATGGATATGTAAGAAAGTATAGGTGAGTGCTGACTACTCTGTAGCCTTTTGTTAAATGGACACTGCGATCCTATGAACTGATTATTATCCTGAAGCATCATTTCTGACAATTCATACATGGGAAATCTTTATGCTTAAAGATTTAAAAACTGAGACCACAGAGGTTAACTGCCTATGCTCCTGTGACTGTTAGACAAAACTTGGCATAACTTGTACCTTTCTTTTTGATTTGTTCCATCGGGAGGTTGGCCATGGCTTTTTTTTCCTGTTTGGCTAAACAAACATACATCAAGCTTGCACATGGCAAGGAAGGATTAGACGTTTTCATAATTGCAAGATAGCTCTTATAAAAAGAGATTGTGAGAATACCGTTGACTTTCATTATGTTTGAATTGCATAATCTAAAACTTGGTGTGGCTGGAATCCTTTGCTGTCAAGGATTTAATTTTAATGCCTCTGAGATTGTATCAACTTGAATATATTCGCTTTATGTTCTTGCACTGTTTGTACATGTTGGATGTGGGAAGAGAACAAAAAGTAACTTAATATTGGTTAGTTAAAGGACATTTAGTTGCACCACTGCTAGATGTCAGCTTGTAGGTCTTGGAGATGAAAAATATGGAGAAATTCAATTAACTTTTGATATGTTTGTCTTAAAATATTTTTCATGGAATGTGTTTCATATTTTTTTTGTTTTAAGTAGCATAACATTTCATCGAGATTTAAGGTTATTTTCATTCTATAAAAATAGTCCACTTTGTGTACAAAGAGGACATGAAGGTCGATCTGACACCACCAAAAACATGCAGAAGCAACTGGTATTTGCTTAGTGGAAGAAATGTGTAAAGGAATTGGTTATTAATTGGACAGTGTCATAAAGGAATTTTCAAAGGAGGCAGGTTCTTCAGTTAGCAGAGAGTGTGAACTCGTGAAACAAGTAGAATTACAACTTAAAGTATCTTAAATGTAGTGTGAAACACTACCCAGTGTGATCTGATTCCTGTCTTTAATAGTTCAGCAAGGTCAAACTTTACTATTTGTAAATATAAACTGAATGAGAAACTTGGAAAAATGTTGTAGTTCAAGTCCATTGTATTAAATGTTTTTAATCATAAATGGAACAGTGCAGCTATACCAGCATATTACATATTCCTTTTTTTTTGTTACAAGTAAACACAATTTTAATTGGACCAGGGTTTGGGAAAAATAAAAGCTTTATATAAAGGAGCGCATCATAATTAAATTATTTTCAGGGACTTCTCAACCACTTTGTGAACTTTGCTTTAGCATGCTTTTTTTCTGGTTGTGTTTTTTGTTGGTTTTTGTTACTTTTTTTGTTCTCATTTCTTCTTGTCGATGACCATCTTGTAACCATAACTTAGTGAAAGGAAGAGAAAAGTATATTTAGAGCATTTTGTGGATGTGCTTACTTACGGACTTAATCTTGCATCCTTAAAGTGTTTGCATTTACAGGGTGGTATTAAATATTTTCCTGTAACTTTAAATCTACATGCCTCCATTTATAGATAAGATTCTGAAGCTGTAATTTTTCCAAACTGTTGTAAGATGACTTACTTGTGATGACACTTTGTCAACATGTCAACAATGTTTTCTGTACACTGTGCAATATATTTTGGTTTTGCCACTTGTGACTAATTTTTATGACTTTGCTTTTTAGAAAACTGGTAAATAAAACAGATATATTTTTAGTTGCCTTTCTGTTTCTTGAGCCTTCTACTCCATGTAAGAAGCAAAAATACATATATTGCAGTAAGTACGTGAAGTGGCATTTCAAAGAAGAACTTTTAAGCTGTGAAGATAATTGTGGCTCACTATCCTGAAGTAAAACTGTTGCCAGCTTGTCTGACTCGTAAGTTTAGTTATGAAGTGTAAGTCTTTATGTTGACTAGTCATTCTGAAAATGTGCACGCATTTAGTACCTGGAAGTGGATATGCAGCTGGGTTTTCTGTGTGATATTCAAAACCAGCAGAAGGCATGCTGTCCTTTTTTTTTGTTTTGTTTAATGTCATCTTTAAATACCTTTTCTTCTGCAGCCCTCTGTAGCTTTAGAGGTAGAGAATTCCTGTTATGCCCCATACATTTGATTTGTACAATGATTATTAGTCTTAAGTTGTGGTATAAGACTGAAGGTTGTTTGAACTTCTATGCTGGATTTTACCCTTTTACTGTTTTTTTTTTACTGTTTTATACTCTGGGTTGAGAAGGTGGAGAGGTGTGAATACGTGTATTTTCTTAGCAGTGGTGTAGTTCAGTGTGTGAGGAATATAGATTAGGACCACCGCCCTCGTCCAGTTTAGGAAGAACACAGATTATCAGAACTTCATTAGGTATGTTTTTCCCTGACTCTATTTTGGGATACTTTATTTTTAACAGAAAAGCTAGTACAATTCCTAGTGTAGTCATGAGGGAGGCATCTATATGTGTGCTGCAAAAGTCATGGTGTTTACATGCAAAAAAACAGTTCACTGTTCAGGTGAATTGCCTTCACACCAAGGGTAGAATTGCTGTGTTGTGTGCACTGTTGCCTGAATTTACTGTGTTTTAAGGTACACTTGCTGAACACATCACTCAAATCCCTTTGAAGTCTTCCGAATTGACCCTAAATACATGAGCAGTTCTGTGTACGTGAAATCTGAAATCCATTTTTGTCATGATAGCACCTTGGTTCCTTGCTTAATGAAACATACAGATTAGAGATATCAAAGCATTTTACAGAACTACAAATTTGAGAGTCGTGCCCACATATGGGGATCTCTGCAACTCATTAGAGGTGGTGTTATGCTAGTTTTTGGATGTCAGTTGTGATGATGGATATATAACTGTTGGAGAATGGTGGTGCTGCTGCAATAAATTACCAGGTAATGTTTCACAGTTATTGTTGTTTCTGTGTGTGCTTGTGTTTTTCTTGTGTGTTTTTGTTTTTTTTTTTGCTTCTTAAATCGTAAGTGTCATAACAGTACAAGTTAAATGTGGCTTCAGGCATTTGCATTGTCGGCACTCAAAAGATAACAGCTTGCTTTACGCAGGACTGTTGGGAGCAGTCTTTGTCAGAGTTTCTACCATCTCTGTAGCCCCTAGGCGTCACTGGTGTCCTTTGATTAAATCTGGCTATTTTGCTGCCACTGTACTTTCTCTATTCAGCTTCCTGTATTCTCGGGCTATTGAGTTTGCTGTTACACCATTTGATAAGAGATCTGTGGCTAGAATTCCAGATAAGGTGGTGGGAAAACTCATAACGAAGTTGTTGGCCCAACAATAATCAACATAAATATAAAACAAATATAAACTTTCTGCTTGGGAGAGGAAAAGAGGCTGCTGAAAAGCATCGGATTTTAGTCCACTTAAAGCTGGCATGAATTTGGAGAACAAATGTTTTTCTTTACCTGAGCATCAAGATCCTTGATTTTTCTTCCCTTGTGTTCCCAGGAAGGGTGGAAATAAACTCATGCGTTGATAAATCTGACTCAACAAACATGATGAAATGAGCCGCATGCTTCTGGCAGAGCGACAAACTGATGACTTAAAAGGAAAACAATGTTTTTAAGAGTAATTTCCAGAAATTCCAGTGTTTACTTGCTCACAAAGGGTTGCAAGCTTGAGAAACATTAGATGTGTTGAACAGGGCAGCGAGCAGCTCGCCAGCCCCTTTTTGTTAGAGGCTGTGGAAGAGGATGATGTTCAGGGGGTGGTACAGAAGGTCTTTAACTTTGTCAGTTTGCTTTACTAGTTAACGTTTTTATTTATTTTTTTTGAAAGACTTATGCCAGGCTTCCTAGGTGTGAAAAATATAAATCCAGGAAGAAATTGAAATGCTGAAGTTTTGATCATGGGTATTTGCCTTGGCATCTGCTGAAAAGCTCAAAAGTATACCGGGTTGAAGTGTGTGTGATGGGGTTTCATTCTACAGCAGCAAAAAAGCTGCTGTGGCAACACATGAACACTGTTTTAACCTTAATGAACAATATGAAAGTATGAGAGCACTTACCATTTGTTACTAAAGAAAATGCTTTTTAGCAAAAAAATTAAAAAAAAAAAAAAAAAAAAAAAAACTGATGAAGGACATTGAATGTCCCAAGGTGCTATAAATAGTTCAGGTGGCAGGCCCTTTGCTTCTGATATTACTCTCAGGACACAAGTTTACACCTGTTTTTGTGTTTTTTTGTGGTATTTTTTTAACTGGACTGTTTTCAACACTGGATTAATCAAAGTGAGTGGGTACTGTGGCAAAACGTCTGTTTCCTGTGGTGCACACAATGATTCCAATGTAATACAGAATTGGGAAGTTAGCAAGGTGAACCTCAAGCACCTGCTGCCACTGGGGTAGCTGTCTTTGGTGGGGATGGCATTACACCAGCCCTAGCTGGCCATGCTGCTTTGCACTTTGTGTGTTTTAACTAGACCAAACGAGAATAAATCTGAAGATGCATTATAGTTTCCTGGTGTGTTAAGTTTTGTCAAGGTGTACTGTATTAATACACGAATACAGAATATAGCAAACTTGCTACTCTGTTAATTGTCAAATGATCTAAAAGCGAATTCTTTGTATTACTGTTGCACTGTCAAAAAAAAAAAATGTATTGATGTACTTTTAAATGAATTTGACCATTGCTTGTCCAAGGTAAGGTTTACTGTTGTTCCCTTCTGTTGTCACTAGCTGACTCACTTTTACATTTCCTATGTGTTGGCTTTTTTTAGTTGTTTTGGGGTTTTGTGTTCTTGTTTTTGTTTTTCCCATCTCTAGGGGAAACAAAAGAAAAGCAAACCTAGAAACCAGAGAACCCAGCAACCCAATTAAAAAAGCCCTTATAACAAGGTGGCTGGATAAATTTAACAAATGCATTTCTCCAGGTGGCTTTAATTTTCAGTTTTCTTAGGTGTATTCTGTTTGCGCCCCAAATCTTTGTGTTGTTGCTTTTCCTGACTGGGATAATGGAACTCCAACTCTTGCTGCTGCTGCCAGGATCGTGTCCTGTCTGTTGTGGTCCTTTGGAAGCACAGGCTAAGCACTCTTGCCATAGCAGGGAACTAAATACCACTGTTATGTGACAAGAAACTGAATATGGTGGGAGAAAGCTTTGTAGTGCGTGAGTACTTGTAGAAATAAAATTTGAGGCCTGGCAGCTAGAATGGAACCAATGCTGCTGTACTCTCAGTAGAGTGAAAAGGCTAAATCACAACATGTAACACATTAATGTTTAGCCCTATGAATATGTTGAAACTGAATCTCATTTTTGTTACTGTTTTTCGTTACAGAACAAGAAAACAAATTTCAAGTCACCCAGTACTGCAAACTGCAAAAACCAGCAGAAAGGCTGGGCAGCCTTTGTTTGCCTCTTCTCTCATTTGGGCAATCTCAAGAGCTGGAGTGGCTCAGTTCTGTGGAGTCCTGGCAATACCTACTCAGTTCCTCCAACTTCCCAGGTGAGAATCATGTCCATAGCACAGCCTGTAGACAGGCACTTTATGCTAAGGCTTAGCTCTGCACCATCTGTCTGGTATGTATGCTCTGACTTGTGCTCCTGCGGACTGCATCTCTTCAACTTTCAAATGTTTGTTTTATTGGGAGCTTATACAAATCTATTGGAGCACATAAAGGCTGAAGGTGATACATAAATTGGTCTGAGTGTTTTTGTGCCTGTGCTAATACATTTCTCCTACGCTCCTTAACTTTCAGTTTGAATTTTGAATACTGACAAGTGTCTTCCCATATTTTGGAAAAAAAAATGGTTTTCCATGGCTCAGTTGCATTTCTAGATTTAGTAAAACCAGAGGTTTACAACGAAAATATTTAATTAAATTGCAGAGCAACTTTGTGCTAAGCAATCAGGAGCGGCAAAGTCTTGTGATAGCTGCAATGCAGAGGTACTGTACATTTAGAGTCCTAAAATACATCTGTTGTTTCTGCAGCTATACAGAATTCTGAGAAACAAAATAACGTCTTATGTATTGTCATTGCAAGAATAAAATGCAACTTACTGTGCCAACCAGTATATTTTAGTATGATTGCTTTTAAGTCAAATTTAAAATCAATTTTATAATCTTGGATTGTGCAATGTAATAACTATTTGCTGGAATTGTTTCTCATTGAGATAAATGATGTTTTAATTTGCTTTAAAAAAAAAAAAGTCCACAGGAAGTAGTGGAGTTAAAGAAAAGTATGTGACTGCCGCAGGGCATGAAAAAACAAAGAACGACCTGAAATCACTCTGGTTGCACGATTTTCTCCAGACTGGCATGGAAGTCTTGGTTAACAACCCCAGCCCTCAAGCTGAGCTCCCAAAGCCCCAGGGCTGCTCCATCTATGCCTTCAGGCCCTTGTGCAGAGACTCAGTTACCAGAGTGGGGCCAAAAACAGTGTCTTCATGAATTGCAATTTGGGTATGTAAAACCAAACCAAAGTTTGACACAGTGCAAAAGGAAGTGACAATGTGAAGAATGTGGTGATCAGGAATTTAATTCTAGTGTCTGTATGCGGTTGTCTTTACCAGCTCCTCATGTTTTTTTCAGTTCTGAAGTGCTGCTGTTGGGCTGTGACTAGTGAAGACTCTCCCAGCTGCTCTGGGCAGGCTCTTTGGGCCAGGAAGATGGGGAGGGCTGGCCAGGAGTGCCTTCTGCTCAGGTCTGCTTGCTAGGAAGATGCGTACCTCTTCCGAAACACCGTGTCCCTGCAGGCTGCTTCACTGGAAGGTTTTTGTGTGCTGTTGGTTGTCTTGAAGTTCCCTTCTGCATGATCTCCTTTCAGAGACAAGTCCAAGTGCATATGTATAAAAAAAAATCCTAGTATATATGTATAAAATACCTATATGTATAAAATACCTATATATTAGAAGTGTGTTAAAATCGGTAGCTGCCACAATCACTTGACGACAACAACAAAGGAGTCCCACAATGTAAAAAACTAAAATCTTTCTTCCATTGTGTTCATTTGTGTACAAATGAAAAGATGATTACCAAAGTGCTTTGGAAGTTCCTAAAGCTTTGGATCTAGTTGGGTCTAGTTAGGCAGTGTATTTAAAGCTCTTTACTAGTAATCACCTTGTGTTACATGAGCACTGAAACTAAGTGAAATCACTATAAAGGCCTGACTACGAAAACATTTATACGCAACATTGTTTTTAGTCCTACCAGTCCACTTAAAATCTTTTCCTTGTATGTACTTTGCCATTGTGAGGCGATGCTTAAATCTTTAAATTTAAAGAACAGAGTTTTCAGGAACTTGTGGTTTGGGTTCTCAGGGAAAATGCTGGGTGAGGAGGGGGATAATCAAGCTAACAGAACAGCAAAATAAGGTTGTCTATATCCTAATCTGTAAAAACATTTATCACCTTCAATCAATTTCACAGCAGAATGATATAAATTGGACCACAGTACATACTGTAAATGTGTTTTTTTTTTACAGATTTCACTTACTGACAGAATTAGTTTGAAGTGATATAGGACTGCCTCTGTCACCGAATTTAGTGTTCATAGGCCTGTGAAGTTTATGGTGTTAAGTTTTACTCATTACACTGATAACAGTGGCTTTACAGGTGGAGTCTTTTTGAATGTATTTGACAGGATCAGAGGGTCCCAAATGCTCTGGAAGCTGTTGAACATTAATGCTACCCATAGCACCATTCGAGAGGACAAATTAAAGTGTTGCAGAGGAAGGTTATGTAATGTAAATGGTCTGTGTCTGAATGGGCTGGCAGTAAATTAGGTCCAAGAAGCACAGCACTGTGTCCTAATGTGTTGTAAATACCATCTCTATTTATAGACTCTTCTTATCACCTAGTTGATTTGCACAGTCTAACTTGCTTATTGAAGTATTTCCAAAGAGGACTTTAAAAACTTTCGGGTATAAAATGTGTTTTTGGCTTGAGAGGGGCATGTAGGAGAAAGAAAAAATTATTTGTTCTCCATGAGTACGGATGCTTACAGCCTTCCCTGACTTCATGGAATCATCAGTGCATGCAATAGTTACTTGAAGCTGATTGCCAAGACTTACTGTGAGTAAACTGCTTTATTAAATGTATCCACAACTTTCCAAGCATTGTGTTGTCATACCTCTAAGGCTCTTAGATAAGATGAGGATTGAACTGTGACACTTGGGCTATTTATAGAACCTGACAGTTTGTTGCTCTGGAAACATTTGGGTTGCTGCACTCCGGTTTGTGACTTTCTTGAAAGAATTGAAGGAAGAGGATAATGACACAGGTCCAAAGGGCACTGCCTCTTCTTTGAAATCACTTAAAACTATTTTTAAAAAGGTGGTGTTATCAACAGCAAAACACCATCTATCTTCCTTCAGGAGAGACATAATGATTATTTGTCAGAATTTGAGGAAAAAGATGGAGATGAATGTCTCTGACATTGTGGATACTTGGACCTTAAAAACCAGTTAAATTGAATGGAGACAGGGAGTGTTAAAATACAGACACAAAAGGTAGGCAAAGGGGTTAAATCTGTGCACCTCCATGGACTATGTCCATAACAAATGAGAAGGTAGCCAAAACAGGGAAGGTTGAAATTGCACTATGTCTAGACAAAGAGAAGGGGGGGGGGGTGCCAAAAGAGGGAGAAGGAATGGGGAGAAAAGTGAGGATAAGAGCACTTAGCAAAAGAAGCTATGGCACCAAGCCCCAGGAAGGGCTGTGTTCACCTGGGTTCTCTGGTAAACTAAATTCCCAAATGCCAGAATGGTCAGAGTCCAAGTACAGATCTGAACTCTGAAATAACATTTAAAAACTAAGTTAAATCAAAGTTTTGTCTCTAGACACTTCAGATTTTGGTGATTTTGAGAACCGAAACCTAAATAGATATTTGGGCCATTTGATGAATCCATCTGTAGTTTTTATTTAGAGCAATGTATAAACCAACTTTGTCTAGACAGTTTCTTAATACTAATGTTCCTTAAAAACAAGAACAGTAAGTACAAAATGTGTAAAGTGTTTGTTTCAAGGGAAGGACAGGGGAAGTAGAAGCACTTCCGTTCTTGGTGTTGCATGTTTATTTCTTGCTGCTTAGATGCCATGGTTACAAGTACTACAGAAAATAAACCAGTGGCACCAGGTAGGCTCCCCTGCTGCGCTCCAGCATTACTGATTCCTCTGCCAGTTTGTGGGATTCCAGTAGGAAACCGAGGGAGGCTGGACACTGCTGTTCTTCAGCTACAGAAGGGACCAGATCACCAAATCTTCCAGTTTGGGCCAGAGAGATGAGTCTTCCCCATTGCATTGTAAGGTTCTCCTGCATTGCTGGAGGAAATGTACTCAGAGTAACACTTCTTTTGGTTTCTCATCAACAATAAATGAAGGAAAGGTGAAGGCAACAAATTAGCTGGAGTTTTCCCTGCAAATTGAAGTTTTTCCCTGAAATGGTGATATGAAATGGGATCCACACCTAACTCCTTTAGTTCTTGCTTGGCCAAGCATTGCTGGTTTCTTGCAGCAAGGATCTATTTCGTGCTGATGATTTAATGTGGTGACTGTCTGTATATGCTGTATTGTAAAGGTAACTTGCTGGAGGAGTACTAGACCAAAGAGTCCACCTGTTTGTGTACAGAAGACTTAAAAGTACTTGGAATAGCATCTAGTTTATTCAAGAAAGAGATAATACTGGAGAACCTCCTTAGTATTGCCAGCACTCTGGGGACCCATTTTCCCAAAGTAGGCAGACCCCAAATTTCCCAATTTGCTTCAAAGTATGCTATTTGTGAGTAGAAGAGGGAAAAACAGAAAACAACAAAAGCAAACCAACAAGACCTTTCATGCTTGACTGCATGTAACTTTTCTTTCTTGATCTACCTATTTTTACACTACACTGATTCTCTTTATGTTTGTTTGCATATTTCATTTCCCATATGGTCTATGTCATTTACATCTATTAATTTTACATGCGTGTGTGCTGCTGACTCAGAGTGGTCATGGCCAGGCTGGCCAAGGATAACTTCTTTGAAGTGTTCAGAGCTGGATAGGACTTAATAAACCTGTCTGAGTGAGCAAATAAAGCAAGAAGATAGAGCATGTACCTTTGTCATTTGACCTAGGTATATCAACACTTGCTATTTATGCTAAACCGTAGTAGTTCACCTAATACCAATGAGTCTCCTATTTTAGTCATAGGAGAATTTGGAATACGAATTTTAAGGGGTATTTCAATTGAGTTGCCCAATTCAGCTCAAGAAGACACACAAAGGTGTCTTAATTGCACAAAGCTGATAGTAAACACCAGCTAGTGCTTGCTGACCCAAAGGAGGCAAGTTGACTAGAACTTGCATCACTGAAGCCTGAAAAAAAAACATCTTGGTGCTGTGAACATCCCCTCTGCATTGGTGGGAAAGTTATGGGGCTGACAGTCTGTCTCATGAGTTTGTTTCCCCTTTTCCATGTGTGGAATGCCAATTGTGAAGACTTGCAGGGTGACAGTAGAAGGAATTTCGTAGTGACCCTCTGCAGCCCATGTTGGTTCTGGCAATGTCAGTGTAGTGAGAATGAAATGCCTAAGTTTTGCTAGTGTGCCTCTCATTCATGGATAGTCCAAATGGACAAATACAATGAATACAAAGAAGGCCACTAGAAGATGAAGTCCTTTCTGAAGCACATATCTGAGTGGATATGCAAACTCCAAGCGATGCCCAGTAACTTCCTTTTCTTCTCGATGAGCACATCTTTTAAGGATGTTTTTAAGGTTTGTGTCTTTGGTGATTTTAAATTCAGCTGCTTTACTTTGTACCTAAATTGTCTACGCTTTTGCAGAGTTCAGCTGAGGGTAATTCACTCTGGCCAATTTCTGAAGCTGTCTGCAAAAGTATGCTTCAGGGTGCCCTAGGTCTGCACTTTCCCAGATGAGAGAAAAAAAAACAAACACAGAAAAACTAAAACCTACTCACTGTACTTTCAGACTCTAATTTTAGTCTGAGATCAATGTAAAAACTAAAACTACTTCACTTTGTAGTCTTTTGTACTTAAGAAATCTAAGGCCAGAAGGGATCATCTAATCTAATTGCCAGTATGTTGTAGTTTTACTAAGTCTTGTGTTCTTAAAAAAAGAAAAAAAAAGTATTTGTTTCTGGAAGGATACTGTCTCATCTGACCTGATGACATAGTGAAAAAGGGAATTTGTGGCTTTTCCAGTGTCTGACTTCAATCTTTTACTTTCTCATTTCAAACAGTTTGAATCCACTATCTAGCACTTGGCATTTAAGACTCTATTTTATTGGATTAAAAGGCCTTTTGAACCCATGACTTACTCAGCTGGAAGGAGTGTAGTGTAACATACAACGTATGCAGTGTGACCAATCAAATCACCATCAATCATCGGCTTGTTTAACTAAATTAAGCTTAAAGTTTCCTACTGTAAGGTGTATTTTCGTGCTTGAATGTTTTCTGCACCAGATTTGATTTATTTTTAACTTTCTTAAAATGCAGAAATAAGGATTACAATTGCTGAAAACAATAATGAAAAACAACAAAGAAATGTTTATATTCCTTATGCAGCTAAAAATCCCATGGAAGGAGACATACTGGCTTTTTTCCCCCTTTTTCCTTCTCTTAGCTCAGCTCATGTAGAAGCCTTACAGGCTTGAAGCACGCTATTTAGTGACCCTATCCATTCAGATTACTGTGGGATCAGGGTATCTGTATGAGAGTGCATAAAAAAGAGCTTTGAACCAGGGATCTCATGCAACAAAATGAAAATATGTCTTAGGAAATGGAAGAAGGATAGGCTTTTGGTTCAGCCAGCTGGGTTGGTGGATTGTTTGATCCTTGAGGTGTCTCAAGCACTTCCTGCATGACCTTGTTCAAACCTTTGCATCCATCAGTGGATGCAAACCAAAAGGATGTTCTCTTGGGTCTCATCCATGCAATCTTGTGTGTTTCAGTGGTCCCGAGGTGTGGCTGGTGGGGGAAGCTCAGCAGGGGACATGCTGTTTGGCCCAGTTGTCCTCTTCAGTGGATAGAAGGAAGAACTGCTCAGGCAAAAGTCTTGGTGTGCTCCAAAAGCTAAACGCTGGATTTGTAAAACCTAAGTATCTGCACCCACATCCTCGTGGGGAGGAGAAGCAGGGCTGGAGAACTGCTTCTGTGTGCGCTCATGTGCATGTTGCTGATGCTTGGAGGTGGGTCCATAAACTGGAGAATCCTAAAACTGGGCTCCAACAGCTGGAGATGTCAAGATTGGATGGCCCCTTGGGGATGTTATCTGTGGAGAGCTTACCATAACGTGGCAAGGCTCTGGATGCGAGGATTAACCAACATTAATCCCAGCACGTATCTCAGAAATAAATCCTCCTTTTCTGTGATTTGTTTCAATAGCACTTTACTAATGACAGCACCTTGGATGGTGATAAACGTAAGCTGCCAGTGTTGCAGGCAGGAATGAATTGTCTACTTAGCAGAAATTTCCCTCTGTAGATGTCTGTATGGAAGTTGGCCTCCTCCCCTAACCTTGCTGCTGAGTTCTGGAGTGATTTTTTTTTATTTTCTTCTGTTTTCTGTTTTTTGTTGTCTTTTCTGTTTCAGCCTTCTATTGGAATAGAGGTTGAAAGATTTACTTATTTGGAGGTGAAAGACACTGCAGAGAACTACATGATATTTGCTAGTGGGTGACAAAAGATGTCACTTGATTTGGAGAATCTGAAAGCCTGATCTTGCCCCTGGCTGGAGGCTCTGACAAAGATCTGTTCTGTGTTGCCAGCAGCTTAGGAGAAGTTTTGAACAGAAGTCCTCCCAGCTGACCTGGTCTAGCAAGGAGTGCTTCTCCCCTGCAGCAGGTGTGGGTGACTGACATGCAAAGAGAGGGGAAGATGAGTCCTTTCAATTATTCTTCAACTGCATATCAAACGAAAGTCCCTCTGTTTGTGTGTTGTTCCTCTCTCCTTTTACAGTGCAGTGCACTGTCAGATCAGACTGTCTGTTCATATTACTTTGGAATGGAAAAGAGTAAAGGCAGTCCTTTCTGTAAAGAAGGACTTTGAAAGGGTTCACTGTTTTTTCATCAGAGCTGCTGGAAACCTTCCTTCCCCTCCCTCTTCCCCAGTCCTGCCCCTAAAAAGCTCACCTCTTCCTGCCTTTGTCAGGGAAGTGTCAGATTTGACACCTTTGCAGTAAGGTACAGAAATGCAAATGGAGAAATCCAGCAACACCTAATCAGAGGATGTAAACATTCTGAGAACCTAATTTGTGGATTTAAAAAAAAAAAAAGCCTTATTGCTAACACATTCTAAAAATGCTTTTGATGCTTTTTAAAAAAAAAAACAAAAACTGTAATAGTAGCACTTTGACCTGGCTTTTTCTTTTCAACCACCACAGGCTTGAGAAAGTCCTGCTACCCTTCTGCCCTGGCTCTTCCTGACCATCGTGGCCTTTGGAAAGCAGCTGACCCTGTGGCTGGCCAGGAGGCTGCAGCGAGCTTGGAGCTCCTCTGTGTTTCCTTCTGCAGCAGCGTAGGTAGCAGGATGTGCCTGGTTTTCCAGTCCTGTCATGGTGTAAGTGTGCAGGGAGCACTTTGTGGGCCTCACCTGTGGCTTCCCTCTGGGAAGGGCAACAGCACTTCAGATTTTTAAAGGAAACAGAAAGAAAACAGGTAAATGTGTAAGGCTGGCTTCAGCTAGGAAGGGTCCTCACAGGTCTGCAAAGCTGCTTAACAGTGGTAACTCTGCTGCCAGTCCCCAAAATCCACTGCTGAACCAAAGCTGGCACTTTTATGTTGACTCTCAGCTGTGTTTCTGTCACCAAAGTGTCAGGATTTGCACTTGCAACACCGCAGTGAGAGCAGAAGAGCCCTAACCCAGCTGCCTTTCATCTCATGGAAATGAAGCTGAGCCTCACTGTCTCTAGTGTTCCTGCAGCAGCTGCAGCCAGCCCAGGAGCGGCCCTGGATGTCAAACCTTAGGACTTAAACCTTAAGTGAGCTCAGGCGAGTGGCTGCAGCCCTGTGCTTGCTGTTCTGAAAGAACCACGGAGTGGGCTGCGCGTGGCTGTGCACTACCTCTGGTCCTGTGCTCCACCATGAGCTGCCCAGCTCTGCAGGCTGCCTGGCCCTCAGGAGCTGCTGCTGCCTGTGCATTACAGGAAGGGGCTGTGGCTCTGCCTCCCCTATGAGAGCACCTGACAGAAGGGCTGTTTTCTAGATACTAAAAGGGACTGTCATGGCATAGCAGGGTCATGTAGCACAACGCGTACCATGTTACTGGGGGGGGGGTATTGTTACCTTGGCTAGTTGAGCAGAAGCAAAGAATGAAGTATCAAACGCTAACACCTTGGGGAAGCAGCTTTGCTTATAAAAAAAAAAAAAAGTGACATTGTGCTGGAGGTAGAGAGGTGCAGGGTGAGTCCAAGAGGTCAGCTTGAGTGTAGGGTGTTACTTTTAGTGCAAGTGTCCCAGGTTCCTCCTTCATTTACACTTCAAAATGCTGACCTCCCCTTCCTCCCTAAAGCAGAAAGGTCATTATGGCAGCTCTCACTACCTCCTCCTGTTCAGCTGGTTTTTGCCCTCAGTTCAAAGGGAAATTGGGGAAAAGCAGGGAGGCTTTTGTGCTAAAACCAATCTGATGGCAATCTTTGAATAAGAACCCCCACCTAAGGTAACTTTAAATAAATTACAAAGGAGGCCTACTGGTATCTTAGTTTCCATTTTTATTATTCTGTAGGGTTATTAACAAAAGAAAGTTACAGGTCTAGTCCCCTGGTAGTTAGGTTGCTTCCTTTCTTGCTTGTTCTGTCTTTGGGAACTTCCATGTATTAAATAACTTCACAATTGTTTTTGTTTTTCTTTACAATGGCAACTCTGAAAGGTAATTCCACAGTATAAATAACTTGGTATCTCTCAGAAGTAGGAACACTAGGTATGACAAACCTCATGTACACCCCCTTAAGATGTTTTCTCTCTTCAGAAATACTTTAAGCCCACTGCATGCTCTAATCAACTTTGCATTCAAGAACAAAACCACAGGACAAAACTCCACCAGGAGGTAGATCAGGAGAACCTTTGTCCAGTGCCTCTGAAGGTGGACTGCAGCTGTATGACCACCACCTCCTGCAGGGAGATGAGAAGTGAGCCAGGTGTCCACATGAAGTACTTGCCCAGGAGCCTGGGGCATGAGATAACCCTACACCAGTACTATACTGCTCACTGCAGTAACTTAAGTGTCTGCTACTCTTAAAAGAAACATTTGGAATTCCAATACTTGAGCTAACAATGCTTAGTACATGAATTAAGTGCTTAATTACCAGTGTTGTTCCAAAATATAGACATACTGTTGTTAGTAGTTAACAATAGGGCACTGTGTTCAAGTTTGTGAACTGGGTGAAGTGTATCACACTGCAAAATACATGAAATCAGTTGTGAATTTAGTTTTTTATTAAAGATTAAAATAAACATTTGACACCCTAATATACAAAGTCACAAACTCAGATGTGCTAAAAGCAAAATGTGCATAAAGACACTCATTTCTAAAAGGCACCCTGCCACCGATATTTTAGATGTTCACCTAACTCCAACAGGTATCTAGTTCTCTCTTCCTTCACTGAAGGTGAGACTCCAGACCGCTACCACATATAGATGCTAACCACACCAACCCCTTTCAGGGATCTTTGCTATCACTAGAACACTTAAAACTGTGCATGCAGACTGAACTTCTCATGGATTTACCCATCAAGATTTAAAATGCACAAGGGCTTTTTCTTAAGAGAAAAAGGCAGTGAGATTTGGGCCACTTATAAGGGCCAGAAGCATGAGACAGGGTTATCAGATAACTGGTGTGCATCCAAAGAGCTTTGCTACTGAAAAACAGCCCCCTCCTCCCCAGCCCATCCCCAAACTCTCATAAAAAACAACCCCCGAGTTACAAAACACCACACACACACGCAACATACACACAGATGAAATGTTAATGTGTTTTGCTATTAGCCTGTCAGGGGGGTGACAGTGTCAGAGTGCCATTTATGCAGTCCCAGGACGCAGCAGTGCCAGACACGCAGGTCCGACAGCCACGGGGGCATGCAGCGCCCGGCTGCTCTCCTCACTAGGTAGGTCCACGTCAACTCCTGGGCACGCCGCTCCGTTACCAGGGTCTCCACATGGATTTGGGTAAGCTGGGCGATGGCGCGCTGCGCGTCCGGGAGGCATCCAGTCCATCGGTGGAGGTCTGGCCCAGCTCGGCCTCTGCCTCGTCTGAGTCGGAGCAGGTGTCTTCGCTGGGGGACGGCGAGGGCGCCGAGGCAGGGAGCACCAGGCCCGGGGAGCCCTCGGCCACCGGACCCCTCGCCTCGCCGCCGGGCCAGGGGCAGAGAGAGGGCTCGGCCAAAACGTCCGCGATCAAGTCCTGGAAGCCGCCCTCCTCGTTGAGGGGCATGGACTCCAGCAGGTGGTTGAGCAGCTCGGCCGCCGTGGTGGCGTCGATGCCGGGGCAGCTGGAGACGAAGGTGTGCACCTCGTGCATGCACTGGATGTAGCCGGCGGCGAAGCGCTCGCTGGCCTCGCGGTGCAGCCGCCCGCCCTCTGCGGCCCGGGGGAGACAGAGAGGGGCCGGCGTGAGGCGACGCCAGCGCCCGGCCCCGCCGCCCCCCCCCAGTCCCGGCACTCACCGAGGGAGCGGCGCTCCAGCACGGCCTGCACCCGCCGCACCGTCAGCTCCAGCACCTCCGCGTTCTCCAGCTTCGCCTGCAACTGCCCCGGGGGCGCCGAGGCCGTCAGCGCGGCCCCGACCCCCGCCGCCCCCCGGCCCCGCAGCCCCGGCCCCGCCGCCTCACCTCGGCGTCGGCCAGCAGCAGCCGCAGCTCCCGCAGGCTCTCGTTGATCCGCGCCCGGCGCTTCTTCTCCACCAGCGGCTTCCTCGTCTGCGGGAACACGGCGCCGTCAGCCGCCCGCCTCCCTCCTTCCCCCCCCCCCGCCCTCCCCGGCCCCTCCGCTCACCCTCCTGTCGGGCCGGGCCCCCCCCGCGCTGCCGCTGCCGTCGCCGCCGTCCCCCCGCGGCGGGCGGCCCCTGCCCGCGGGCGCCATGGCGGCCGGACCCCGCCTGCCCGCTGCGCTCCGCTCCGGCCCCCGCCCCGCGCCGCGCCGCCCGCCTTATACCCGCTCATTTGCATCTCAATGAGCCCATTGGCCGCGACGCGCGGACGGCCGCCCGAGCGTGGGGCGAACGGGCCAATAGGAACGGGCCGCTTTGTCTGCGGCGGGGCGGGCGGGGCGCGGGGAACGGGGGGAGCGGGCGGGGGCGCGCCTGGGTGCCTCGGGGTGGGGGGGGGGGCGCGGAGGCAGCGGGGGCGACTCGCTTGTTTATTTATGTACTTTTAATTATTTATTATTGTTATTATTTATGATTTTATTATTATTATTGGGGACTTTTTTATTATCTGGGAGTTCTTCGTTATTTGGGCTTTTTTATCATTTGGGATTTTTTTAATTATTTGGGATTTTTTTTAATTATTTGGGATTTTTATTTATTTATTTCGGATTTATTTATTTTTTTTAATTATTTGGGGCGCTCGCTCGTGCCGGTAGCTCCCGCCGCGGAGATTCGAGGCGCTGGGGCACGCCGGTCACCTTCAGGGAGCACACACCGCGGGCAGCGCTGGGCGGGGGGGGGCCGCAGGAGGCCGCGGGCAGCGCTGCCTGGGGCCGGCCCCTTGGTGCTGACCCGGCCCGGGGCTGGCAGCGGGGACCCCCCCGGCCCCCCCCGGCCCCCCTAGCCCCGCCGTGCCGAGGCCTCGGGCGGCTTTGTGCGGTAACTTGACGCCGCTGACAGTTGGCAGCTGCAGTTCCCCCGACAGACGGCACCAAATAAAAGCATCAGGGCTCGTCCCCGAGGAGAGCGACAGGTGTTCGCCCCCGCTCCTTTGTTCCCCTTCTTTTATTCTCCTCGCTAATGCGTGTCCCATCTTCCCGGCCCGAGGAGGGCCAGACGCATCCCCTGCTCGGATGGGCAGCGCCGCGCCGAGCCCCCCGCACGCCCGGCTCCCTGTGCGTGCTCGGCATAACTTCTGCCCCCTGCTCCGTGCTCGTTTCTCCGTGAGGAGCCCCAGCGGGCTGAGCCCGGTTCTGGTGCTGGGGAGCTTTTCCTGCTGCTCTCCGAGTGCCACGAGAGAAGCTGGGTGTGGGTGGGCTGCGCACCCCCGGGAAGGGTTTAGCCGCTGGCAGAGCGTCCCCGGGGCGCGTGAACCACACGCCATGGCCTTGCTCTGTGGTCTGCGGGGCTGCGGTCACCGTCCTGAGCTTTCCCCTGTTCCTGGCGAGGTGGTGCGTGTTCCCCGCCTGGTACGGGCCTGTGCCACCTCCTGTTGAGCCGCGTTCGCAGATGGGTGCCTGTCCCGCTGGGTAACGCCACGCTCTCTGAGGAGGGAAGGCCGCAGTCGCTCTCAGTCAGCTCCGCCATGACTTAATGCCGCTTTTTGTCTTTGAAGCGCTGTATAAACGCCCGTGCCTGCAGTACGCTAATCCCTGCTTGACAAAAGGAAACTGGGATAGAGATGTTTGGTACCATTCCCTCATGGCCACAGCAGAGGAGCGCGTCAGAGATAAAGCTGGCACATGGCACGTCTCGGCTGGAGACCTGAGCTTCAACCACTCTGTGTCACAGCTGACAGATCTTATTTTCAGAAAGGTACGTCTGTTACGTTTCTCTTTCTTGTCACTATATTTTAAAGAGGTGGTTATTTGGATTTTGGCAAAGAGCTCGCTCTCTAGGTGACACGTTTCATTGCACTAGGCAGGAACAAAATTGGATGGTATTTGGGAAGGCCTGGCTAAAACTGTCCTGCCGGATCTGATGGGCTCGATGCACCACATAACATGAGGCTGAAATGGGCTGATCCTTTTTGTTGATACAATTAATGCAGACTAAGCACAGGTGTTGCTTAGGCCGGGCCAGGTGCATGGCAGTTTGGTCTTTAAACAAGTAGAGACACCTGTGCCTGTAATTTGTGTCCAGTCTATTCGTAAGTGTAAGAAAAAAAGACAGTTGTATGGATGCAAACTACAGTGAAGTAATGGGTGTCAATTTTGACAGAACTGTCTTTATTCTGAGCGAAAACTGGGCATGTAACATCAGCAGACACACATAAAAACATACAAAAACACAGGCACGCTTTTATAAAATGTGTAGTAACACATTGAATGTATATAGTCATGTGGTAATAGACAAACTCCAAAAGCGTCTGTGAGCTTGTTTTCCCTTCAAAGAAAACTCAGCATGTCCAGGTATATGTAATCAGAGACACACACAGTGGGTTTTACACTGTTGTGAATTCTGCTGATTTACACAAGCAACATTGTGCTGTTGTGGCTGAAGACTCAGTCCCCAGATCTGTGAGGTCTCTTAACCACAGTTGGTTGTATCAGGTATGATTCAGAGCTAACTTAGAGATGCTGTGCTGTCTAACTAAGGAAATAAGAATTGAAGGAGCTCCTGAATTCACCTTGAGATTTGTCTCACCTGTTTGTAATTTTAGGATCTAGCCTGAAGTGCACTGAAGGAGGTGGTCTGCTAGCAGAGTTTGGCCAAGAATGGCCGGAGACCATATAACTTCCTATTTGTTTTCTGACTTGGCGGCTACTGATGGCCACGCATTTTACACACGGCCAGCTCTTGCTGTGGAGCATGTCTTTTTATATTTTCTTTGAAAAGCTGCAGGTCAGATGAGTTGACAAATGCTGGAGCCATTTGTGCTGTACATTAAAAATGTATGTGCCATAAATATCAGGGCACTACAAGACCTGCCATTTTGAGGAAGAAGTCACTGAGGGCTATCTGCTTTAGCCCACAGAGGTAATATGACATTTTTGTGCCACTTGAAATGAGCTCCATCACATCAGGTGAAGCGATTCATGATAACCTCATGCATTTTAATATAAATGTCAACTGCAATCTAGTAAAAGAAAATGTACCTTAGATACCTTGTCTAATACCTCAGTGCTTGCCTGTGCATTGTGGTTCCTGAAGGAGATTTCAGAAGCCCCTCGACATAGCCATGCAGTTCTTTACAGGTTAAAACCATACTGCTGTCTGCTGATGGTGAGGTGTGTGTGCTTTCTCCTGTGTGAAGGGTGAGAGTTTAACTTTTGCTAAAGTGGGATCTGTGTCCTGCCAGAAGCTGCATCTCCCACACTTGATGTAAATTATAGTTTAGCCAAGGAGCAGCGCGTTTACGCAGAGATAAATGGGATCAGAGCTTTGCAGAATGTGTTTTCCTGCAAGTCTGTATGTAGAGCACTACAATGCAGCATACAATAACAGTTCTTAATTCCTTGCAGATCATATGTGGTCACTAATGTAGCTGCGGCGGCAGTGGCTAAGACAACTGTCGAAGACAATCCTGCAGCCTCGGCTGTTCGCTGCGTGTTTTAGAGACCCAGGGGTAAGTGGTAAATCCTTGTGGGGTGGGAGAGTCTGCCATGTAATGGCTTGCACACTTGAGCTATCAGTTGCATTTAAAAGTGCTCCAGCTCCCCAAAGAACATCCACAGAGATGTAATGCAACTTGAGAAGTTCTGATGACTCTGTAGGCAAATGTGCTGCCATCCATATTCTAGGGCTCGAGACCGACATGACTTTCAGTAGGTCATCCAGACTCTCTGTGAATAGTATAATCAGAGCACAGGATAAAGACATGATGAGCATGGCCAGGATCCTTTGGAAATGCTTGAGTAGTTTCTTTCATAAATGGTGTAACATCTGTTGTCGTTGGAGGCAAAAAAAATTCTTGTCAAAGAGACACGTCATCCTTATAAATATTAATGGTGCATATAAATGGTGGTGGGTGTAAACTGTGGTGGATGTTAGGTTAATGAGTGAATTGCTCCTTAGGCATCAGTTTGCTGTCATCCGCTTTACTTTTACAAATACAAACTGTTTAGGTGTCAGAGCAAGCAAAGAGCTATCTTCTCCCTCCTCATCTCCCCAGAGTCCCTTCACAAATTAAATGCGTACTTTTAATTAGTCTCTTGCCTAGTCTCTGATGAAAATTAGTCCATCTCACAGAACCAAAGACCAGGGGAGCATGCTGGATCTGGAAGAGCTATGGGTTATAGGTAATAAATGAAGTTAATGAGGAAAGCTGTACAGAGAGGATTGCAGCATTCCCCATCAAATTGATCGTAGTTCCCTCTACTGCTGTTGATTTCTCTGCTATTAAAAAGAAGAAAATCCCTAAGAAGAAAATCTGCTTAAATATCAGTCTTTGCTGAGCTTCTCTTGGACTCAAATCTGTTTGCCGCTGCAAATCATGTTTGCTGCCTTGAGCACTGAGGATCTGTTGCCCCATTGAAAAACTCTAGGGCTTTTCCTATCCCTTGTGGTTTATCATCAGACTTGGCACAATGCTCACGTTCCTTGCTGGGGCACAGAAGAAAGGCTCGTGCCAGCAACAACATTAATGAGTAACATTCAAAAGGGGCTTATGTCCACTCACAAAAGAGCCCCAAGACTACGTTCACTCCCTGAAAGAACTGGGATTCCCCTTTGACTGTGAGGATGTGCCCTGGTTTCTGCCACTGCAAAGGTATTTCTGATGCTCAGATACAACACATGGATGGGGGCTGTAGTGAGCAAGTAGTGATGACAGTGGAGCCTCTTCCTGCTGGCTTGGGTTGGTGCTGTGCAGTGAAGCGCCACTGACCAAAGCCTTGTGTGCCAGTGGGCTCTGGTGGGACCAGGAGAAAGGGTGCCTGCCCATTCTTTGGTGTCTGGCTTGTTTGGGTAATGGCTTCCCATGCCCATGAATTATTTTTCTGTGGTAGTGCTGTCTTCTTGCCCACAAATAGGCACAACTTTGTTTTCATTAAATGGTAACCATTTCCAAGACCTCAAGTTCATCATTATTTTGCCTCAGCTGTATCTTGGTTGTATCTTTAAGTCCATTGGGACAGGACTCCGTTTCTACCAAGACACTTTCCATCTCAGGTTATCCTTGAGCATTAAGCACTGGTTTGCTGGTGACAGCTCACCTTCACCAGTTCTTTTCAGATATTTGATAGTCCTAAATACAGATCAACGTCTGGCTTTGAAAGATTTTAGCAGACACTTTTATTATGTTGGCATTCTTTCCCCTCAACCTATTGGGCTCCAGTAGAGAGAAGTCATACAACATTGCAAACAGCTTGAACCTTTACCATTGAGACTGTGGTCTGTTGTCAGTGACAATGGCAGGATCCCATGTCATTTGAGATTAAACAGACCATTGATTGATCTATCTAATTGTATTTGTGGAAGTTACTTCAGGGAAGTGAGAATACATTGTCTAAAGTAAGTATGGAGTGTTTTTAGTCAGGTTATAAAAAAGTCTGCCTGCAGTGTTTGAGGGAGCAGTTCTGTGGTATTTCTAGGGAAGCCTCTTGTATTTGATTTCTCTAGTATTTCTGGTATTTGAAAGTTATCCTAATTAGGGAGCTTACTTCATCATGCAAGTTAGTCTTTGTAACAGTGATATTTACATCACCAGTTCTCCTTTGTAAGATATCTTCATCAGTTCCTAAATGACTTTCAGGTATTCTGGTTAATTTACTTTTTCTTCAGAGAAAGTGCTGAAGCCCTTAAACACAATCCTAAGACTGAAAGCTTTTATAAATGTGTGCCCTTCAGAACATTGTTTCTGACGTGCAGTGCATGGCCAGGATTACTCCCAGTCTGTACCTCTGGCAATGACACTCCAAGTTTGTTGACAGGACACAGGTTTTATTTTTATCAGATTAACACCTACATAATCAGGCTCTGAACTTTGCTTGTGTGTTTTGTGAAATGCTCTAGAAAATGTCTCCTTTCATAGTCTCTTGCAGATGTGCATTCACATTGCAGATTACGCATCTGTTTAGCAATGATAGCATATATTTTATGGTCAATTTTGATAAACACTGGTCTATTCTTAGCCAAAATGAGAAATATTTTAGAAACAGAGACCAATACCCTTTACCTGAGAGTCCTGGTACCCCTTTTGGTAGCTCATGTTTTGTATAAATCCTGTTTTTGACTCTATGGCAAGAGATGCCTCAAATTGTATCGATGTGTTTCCTGGAAGTTTCTGTGGACAGCCTGGAACATGCCCACAGTAATAGATATTTGTGGTCTATGGCTTGTAGTCAGCCACAGGGATCCCAGCAAGCACTTTCGACAATTGTGCTACCTAAACTGTCTGTGGATAAAAATAATGCCATGAAATGTAGGAGATTAGGCACTTCAAAAGCTGCTTGTACCTGATTAAGTATTTGGCGAGTAACGAGAACTTGAAAGAGAAAGATGTTGGGAAGCAAGAATTCTGGGATTGTGGCTGGTGAATCCCTGTGCTCATTTGTGTCACAAGAAGCAAGTGCTGGAGAAGATGCAGAAGCTGGCCCTTGTTCCAGGTAGTCTGTAAAATACTACTGGCTTATAAGAAGTGGAGGAGATGTATATGGAAGGTCTGAAAGGTGGAACAGGGAGTTATGGGAGTATCTGCGATGGGCTTCCTAACTTTGAAGCAAGCAACTTGTGATTATTAGACAGTGTAGTCAGGGAAATACAAGCATTTGTGGGCATATACCACAAAATTTGTTAGGGACGTGGTCTCAGGCCATAGCAGGGAAATCCCTAAAGCTTGGCTTTAGAGACACTTCCAGTTCCTGCTTTGCTGGCCATCTTCTCTGGTGCCTCCTTTAGCTTTGCTCTGGGAGGCTTTCTGGCCCAGGTTTGCTAGACTTCAGGATCTGAGAAGAATTCAACTTGTCAGTCTCACGCCTCCACGCTGCATGCCTGGAATCAAACCATTCACCTGCAAGATACAAGCTCGAGCAGTTGGCCAACACCAAATCATCAACTGCCCAGTCTTGACGTAGAGCTGCTGTGGAGCCCGCTTCCTGTCGCTAACACCTACGAGTAGAGACAAGCCCAGAAGGAGAAACAAGCCTGATTCCTTGAAGAGCTCATCTGGAGGATCAGGAAGGACAGAGTGGATGGCTTTGGTGCAAGCTCTGAGGTAGGCCGAAGCTGAGTGGAGTCAACCCTCAGGCTTGACCCCAGATATCAATGTAAACAGATCCTCTAGGGACTTTCATCATGGAAACCATGGGCAAAAGTGCAAGTCCCTACCTGTCGGTGCTTGAAATGCAAACGGCACAGATTGAGCCTGCTTCCTGCAGCTGCCTAGAAAGAGCCTGGGCCTCACCTCGGCAAGAAAGGAGAGCTCAGCCCAGGGCACGGCAGGGACCTGCAGAGCAGGGGGTGAAGTACAAGACCACTGCAGAGCGATGGCACCGCCAGCCATGGGTGGCCAACTGGGAAGGTTGGACCAAGGTTTGCGGAGTCAAACAAACGTGGGTCTGCTGGGCAGAGGATCAACAGGTCATAGCATCCTCTGAGAGACAGTGCTCACGGATGCTGCTCTTTGTGGAGCAAGAAGGAGGGCCACTTGGGCCTGGCACCGCACTCTGCAAGATGAGGGCCTTCCTGTTGGAGCAGGACATATGCTTGCTGCTCCACTGGCAGCTCTGCTGGCCTGGCACCACACTCTACAAGAGGAGGGCCTTCCTGTTGGAGCAGGACGTGTGCTTGCTGATCCACTGCGAGCCCTGCTGCTGCCAAGACTGGTGAGGAGCAGTATGCCCAGGAGGGCAGGGGATGACTGTGGTAGTTGTAGATGAGTACTGTTTCCACCTGGGGCTGTGATTACAACTTTCGTTCTGGGCGTGTCATCTCATCTTGAACTCCCTCAGTTTGTCACATTTCTTCCTTCCATCTCTCCCAGACAGCTTTACACCCTCTGGAGCTGGGTCAGATGGACGTGTGCTCATGGTTTCCAGAGGCATTTTCTCAATCAGCGTGTTACATGCTCCTTAGTATTCACTATGCTGCCAAAAATGTAGTGTTTTTAAGTGAAACTCTTCTGGTGGTAAATGTATTTCAAAGGATAGGCAGAAGAAACTGCCCCAAGTTCCCTTTGGCTGTCATGTGGGTTGTGTTCAGTGGGTACCGCGAGTGCATGCTGTTCCTTTAGCATCTCCCTGCACACAGTCATCTCGCCAAAAACCCTTTGTGTTTTCTTGGATTTTCTCTTCTAGGAAAAGTTAGTCTGACTATTTTTATTTTACATAGTCGTTTATTTCTTATGGGTTTGTATAGAAGAGAAGAGCTGAGCTCCCAGGAGGAGCTTGGAAGGAGGAGGAACATGACCTGTAGGCTAGTGGTTAAGAGAGGGGATCTGGTCTCAACACCAAGGCCTGCTTTTATTCATTTTGTGTTTCCTAGGAAAAAGCTTTATGATGTTTGTATTCAGGCCTGAATGGGGAGAGTGCTTGACTGATTTACTCCAGTGACGTCTGTCTCTTTGTAGTATCAATAAAGTTATGTACACAGATTTCACATGAAGAAGGAAGTGATCTTGAAAGTTTCTGGTCTAAATAAAAGTTTCCTCTTCCTTTTCTAAACTGAGCCACTACCTGAGGGTCCCCAAGGCTAGAGGGGCTCCATCGTGGTGTGCTGGAAGTGTCTGGGGCAGGCAGGAGAAGCACAGTTTGGTACTTGTAGCAGATTGCTGTCCTGGCGCAGCAGTGCAAACAGGGATGACATCCCGCACTTGCCTATTTTGTGTTTGAGCAGCTCATTGCTGCTCAGATGACAGGGTAATTCTCAGTGATAATATTATGCTTTACTACAGATTATTAGAAGTTCTTTTCTCCCTCTAGACTGTCCGGTATTTCACTTCAACAGCTCTTCTGTCATCCTGCTGGATAAAAGTCACCCGTGTAAGACTACCCAGTGCCAGACTGCTCCAGAAATGCTGACTGCCAGCCTACGGACAGTGCTCCGGGTTTGTGCCCACAACAAGGGCAGTAATGTCCAGTTCTGGGGGCCACAGGGTGAAAAAGATTGTGAGAATGTGGAGGGGACCCAGTAGGGAACTACCAACATGGTGAGGACCTGGGGGTACGTGGAGAGGTTGAGGGAGGTGGGCTTGTTCTGTTTGGTCAGGAGGCTGAGGGCAATCTAGCAGTGTCCTACAGCGACTGGAAGAGCAGTTACAAAGCTGGCGGAGCCAGGCTTATCTCATTAGTGGCAGATAGTAAAACAAGGGGCAGTGGCTGCACGTCACAGCTGGGAAGGTTCAGATTAGATATTAGGAAATTGCCTCTCACAAGGGAGAGTGGTCCAGCACTGGAAGAGGATTCCCAGGGAGATCAGGGAATCTCCATCCTTGGTAGTTTTTGAGGCTTAGTTAGACAAAGTGACACCATTTCTGATCAACTGTTGGCAATGGCCCTGTTTCAAGGAGGTTTAGACAAGGGACCTTCACAGGTCCCTTTCAACCATTGCTTCCATGACTCTATTAATTCTGGTAAAACTACCAGCGTGTTGTCAGGGTTTTCAAGGAGAGCTTCTCGATCTAAATATCTGGATTTTTTTGTTTAACACAGTAACCCAGGTCTGGATGGAAGCTGTCTGCCCCAGCTTACTAGAGTAGTATGATTTCAGTATGATTTTTTTTCTTTTTTCTTTTTTTTTTTTTAAATTCTTTTATTTTTAATAAAGGGAAAGGTGTAGAAAGAAGTCATTTTTGCCCCCTGGCCAGGAGACGGGTGTGAGTGGAGGGAGCTGTTCTAGCAGCCCAAGGTGGCTGGAATGTTGTTGGAACTCACTTTTAGTTTTGCAATAGAAGCAAGGGAAAGTTTGCTGTGGAAGCAGAAAGATTCTTGTTCTGGGTGTGCAGCACTGTGTGCAGTAACAAGCTGCCTCTTTAGCACTTGTGCAATACAAGTAGCCATCAAAAGAGATGAAGCTATCTTTAATGTCATCTGTGGTGTACTGTGTGCCTCCAGGAGAAAGTCTTCTTTCACATTTACTATCTGGCAAGCTTTTCTGGGAATGATGAAGCTTGGTTCCCCATGGCTTTGTGTCATCTGGTTGGATCCTCTCTCCTTCATATCCGTGCATTCTTCCTCTGCAGCCAAGCAAAAGATGAATTCCTCTTGCAGGATTGCTCACCTCAGCCCAGGTGCCCATATTCACTGAATTTACAGGAACTTGATTTCCTCTTTTTTTTTTTTTTTATGATCCTTGATCCTTTTTTAAATTTAGCTATGGATTATGAACATCCCTGGGAAGGAATGACAGGCTGAGGAAGAGACTGAGGTTTCTAGTGAGTTTTTTTTTTTTTTTAGGAGAGAAGGTAAGAAAAGAGAGTCCAGGGAACCAAGAAATTTACCTTTGTCCTCTTATCTGCAGATCTTGAACTTAATCATCACAAATATATCATCATTGCTGAGATCTTAATTAAGTTCAGCATTTTACTGTCAGCATAATTGCATTAACCATCTTCATTTCTTGGTATGTCTCGAAATAAAGTCTTTTACAGACTCTCTGCCAAGTTAATCAATTTTAATGGAGTAGGAATCAAGCTTTTAAAATGCACCTCGAACACAGTAAATACACTAAGTTCCCAAAGCCTGCCTTGTTTTCAGATATGAATGAGATCAACTGAACAAGCCAAGCGTGAACATGTTGTGTGTTTGAGCCCTGCTGAACGGATAGTGGCATTGAGCAGCAGAGTGTCCCCTGGCTGCACTGCAAGCAGCGGGGGGTGCTCCAGCTTTTCCTGCAAGACCTGTAGAACGTTCACATTTTGCTCTTAAAATCCAGGCTGCCAGAAGAGGCTTGTCCTCTAGCGAGTTGCATTCCTCGAGCCTAAATGAGTTTTCACAGTGTGGCCTTGTCTTCTGGGAGTAAAAGAAGTGGCACCTCTCCCTGCAGGGTGCCGGTGAGGATGTCCCAGGGAGCCGCCGTGAGGGGTACCCCCAGGAGCCCTCTTGCCCATCAGCTGTTCGTGAGCTATGCCAGGGTGCGATTTGTCTGGACAGACAGACAACTGCCCTTGCCAGGATAAGCTGTATCTCAGCAGGGGGCTTTTCTGGGAAATGCTGGACAGCTCTGATTAGCCTTTGGTTGGTTCCAGTGTTTGTTTGTTTGTTTGTTTTACTTACACTGAGACATCTTACTTGTAAGATACAAGAAACATGTTCAGCCAGAGTCCTGAGCTGCCTCTTTTTTGGTTATTACCAGTGTTGTTACTGATAGAGCCTTCCTGTAAAGAAATGAGGGATAATCCTCATCTTCCCCAATAATGTCCATCCCCTTTCAAAATCCTTCAGGAAGAAAGCTGGGTTTGTAACGTGACTCCTTCTGCTCCCCCCCTTTGCCACAGCGTGGAGTACTGACAGCTGAACCGGTGCATCAAACATGCCAAGGAGCTGAGGGGCAGGAGAGAAAATTAACTGGTTTGTTTTGCCTCGCTGCTTGCTGGGTTTGCGAAGAGTAGGCGTGTGCTGCTCTTCTGCTGCTGGACCTGAGACAACTGAAAAATGATGGTGGCAAGAGAGACGAAGGAGGTGAGGGTATCTGAGAGTCATGCGTGCTGCCAGGTCCATGGGGCACAGGTGAGGGGAAAAGGGATCTCTGCCAGGTGGCATCCTCGAGAGTCTGTGGGGCTAAGCCTCGTGCATGGAGTTCAGACTGAAGGTCTTTATCCTGCGCTCGCTGCAGCATGCGGGGAGGTGAGGTGTAGAGGAGTCAGTACTCCAACATCCCGCCTTGCTTTGTGTGCCACAAAGGGCCCAGGGACAGGACTTGCGCTGCCTGCCCACGAGGTCTCAGAGCTGAATTTCTTGTTGCAGGAGCTGACAAGAGGAAAAGAAGAGCAGAGGTTACCTGCCTCTTCCAGAGATGCACAGTGGATCTTAAGGTTGTATTGCATCCAGGACGGGAGATTTGCAGGCCTCTCGTGAGCCACGTGGTCCTGTTAGCCACGTCCTGCATCTTTTGGGAGCTCTCTGGAGACCACACCAAGCAGGTGAACTTTAGAAGAGTGCTGTGAATTCATTGCTACTCTTATCATCTGACTGAGTGATCCTTTGCTTGCAAGCGTACCAACAGTACTTGTGAAACCTTATCCTGTATCGGGGCTTCTGTACTGTTGGATTGTTTTGTTACAACACTCAAATTGGATGCCCCATCTTCTGTCTCGCGGCAGCCGTCTTGTTTGTTGAATGATTTGTCAGCTGCTGTCTGACGTCCATCCTGCCATTCCTTTCCATCTTCCAAGAGAGCCATTGCATTACAGCAGCAGTCACACCTCTGTGTATGCTATGTCATTGATAAATTCCAGTCTGGCTCGAGCAGGAGGCATGGTCCTGAGACTGTCCTTTTGAAGGGCTGCCGTGATCTCTCCCTGCCGGCTGGCTCAGGGGTATGTTCTGTATTAACGCTCCTTGATCTGTCTGCTGGTTTTGACACCGTGATGTCCTTGTGGAATGCCCTGAGCAGATGGTGCATCTGTCTGGGGCTGCTTCAGGTTGGTTCAGATCATATCTTACAGAGAGCTGCTAATTTGCCAGTAACACGTTCCCGTCCTTCCAGCATGTTTCTGTCTGCCGCGTGGCTCTGTGAGGGGACCCTCCCATTTTAGTGCCTATTGATTTATTTTGATGATCGGTCTAAGCCCATTCAGCACATACTCACTTCTGTCTGACTTCAGGCATTCCCCATACTCCCTGGTCCTTTCCCCAACCTGTCACTCCTGCAAAGTAAGGGCGTATTTCCAGCTTTTTTGAGGATGTGTCAGTGCAAATAGCGCTGGTCTTGATGGATCAGTGCCCTAGGGGATCCAAGGAATTGCCAGCCTGTCTTAGGAAGAGGAGTGTCTGAGTGTCCTCCTTGTGTCCATTGCTCCAGATGTGCACGGCTGGCTATTAATATCTCTGCTCCTAGTTATTCCAGCTGTTGCCTCAGTGTGCTGTGCGTGGAGATGAGTGACCTGGCAGCCCCCTGAGCCTGGCTACAGCTCTGCACAGAGGTGGTGTGAGGGTGCTACCCGGGACAGGTGGGGATGGAAGCGGCTGTGTCACTTCTCCTTGCTGTGTACCCCATGTTAACAATCCTATAGGAAACCCTGGGTGCTGGCCAGCCACGCAGAGCTGTCCCCACGTCTCAAAGGGACCAGAGCTGGTCTGGAGCTGGGCCAGGACTCAGGTGACCCTTGAGCCAGGCTGCTTCTGCTGTGTAATTCTGTTAGCAGGCCTGTTCCCTTGTGCACAGCAGCCTTGTCAGCCTGGCTCCCCAGGTGATGTTTTGTGGTGTTTGCCTGACAGCTTTGAGTGAGTGAGCTGCAGTACAGGCTCGTTTTGGCAGGCATCCCCTTCTTGCTATCAGCAGCACCTTTCTTTCCAAGAGCCTCAGCACCATATGGAGTGGTGCTGTCAGCCCGTGACTGAACCCCTTGCTGTGCCAGGCCCTGCCTTTGGGATGTTAGCCCATGGGGTCACCTCTGGAATGTTAGCCCATAGGGTCACTTTCTAACAGACATGCCCGAAGTCCCAAATACTCAGGCTGTGTGGTTGCTCGCTTATCACCTGTTCGTTAATATGGTGTGGGATAATTTTTGGCTCTTCATAGTATTTCAGTGCTGTTTTCTCCTTTGCTGTGCACTTTGGTGGCGTGATGCTACAAGGACTGACAGAGCACTCTACACCTTTGCTGGGCATTAGATGTGTGTAAGAGCTGTTGTCAAAGAAAACAGGTCTTTAATTTCAGCTAGAGATGATTGGCTGTGTTTTGTTTTTGAAAGACACAGAGAGATATGGGCCCTTTTCTGAACACAGCAAACAGAAGCTACCTGGGCTTGAATAGGCCTATTATATATATCGTACCTTTGTTCTTTGGTTTGCAAATATTGCTGTCTAAATAATTCCATTGACTGGAAAAGTGAGGCGGAGAAATGCCATGACTTCCCCTAAAGTCACACAGTAGACAACTGGCAGACGCAGTAATGACCCAGCCCTTCTGTTGCTCTGCCCTCTAAGAGTGCCTTGCTGCTGCACTTGTCCTTTTTCTGTAGATGTGTTGCTTAGGGACATGTTTTAGTGGTAGACTTGACAATGCGAGGTTATCGGTTGGACTTGATGATCTTAGAGGTCTTTTTCAACCTAAATGATTCTGTGATTCTATGATTTTCCTTCTTGAGACTTGTCCCATGCTGTTTCTTTAAGTATCCCCATCTCTTGTTCTTTCTTCCTTCCATCCTATGGGGAAGAGGTGGAGGGGAGAAAGATTTGGAAGGAGAGTGTTGCTGAGCTCTGCTTGGAAGAGAAGGCTCCACAACTCACCGCACTCGCAGACAACACCCCGCTCAAAGACTCCAGCAGCCTGGCCAGCCTTTACTAAGAATAAACTGGGTTGTTACATTCTGACCATCTGCACTACTTACTCAGTGCTAAAAATTCACCTTCTCCCCTGAAATGACAAACGCTGCCAGTCATTATGCCTTGAATGTGTGCTATGCAAACTCCTGTGACTGAGAGCAGCTATTTCCGAATGAAACTCAAGAGGTTTGTTCTTTATTGGCTACACATTGTACCTGAACTTTATCATTAGCAAGGCAATTCTAGCCTGTCTATCATTACATCCCCTGTCTGGAATTCACCACGCAAGCAATAGCAGCGTAATAAAAGCCAACAGACAATCTGGTTGCCTTGCTGAGCTTTGAAGTGGGAGCGTTTGGCTCTTTGCCACCCTCCCGTTGGGGCTCAGCCGTTCGTCTGCCTCGGAGCTGGGGCGAGCAGATGCGTTTGGGTGCTGTGCAGCCCCTGCTTTCTCTTCTCCAGCCCAGGGGCCTGAAGAAGTGAGACGAGTGCAGTTCCACCACACCATGTGTGTGTATGTAGTCCCTCTGTAACGCCCTCCACCCCAAGTGGCTGGAACCTGTAGGAGCAGTTTCAACCACGTGTGACTGAAAGGCAGAGGCCTCTAATGCATTCAATTCTTAGAGGTTTGTGGAACTAGGTGGCGGGGTGGAAGAAAGAGATTCTATCTGTGGCCCCATTGCAGGGCACGCTGCGGTGGTAGCTCAGCCTTTCTCAGGCAGTAGGGAATCCACCCACCCTCATGGTATAGATCCATAGGCATCTGCTGGTTTGAAGTTCCTGCAACTCCTTTGTTGATTTTTTTTTTTTTTGTCTTTCAATTCCTCCCGTTGTTTCTTGACGAAGTCTGTTTCTGAAACCACGCTAAAGGTACATGCTGAAATCAGCTGGTCATCTTGAAATCTTTGTGTACCAGCTCTGGCTGTACGTTTGCTCTGATCCCAAGGAAATCCATGGAGTGTTTGTCTCGCCTCCCAGTGGGATGTATTTTGGCAGCTGCACTTGTGAATATTCTTCTATCTGGTGTTTCATAGAGTCTAGCATTGCTAAATTTAACAGGGCTCCATGTGGACTGAGTGCTGCACACTCTAAATTAGCCTGCCTGGCAGAATCTGGCCTGCTCAGAGCCAACCCGGTCCATGTCTCTCTATTGTTCTCTCCATTGCTCTTCATTTTGTTCAGTGTAACTGTGCTACACAAAAGCCAGCCTCATGGTCGTTTGGAGCCTGGGGAGTGTCTGGAGCTCAGAGCAGTTCCCGTTCACGCTTGATTCAGAGTGCAGAGGAGGATGGGGAAGAAACTGATCAGTCAAACAGCAATTAAAAATGCACGGGGGAAAGTTTGTGAGCTTTTGTTTGGGGTTGCATGAGCTAATCTCCTGCTTGCACTTTCGAGGAGAATGGGGCAAAGTACTCGCCTCGAGCACGCCGGCGTAGGAGCAGGCGGAGGGCAGAGCCGGCCCAGCTGTGCTGCGGGCACCAGGCCGTGCTGGGACCAGCGGCAGCAGGGAGCTGGGAGGGGAGCTGCCCTCTGCTCCCCCAGCCCTGGGTCACGCCTGCAGCATCGCAGAGGAAACCAGCGGCAGAGCTGAGGGTACAGCCCAGCTGCCCTGCGTGGTGCTGCAGGACTGCGCATTGTCCTGCAAGACAGCCAAGAGTTGCTCTCTTCTGTGAATTACTGTTTCTTCTTTCTTCAGATCATAAAACAGTGTCATCTGCACACAGTCCCTCCTGCCTAGCCTGCAACATCTGACTCCTGCTCTGTAGAGAGGTAACAGCCAGAGCCACATATGCCTACACTGCACACAGCAGCTCACCTGGGCTGAAATTTGGCTTTGCGCAGCTTTTAGAGGCATCGCTTGCTTCTGCAATCAGTGCTTCCAGCTAAGCTGTCAGTGGAGGTTTGTTTCTCAGAGTTTGCTCAAGTGTGATTTCAGGGTTTCACTTGGCTTTTGCAAATAGCATACCGACATGAAGGAAAGAAGGAAGAGATGTG
Organism: Cygnus atratus; assembly: GCF_013377495.2. Classification (NCBI taxonomy): domain Eukaryota; kingdom Metazoa; phylum Chordata; class Aves; order Anseriformes; family Anatidae; genus Cygnus; species Cygnus atratus. The sequence continues at coordinate 7,863,747 of NC_066370.1, forward strand.
GCTTTCTGAGAAGAAAACACTCATGGGCATCAATATTTTGGGAATTCCCTCCCAGAGAACCTTGTCAGCACTGGTAAAGATCCCTGCATGTGTGCCCTTCCTTTTCAGAGCACAGCAATTGCATCAGGTGTTTGCCCTAGCTGCCTAGCAGTTTCAGGTTATCCTGTACTTGGTATATTTACCTTCCGAGCAGTCTCGGATGCATGGGGCATAGAGCAGCTGTTGTACTGTGGTGTTGTATAAACACGAGGCAGGTGTTAGCTGGCATCCCATCTCTCATATGTCAAGTATAATTGCAGGAGACCGCCATGGTTCCGCCAGCTGGGCGAGTCCCCAGTGTATTTTTGTGGATATTGTATTCCCGTAAATACAGTGTCATACCACACAGAAACACGTTCCCCATCAGGATATTCCCCACCAGTTACCACAGAAGATGAGCCCCTCGCTGTGCTCTGATTTCAGACACCAGCAGGGAGGTGTGACAAACCCAGCACACTGCACCCCTGCCTACACTCCGGCTTTCCAGCAGTCATCAGTACAGGCACGTGGAGCTTGTACACGGTAGCTGGGCTCTACGCTTCCACAGACCTCTCAGATCTCAGTTTGGAAAGGGCCGCCTCTGGTTGGTACCTGCGCTGATGCCCACGGTCTGCTTTGGTATTTTGGTGTTGGGATTCGGGGTTGCTCAGAACAGGTTGTTCATGAGTGGAACACAGCCCGTATGGGGATGGCTGTCATTTCCACGGTTGTTTTTTTTCTCATAGATGTGTTGTACATGTGTTAATCAACCAGCCTCCCAAAGCAGATTGGGTGGTCAGCAATGCCAAATTTACCTGTGAAAGGAGGTCTTTCAGAGAGACCAGCATGGAGCTTCTCCTCCCCTCACCTGCCTGTGCTGCACCTTTCACCAGCAGACACTTCAACTCCTTTTTTTTTTTTTTTTTTAACAAATCTGTCTTTATGTAACACAAATGAAAAAAAAACAAACAAAAATAAAAACCCCTGGAGAGGAAGTAAGGGCTCCTGATGGCCTGAGTTGTCGGTACCTGTAGTATCATGGATAATGTAAAGGGTTTTTTTGTGCAGACATCAGACCAGATCAAAATCCCAAATTCCCCTGGGCTGGGGAAGGAGCAGCACAGATGCATTGCCAAAACTGAACTCTGAGCACATTTCTTTTCCCTACAAATAGGCACTGCTGATTTGATCTGAGAAGAGCTTTCAGGCAGAAGAGGTGAGATATGCTCTATCTGGGGGCAGATCTGTGAAGGAGGATAACTTGGTGGGAGTACAAGGTGTGGTGAAATTGCTGGAGAAAATGGTCCCTGGGAGTCAAAATGGGAGTTTCCACATACTGCAAGTATCAAAGCTGAACCCCCAAGTGCAAGTGGGAGTGCAAGCCGACTCCACATGCCTCTGGTTTTCTTACTCATTCCTTAATCTTTTTTCCCTTGGGGAAACTCAAAATTAATTGTAAATGCTTTGGCAAGGCAGCAGGAGGAGAAGGGGAGATATTTGTGCCCTGCTCGGTGTGTCAGTGCCAGCTGCTGCCCTGGGCAGAGCTCCCCCCTTCCCAGGGCACTTGTGTGGAGGCCTCATGGCTATATTCACCCATCTCCTCCCTCTTAGCAGAGCTGTGTTAGCTGATCAGAGAACCTACCCTGGAGAGAGTGGAGACCGTGGAAACAAAATCAGGTCTCCGCACCAAAAGACTGCTAGAGGTGGAGGGAGAGGTACTGCTGCAGAGCTCAACGCAGTGGCTGCATCACTCTGAGGTGGTTCTTCCCCAGAAGCAGTCTGCTGGAGTAAGTCTCCTGTGCTTTGGGGCTGCCACTGTTCCTACAGCACTGAGAAACTGCCGGGGCCTCTTGGAGGCAGAGACAGCAGGAGCAGAGCCCTTGGACTACGTCAGCAGGGTAAGTTCAAACACCACTGGGCTTCCTGTGTCTTTGGGCCTTGCCTTTGCAGTTTACAGATCCCAGCTGAAACAGCCTCCCAGATCTCCAGCTCTACGTCCAGATTTGGGGTGGGATGAGCTGAAGTTCTGCAGTGGCCAGTGCTGTAGCCACTGAGTCCTTGTTTCTATGGGCAAAAGTTGTGGTCCAGGCTAAGGGGTGCACTGTGCCTTGGCAGAAAGGGAGCAGCCGCCCTCCCCTCAGAACCAGGATGCTCTTGCCAAGAGGAGAAATGTTTTTGAGGTGGTAGAGCCCATGGCCATGCTCTTCACTTACAGCTGGCTTTTGGAAGGAGCTCTCAAGCCTGGTAGAAGGCCCCAGTTACCTGGCAGAGGAGGCAATGGGTTTGCTTTTCAAGCTGTGGTTGCAGGATTCATAACTGTACAAGAGAAGCGGTTCTGTTCTGTCACATACCCTCTCCAGGGGGAGCAAAATTTAAACACCACCATCGCTTTGAAAATGAAATTAGCACACGTACTTTTTTGTATCCCCCACACAAGAGCACTGAGCTCCTGGGTATTTGATACGTTGAAGTGATTGGTCTCGCAGCTTCCTCCTTGCAGCTCCCAGCCCGCCACGGAACGGGCAGCTAAGCCAGGATGCTTAGCATCAGGAAATTCCTAATAGTACAGCAGTCTTTGAAGGCAAATGTGACCCTTTGACTGACAGCCTTAAATCTGACAGGACTTAAAATAGGAACCTCAGCATTAGCCCTCTGAAATTCAAGTCTCTACAGTCTTCATTTTTTGGCCCTGCTTAATTTTGATTTCAATATATAGGGGTTTCAATTAGGCAGTGTGCAAATGGATATCATAAACAACAACAACAAAAGACGTATGACATGCTCTGACTGTTGAACTCTTGTCTTTGCTTTGTAGCAGAAAGGTTTGGGTGTTTCGTGAGGATACAATTCAGGCGTGGTCCCATTCAGAAGAGAGGTTTGCCCTCGGATTGAGGCCAGGCAGCTCAGGGCAGGCTGTGAGGAGGGAAGGTGCATGTAGGGGCAGTCTCCTTTCCCCCTCAGCAGCTTTGCTGGGAGCAGGGAGTTGTGCTGTGGAACAGCAATTCTGTACTCACTCTGATCTGCTCTTTGCCTAGGCCCCTCAGTGACAGGATGCTGTGTTAGGTAGGCTCTTGATCCCATCTAAAGTGATTCTTATTCTCTTACATCTTAAGAGGTATTCCAATAAATGGTGCAGACAGGGAAATTCCTGTCTCTAGTTTGGCTGCGAGACACCAAACACCCCAGCATGCATATATGCAGTAACTCGGAGCGTCTCCACTCCAGTGGCCAAATACATCAGTTCCACAGTAACAGCGGCCAAAATCTCATCCTAAGAGCCCTCCTTTGTTTCTCTGCCTTCCTCCATTTCCAGCTGCTTACAGTGTTTTTGATTGCTTACCTCAGCCAAAGCACCTTCTGTGTGAAGCTGGTTCTGTATTTCACCCCAAAGATGGGAGCATTTAATAGTCCTTTGTCTCTGGTTTGTAGAGGACCACTGGATAAAACAGATTCACGCTTCCAAGTTTGGTCAGTGCAGGATGTTGGCGGCAAAGGTTTGTTTATTTGTTTTATTTTAATTACACTGCTTCACTGCACAATCCCTACCAGTTATACCTGCATAAAAGTGCTGGGTAAATGAAGCTGATTTTGCTTGTCTGATTTGTTGATCCCACTCTTCGATTCTGCTGTAGTGGGGAGTTTTGCCAGTACAGCTGCACCAGCAAAACTGGTAAGTGTGGGTGAGAGTAGCTGGCTGCCTATCGATGGATTGGCAGCCAATCCACCAGATCTCCCTGTTCAGTTGCTGCTGTCTCAGTGATAGGAAGACTGAGGGTGTTTGCTTCCTAAGCTAGTACTCAATATGTTGTTGGGTCTAATTCAGGGAGAATTTTACACATTTGGTACAATCTAACTAAATCTTCTATTCCTAAATGATAGTGATGTTTGGAGCCCTATGGTGCTGTAGGCAGGTGTAAAGTCTTTGCTCGAAAGTATTACTGTGTGAGTCCTCCTCATCCTTCGCGTGTAGTGTCTGGGGAGGTAAGTCATGGCAAATCTCTGCTCGTGCCTGGAAGCAGGAATGCACAGTGGGCTTCCTGTCACTGGGGGTAGAGTATCCTTCAGGAAACTCACTGTAAATGTGTGTGTGGACACGTGCATGTGCCCACGCTCCATCATACTTCAGGGTTCAGGATTTGTCTTGAGGATGCCCCAGAACCTGATTTTTCAGCATCTAAAGCCTGAGTTGAGCTCTTTATAAGAACCCAAGTCCTAAAGCGTGCGGTGAACCCTCAGCCAGTTCAGTGCAGTGGCCCCTCTCCATGTCCTGCAGGTCTGTGCAGTCTGTCTGCAGACAGGCATTTTGGTTGATTGTTTTTGCCACCTTGACTTGCATTCAAACACTCGGAGAGTCATCTGCTGGGGAGCTGCCAGTTGCATGCTGATTCTGTTTGGGTTTAGGTCATGCACAGACACGCTAGGGAAAGCATTCCTCCCCTGTGGCTTGTTATCTCTTCCTGGAGGAATGCAGTGTCTCTTTTATATAATGTGTACACACTGTGCTTTATACTAGGAATGGCCAGCACTATTTGAAATGATTTTTTTTTTATTTAAACTGGGGAGAGGGGCACTAAGTAGGGGTTGATAATTTAGAGGGTGCTAGAGAAGTAGGGGAACATGGAAATACTTTGCATTTTAGCCTTCTTTTTCCTGCAAATGGCGGTCCCCCTCCTCTCACACATGTGAAGTGTTGTTTTGAAAAAGGCAAGTCCTCTTCTCCACAGCAAACAGGCTACACAACCTTTGAAGCTAATTCATCCTGCCTTTGAGTCCAGTAAATCTTTGGAAGCCCAATATGAAATCTTCCCTGTCTTCCTACCTAGGCCAGGTCAGCTCTCTCTGTGCCATGCATGAGCATTTTTGAAAGGCGTACATGAGAAGCTGATTTTTGACTCCTTCAGAATACAGTCAGAAGTCAGGACACACCAAAACTGCCCTGTTAGGACAGGCTGAGTAGGCAATTCAGTTTGCCTTATGCTCCATTTATTTTTCTCTCAGTTGTTGTTTCTCTCTGTTGTTCTGCCGCAGGTTTCACTGTTCCTTTGGTCTGATTTTTTTTGGCCTCATTACTGTTGGTTTTGTTGTGGAACAAACATAGGGAGGCTCTCAGGGAAGCCATTATTTTGTGTACTGGCTTTAGTCTCCTCTTGTTTTGCTGCCTCCTGATCCTTCTAGTTTCTGTGTAGTCTTACTGATATTTCTTACATGTATGTGTATAGGTATGTGCAAACAAGCTTATATATGTATGTACCTATATGTACGTATATAAACAAACCCAGCGACACACATATAGATACACGTGGAGGGCCGAGGAAACTGCGTTAGTTGTTGAGTCCCGTGCCCCTTTAAAGGACTGTATTGCCTTAATATATTTAGTGAAAGGGGCTTTTCACATATATTTGAAGGAATTTTACTAGATGGCAGCAATGTACCAGTGGAGAGCACAGAGCCCTGGCATGGTTAACTGCTGCCAGGTCAGCTCTGCACTGCACAGCAATGCACACTCCTGGGGACTCGATTCAGCCACAGATGTTTTACGGCTCCAAGCAGCGATGTGCAGCCAGAATTTGCTCCTCCATAGCCCTTTGCCTTTCTGCGAAGTGGGGATGAGGCTGAAATGAGAACTGTCGAAGCTGTGAAAGCACAGCTGGAACACAGGCATCACTGTTGAGGAGGGAGATATTGTCCACCTCATAGTTCACATCAGGGCTTTAGAAGGGCTCAGGGCCTCTGGCTGCAGATGGCAGAGACACATCAGCACTGGAATGAGCCTGCTCCCAGAACGACAGCAGCCACAAAAGATTTTTCAGCCTTTGTTCTAAAACATCTAGCGTGTGGATGTGTTCTTCTGGTTGTTCATTTTTGTCTTTGCATTTCTTCTTTGACTGATCATAGCCACTAAAAACTGTGTTTCCTATTTCAGACAGAATCCCACGTAAATGGAGAATTCCTCCCTCTCAAGCAGGCAGCTGGCAGCAGTCAGTCCATCAGAGTGGGACCTCGCAGCCCTTTTTTGCTTCTCTGCCGTGGATACTTTCCTAAGGCTTGCCTTGAGCTCTTTTCTCTCAGGACCCACCCAGTCCACACGAGTGGTTGGAAAGGTACACAGTATGGAGCAGAAATATACTTTCCCAGGTGGCCCACACAGCACTGCTTCCAACGGGATCCTGTCCAGCTGAGGACAGGTAGGCACTACCCAAATGCAACTCCAGACTGCTGGCCTGGTGGAGGACTGTGCCCTTGGCAGGCAGATCCCTCCCCGCTCAGACTTGCTCTGAGATACCCAGTAGTACCGTGGGCTGACTTTCTAACTTGACTTGTTAGGCAGCTGGAGCAATGCCTGCCCCACATTTAGGGAGGGAGAGCTGTCTCCGTGCTGGGTGAGGCCTCTCTGATCTGTGTGCCAGGAGCTGTATATAGACACAGACAGTTGGGTGAAAGGTGTATAAATTCTCCCCCGAGGGGCTGGGATTGAAGCTGTAAAACCAAAAGTTTATAGAAACACTTTAGGCTCAGTCTGGAGTAGCCATGTTTCCCTAGAAAACCGATGGGATCTGAGAGATCATGGGCTCCCACTATAGTGGTGCTTCACTTTGGAACAGTTGTGTGGTTTTGAAGCAAATTTCCTAACTGTCATCACTCTCTGTGCACCATATCGGTTGGCAGCTCGGTTTCTGTGCATGCAAGACTGGGTTAGTTTTAATCAAAACTAAATCAGAAGTTCTGCTCTGAGCTTGCACCAGATGTACTCTGACTGCGGAGGAGACCATGGTGGTCAGAAGCAGCAGACGGTTCTCTGGACAGCTGTGAAGCACATGCATGGCTGCAAGTTTGGTCCAGGCAACCAAGTCTACCTGGAGGTAAAATCCTTGAGCAGCATGCATGATAGATGTAGGAGCCTCAAAACCAACTGCTTCATCCAACTGATCTCCTCTATCACACACAATTATTTGCTGAGATATATGTGGGCCTTGAGCTGATGTGACTTTGAGCCCTTGGTGAGTAGCGGCCTCAAGTGGGTGTTGAAGTTTAGCTCTCCAGGGACAGCAGATCATAATGCACGTGTCCCACACCTACAGCTGCACTGTGGCCGACACTGGGGTGTTTGGAGGCTCTACTGTGCCAGGAGAGGGCTAGGTATTCCCCCTTTGCTACAGGGTCTGCATGGGCTATGAGGAAGAACACAGACTGCTTTTATATATGTTTGGTGTTTCAGGGAATGGTCAGAATGACTTTCTTTCTCCACTTCCGTCTGCTAAGACCTCCATCGGGACATATGCTGGGGTTTCCCTGGGGTTGCTGTGAACTGGAAAGTAGTTGCAGCCATCCCAGGATCCCTTTGGAAGGCTGATGCAGGGACAGGACGGTGTGGGTGCCCGCTGGGGCAGGCTGTGCTCGGCACTGCGCTGGGAGGCAGAGCAGTGACAGATTCACTGCAGCTGTCAAAGGAACAGCTGGAACAGAAAAGACCTCTTTTCAGGCTTCACGCCAAGCTGCAGTGTTCCTGCTTTCCTGCTCGTTCTTGCCCAGCTGCAGTTATCACCCAAATTGCATGCTTCCCCAGTGAGTCACTGGTGCCCAGGGGCACCATGCACCGCTTCCAGCAGGAAGGTGCGGGCTTCCTGAAGGGGCAGAGATGCTCAGCAGCGCCTGTACTCTAGTAGGAACACCTCCTCTCGGCCTGTTGACAAGAGGCCAGGGCTGGAAAAAATTCCTCCTGAAAGAAACAGAGTCACTCTGCAAAAGCAAAGCATCTCCAGGCTACAAATTAATCTTCTCAAGCAGTGCATATAAAGAGGACACTCTTTACAAATGTGCTGGGAAATGAGGTTTCCTCTTTCAGAAGTATCAGCATATTCCAGACTGTGGAGCAGATCTTTGAATACAGAAGCCGTAGGGATGCCCAGCCGCACCTGCAGCACACCGAGAGCCTCGCTTACACAAGACCACAGTTTGGAGCAGCCTCTGTCCGCCACTGCTGGTGGGAGAACCTCCAGCCCACCGTGAGAGGGGTATCTCAGGTTTTCAGATCTCCTCCATTGCCCCATGGTTAATGTGCTTGATTCCATTTCAGCATTTTTTCAGATCCAACAATCCTAGTGCTTTTGTGAGATTTGAGCTCTTGGCCTGTTGTTGCCCTTGCAGCAAAACTCGCCATCGCTCCGTGATCCCTAACGTGTCTGCAATACCACTTCACCAGGCAGCACACTACTGAGCTGCACTAGACCTCGGCACACAGATCTCTCTTTTAAATTACCCCCAAAATGACACGATGTTCATGCTGGCTTCGTGCTTTTGTGTTACCTTTATGTTAGCTGCAGGAGGACAAACCGTGCTTGGTGTCTGGCACGGGAAATGCTCTTCAGCCTGCAAGGTGAGCTCAGGCAGGACGGATGCTGTGCGTTGTGTGTCCCCGGCAGTTTTGATCAGGTAGTAAGGCCTGAATTGACCTTACCCTTGCCAACACAAGGACAGAAAAGTAGGAGGGCAGCTGGGTGGGGTGGGTGTGGGGCTAAAGATGCAGGGCAGGTGCGGAGCGTGAATCAGATAAGGCTGAGGGCAGGGGGAGAGCTGGGCTGGACCCTGCTGGGGCCTTAGGAAAGGCTCCAGGGGCAACGAGAGGATGGATGTTTGTGTAGAGGGACTTTGAAGAGGTGAGTGCTGGAGTTAGAAAACCGGTGGAGATGTGATTCACATGATAGTTGGTTGGAGAGGTGCTTTTTAACTCCTGGCTCCTCTCTTTAATCTGTGCGATCCTTGGCGTCTTGCTGTTGCTTTTCATCTGGAGATCTCAACACGAACACAATCATCGCTCCCAAGCAGGAGATGGGGAAAACTCAGGTGCAGAGCAATTGGAACTGGGAGCTGGGCTTCAACTCTACCAACTGTCTTGTGGGCCTGTGTTTTAGCTACTGCCACATACCCCTCCTCTGTAACTGTGTCTGCCCTGAAAAAAACATAGGGCAGTTGGCACCCAGTCCAAGTCCATGGGTGAGATGAGCCGCACTGATGAGCTCAGAGCTTTCCTCTATTTTGGGGGGGTCTGTGTTGGAAAGCTTGCTTTGCACGTGGACCTTTCTGCCCCAGATGCGTCTGCATCCCTCAGGTCTTATGGCTGAGGGAGGAGAAGGGCTTGCTGCAGTGGTCTTCTGGTGAGTGCGTGCTCATGTGTGCGGTGCCAAACTGTGGGAAGCACCGGGAGGCATTGGTCTGCTTTTCCCCAGAGAATTTTGACAACAACACGTCTGGTTGGGAGAACCTGTCTGTCTAGTATTGCTTTAGTTGTGTTCGATGGTCTGGATGGCTCTTCTATCACACCTATCAAAATATCAGCACTTTTCAGGAGCGGATGAGGTGATGTGATCGCTATCCTGCATGGATTGCTTGTTCTCACAGCCTCTCCAGTGGGAAAAGCGCGTATCTGGAAGTGTTTTGCTTTGTACTTTAATACTCATGTAGGCTGAATGTTTGTAGGGTAGGGCAGGGGGCAGAGAACTGTGAGGTTCTGTGGTTGCTCCTGAGTTATTCCCACAGCCCAGAGGGACCTGGGGAAGTTCAGGCTGCTGTGGGAGCTCCTCTGTCCGGAGGAGCTCAGCCGTGGCTCTCCCAGCTCACTTCACCATCCTGCAAAACATCTGCTCCTCTGAACTGCGTGGAAATGCTTTCTTGCTTCCTCCTCGGTTTGTAGGAGGTATAAAGAAATAGCTTGAGCAGTGGGAGATGGTGTGACCATGGGCAGAGGTTGTTGAGGGCACAGTGGGTTATGTTGCAGAGGGTTACCTGCTGGCTGGTGTGATCCGTGCTCCATCCCAGGCTGTGTCTGACAAAGGTGTGTCCGTCCAGCGCCACGCTGAGGTTTTTGTCACCTTACAGTTTTGTGGTTGTATAAGGCTTGCTTCTGCCTTCACGTTTTTTTAACTGAAAATTATTCTTATTGCTGCACTCTGGTGCAAAGTCCAGAGGAAAGGACTTACTTAGAGCAGGATTTGCTCCGTTCCCTTCGGCAGCCATCAAAAATGGTGCTCCTGGCCCCAAATGGTACGAGCTCCACCTCCCGAAGGGAACGCAGCTCTCCTGGTGGGCACCGGGGCTTCAACAGCCACCGGGAGGAAAACACGGAGGTCTTGGCAAAGCTGGGGGGAGGCAGTGGTGCGCTGCCTCCGTGGGGCTGTGACCGATGGCTCCTCGGTGCGGCTGACCAGGTCCCGCGCCAGGGCTGTGGACATGTCTGCGTGGTTGTGTACAGCCTCGCCATGCAGCTCACTGGGTCCCGTGCTTTACAACACACCTGGCGTGCCAGGAGCACGCAGGAGCTGACGCAAGCTCTGTATCAATGCAGAATGAATGTGGGAAGGCTAGCACATTGTTGGGTTGCTCTGAAAGCCAGTGAACCAGCCCTTTATGGCACAGGACAGTATTTCTGAGTTTTGCAGCTTGGCAGAGCGGGTGGGACAGTTCTCCAGCCGCAGAGATGAGCCCCTTTGAGCTGTTGTCGGGAGTCCAGGACTCTCCGTGGCAGTGGAATTGGGATCGAGCATACAAGTCAATTTTCTTGGTTGTGTTAGCCATGGAAAATGTGACGAAAACGTTCTAACGTGCTCTTTTAACTCCAAATGTGCAGAAAGACTTGTGACACCTAACACAAGGACTGAGGGAGAGTCTCAGAAGCAGACTGAGTTCCCAGGCTCTGGTACGTCTGTGACGTCTGTGATTAGTGCCCCAGGCAGCAAACCGCATTCTTACCAGGGCTACGATTTATAAATGAAACATCTTAGTACAGATCCAGGGCTGGCTTCAGCTTCTGCTGCGTTATTCATGAGTGTGTGAAAACTCTGAAAAATGTGACAGACCTTGGGTTAGGTTCTCAACACAACGTTAGTCCTCATGAGATGAAATATGAGAATGTCTCTGCTCAGATAGGAATGTCTACGCTGGAAGCTGGGAGATAATGGCGCGTGTGTGTGTGTGTATGTACACACGCACATATATATATATATACACACACACGCATATATATAATGGTGTATATATAAAGGGAAACTGAAGCCTTTGGTGTTCTGCTGTCAGCGAGCTTCCCCAAAGGAGCGCTTTGCTATCTAGCTACAGGCACTCGCAGTCACTGCCGTGTGGCTGAAAGCAGTTTGAAAATGTTTTGCCCCCAGATTGCTTTTATGTGGGGTTTTGCAAGGCCGCTTGCTTTTAACTGTGAAGGGTTAGGAGCCTGCCCCTCCCTGGGTGCTGCAGAGGTCACGCCAGCAGTCTGTGGCCTCCTCTTGCCAAAGTGAGTGCTCAATGAAAGCACCGACTGAGAATTTGCCTTTTGTTCCCTTCTTAAGCAAAGTGCTCAGCCCCCATGGGTAGCGATCTGCAGGGGCTCAGCACCGCTCCTGTGTCCCAGCAGTAATTTGGTCTGGTTGCTGTGGGTGACTGGGGGACTGTGTGGTCAGAAAGGGGCTATGCCAGTGTCCTCCCAGCGAGAGGAGAAGGAAGGGAAAGCAAGGGATGCTCTGGAACCCCTGAGCTGCACGTGCTTGGGGGAAGAAGGCATGTTAGGAGCATATAAGGTCTGTTACATGTCGTGAGCCTCTGTGCTATCTTAATTGGGAAAGGACTCGATCCTATTTCTTGAGAAATAAGTGGGAGTTTTCCTGTTGGTTTCAGTGAGAGCTGCTCTGGGAACACAGTTTATAAGGCCAGAGCTGCTATGCACACGGGTGGTTTGCCCACCTGGGCTCACATTTTTTTAATATAAATCCATAATTGCCTTGTGTTAAAGCCACGTGGGGGTCCTGAGCCTCAGGTCCAGCCTTCCTCATGTCCCCATGTACTTAGTGACTGCCTCTGCTCTTTAATGCTCAGTTCACAGATGACCATTTGGATCAGCACTTTGGTAGGGGACCAACAAAGCCCAGGATCTGCAAGAGGCTTTCCAGCCTGCGTGTGCTCCATGTGCTGCGTGAGATTTGCTGCATCCTGTGGCCACTTCTAGCAAGCAGGTCTGTCTGGCCGTACCCATGCTGAGAAATCTGGTCTGGGTGCCTGTCGTGGCCGTTTCCAGTGTGCGAGTTAGGTTAAGAGCTGGGTGTGCAGCATCCCCGCTCTCTGTGCCTCCAGACTGCTCCTGCCCTGGGCCTGTAGTCCCAGGTGGGAGCCGTGCTGCGACCTTGGAGGTGCCTAATCTGGGTGTCTGAGCCCTGGGTTGCGCTGTGGCACAGCCAGCAGCCAGGGACACCGCTACCAGGGCCTGGTGCAGCTGTTAAAGTAGCACCTGCATAGACGACAGGCCCAGCTGCAGCCACCTGCTGCAGCCTGGGCCAGGCTATGGGTAGTGGTGCAGCTCCAAACACTGGCTTACCGGGAAGTACTGTCTTCACTCTGCATTAGCCATCTGGTTGGGAAGCTGTGATCTTGTTAAAAGATGGGTCCAGAGAAGAAAAATGAGCCCCATCTCTTTGCATTGCCTGCTTGGCCAGCAGCAAGGACAGTAAAATACTGGAAAGTAAATACTGGGTTCCCTCGTCAGACACAAGTAACAGCTGACTTCGTGCACGTGAAGTGTTAAGAATAATTTTGTCTTCCTAAAGAATTTTTTTTTCTTTACTGACAACTGGTGACGTGCAAAGGATTCTGTCTGGCCAAAGCAGGTTTTGTACGTAGGTATGTGGCATGGAGATGGCTTAAAACGAGGCCATTGGTGGGAAATGAAGGCAATGACAAATTAGTGTCTTGTACTAAAACTGCTCCTGGAGATTGTTGGCCAAGCACTGCAGTCTCACTTTTCTATTTTTAAATCTCTCACCAGCTGCTGTGTGACCCTTCCCTCCACACCCACGAAAGTGAAAAAAAAAAAAAAAAACCCTTACCGATTAGAAAGAGGAAATAATAAAACTCACTAACCACAAAGTATTTCCAAATGCATAAAGTAAACAACCAGAGATGGTGAGAAATACATATTTCCCACTGATCACTTTTCAGCACAGTAACCATAGCTGATAATTACAGTCACTGGGGATTTACAGCTCTTAGGGGAAAGTATGTCTTTAAGTTGATGCTGTCAAAACATAGCAAAGTATTTTCAGCACACCAGAATATTTCCTAGCCCCTCTCCCAGCATAACAATGAGATTGGCAGAAGTGTGATCAGGTACATTACTGAGACGATCTAGGAGGAAAACTGTTAAGTTTTGGGCCCCGTATTGGGTAGGGATCTGTTCCTCTTCGCTGCACTGTGTGCAGACCTCAGTGCTGAGCAGTACAGGTTTTTCTAGTGGGTGCACTAATGGGTGCTGAGGTGGTGGTGGGGCTTTCTCTAAGCTCAGTAATATGTGGTACTGATTTCTGAAGGTCTTCAATGTCTTTCCTTTTTCAGGATCTTGAGGTTCACTTTGCCTGAATGTTTTCACAACCTGTGAGTGTCCTGTGGACTTTGCTGCTGCTGTTTGCTTGGGCTGGCTCCAGTCCCCACTGCAATAGGCATGTTTGTGGTGGGGGTGATTTGGGTGTGTTTTCTATATTGCTGTTCCTCTGGAGATTCTCTTCACTGATTTCATCTTGGGGGAGTCCTAATTTTCAGTCAGAGAGTGGAAGCTGAGGTTGCACTAAAATACGTACAATTCTACATTTCATACAGAATTGCCTTCTTACCCCCCAGTTCAAGAAATCTGCTCCGCAACAGTGCTGCTTCTTTTCATGTAAGCCAGTTGTTGCTCCTACCACCTTTATGCTACCACTTCTAATAGCTCTTCAAGAGTAATGGATGAAAGGGACAGCTTCACAGAAAAGGATGCTAAAGCCAGAGGTGATGGTTTTCACTCTTTCAACACATCATCAAATAGATCACACTGCATAATTAGTCTCTCTGAACTGGGGATCCATTATTTAGTATGCACAGTGTTTGTTTAAGAGATCCTTGCTCTTTTCTTTTAATTGTGAAGAGCTTTTAACTGCCTTTGAGTTGAAAAACTGTGACCAAATGTTGTCAACAAGTTAAGCAGATTTGTCCCAGTCTTACTGGTAGGTTATTTCACCTTCTGCCCTTCAGAGTCTGTCTGCGATTCCCTTAGAAGCAAAACCTAAAATGTTGGCCCAGGTTGATAAGCCCAACTCCTGTTTGTTTGGGTTTTTTTGTAACTTTTAAGTGTTACCATGATCCAGGTGATTCTTCGTGTAGGTGTGTGTGTGCATGAGTGGGCTGCTTTTTCTACAAAGCATCAGAGTCAAAAAACCTGAACACTCTTTCAGTTGCTTCAAGGAAAACTGTTTGTGAAAGAAGAAAACAAAAGCAGATCCCCAAGTATTGTGTATTCAGAGCGGACAGAACAAGACTGGGAGAAATATCAATCATTATCTTCCAAAAGTTTATTTAGAATAAACAAACAAACAAACAAAACTAAAAGTAAATGTAACTATATGTAACATATATATACACTTAGCTCACTAGTTTAACAGTTGTATCAGCATGGTCAGGCATTGGAAACAGCACATCTAGGGTGAGCAATACAGATAGTATTTCTGAGCAGTCTAAAATGTCTAAACCACATCTTTCCCTTTCTTTTTTTCTAGTCATAGCAGCATTGTTACAGGAATCAGAACTGAAATAGTTGCACAAGAATAATAATAATAGAAATTAAAAAAAAAAAAAGGAAGAACAAATTGACTGTTTACTTCTTTATCCAGTGAAGTGATCTCAGCTGCGACATGAGACCCAAGAGGTACTCTTGGTGTAAGAGGGGTTGTTGCTCATTATCTTGTTTCTTTATTAATAGAAAGATAATTATTTTAGGAATGTAAGACAAGAAAGTTATATAATTAATATACACTAAAGAACATGAGAGGATTCTATACAATAATTTAGATGTATTAAATAAATACAAAATAATAGCAGCCTTCTACAATGCAGGCTACACATAGGTTTACTTCGG